>NC_049169.1:181327834-181646824 GCF_009769625.2 Cygnus olor
ACTGCAATATCATAACATAAATGAATTGCAATGTTTTTGAAGCTACCAGGCTAGTTCGGTAAGGTTGGCTTTTTGTTGAAGGTCAGTTAGCGGATAGAAGCTCTCAAATAGCATATGAAGCTGTGGCGCCGAAAAAAATATGTCAAAAGCCTGTCTGACCTGCCCTGAAGGATTTGGGTTGTTGAGGCAGACTCCTCTTTTCTTTCCCTCTCTCCAGCTGCACTGGTTTCTACAAGCTGTGTATTGCCTGTGATCTGTGCACAGCAGCTGCCATGTACATGATAATGTATGCAGGAAAACTGCTGAAAAGTAGTGCAGGAGTGCTTCCAAAAACCTGCTGTCCCTTGTTTTGCAGAATGCCATTCGTAACGGTCTTAAGTCAGAATATGCTTGGTGTCTCAGAGAGCAAATGGGGAGGAGAATATGGGACAGAGTAATGCACTGCTCCTGTGCTAGGAAGCTTTGAAAGCTTCGTACAATGGACAGTGCCCCAAGGAGAGAAGCTGGCTTTTGCACACATACCCTCTGTACATCACTGCATTCTGTGCACCGTAGCCTCTCGGACGTTGAAGGGCCATTCACATAAAAACTCTCCAGAAGCTGTGTTTAATTGCCTTGCCCATGGTTGTTCCATCACACACCTGCCAAATACGGGTGGCTTTATGTAAAACTCTGCAGCTATCTACATGATCACACAGTAATCCCTACCGTAAGCTCTTGCAAAACAGGAGTGAGGAAAAAAACAGCTGTTTCCCTTCTGCATGTGGTTTGGGGGGAGTGATGGATGCAGCCCCGGTGCTGTAGGATGCAGCAGGCTGGGGTGGTGGTGGGCATAGCCTTGTGTGGTGGCAGGCAGCCTGCTCAGCTGAGCTTCATCCCACGTCAGTCACTTTAGCAAAGAGAAAATACAATGACCTTCTTTATACTTTCGTGAGGTGAGGTATCAAATGCAGTAAATGTTATCCAAGGTTGGGTGAGTGGCTGGAGCAAGCCTGGAGAATGGGAAGAACAATTATGTGAAAGGAGAAGCAGGCAAGGGTGAGTTTGCCAGGCAGCCCTCCAGGGAGGGCGCTTTGCATAATCACAAAACCATATGCATCTCCTAGGACTCTTGTGTGTCATAGCCTGTGTGCCTAATGACTTGAAACTGCAAATAAATAATGGTCAAAATGAATATCTGTGCATCAGAAAGTACATAATAAGCTTTGAACGTTGGACTGTGCTGAAATTTTGTATAGTCAAAATACAGCCTTTATCCTCATTAAAGGGAGAACAGTTGTGGGGGCTGGGTTTAAAAAAAAAAGTGGTGTTTTAATTTTTCTCTTAGTCAGGCTGCAGGAAATAGTGTTGTGTAACTAACCTTGGCCAGACTTTGAACATATGGGCTTTGCTCATCATACCATGTGTATTCTCCATCTAAATCAAGTTTTTCAGGGAACTCTTAAGGTTTTGAGCACTGAATCTAAGGCGATGCCAAAGCACAGTCCTGGGTAGAAAAGCATGGCTGTTCTGCTGCCAAGTTAACTTTAGATCAAACTTCTCGGTAGTCTTTTATTCTTCAAATTCTGCATCGTTACGTCTAACTGTGAGGTGAAAGATCAATGATCCTAGCAGGTTTTTGAAATAACAGTAGTGGTCGATCAACCCCACAAGGCAATGCTTTTGACCTTTACCAGCCTGTAGCAGCAGTTTCCTTCATGCCGAGTCCTGCAGAGAGAAATCTGAGAAAAGGCTGTCCTAATGTGAATTGGCCTATTTTGCCACCAGGTTGGATTCTCTGGATTCAGATGATAGAGCAAATGCATTACGCTGTCTCGAAGGGGCACAGAAGGAAGATCCATCCCTGTGTTTAAAATGTGATAGATAATGAGATTTTGCACCTCCAGCAGTGAGTACAAATTTGATGAATTTACCTTCAGCTTCAAATTCACTTAAAATAGCAAATAAAGGCTTAATTGTATTTTTAAGCAGGCAGTGCATCTGCCTTGTGGAGTACTTTAGGGTCTTAAAGTAAACAGCTTTTCTGCTTTTGAAGGTCTAGTGAGGTCTCATCATGAGTTGGTGCTAAAGCTTTTACTTAGCTTTAAAGGTAATAAGGTAGAGCAAACACATAATTACGTTTAGGCTAACTAATGTGTGCCAGCAGATGAGTGATTAGAGAAGGCTCTGGTATGGCTTCAGAACACCAACAGCAGGGCATATCCTCTGTATGCAACGATTTCAAGATTTGGAGGTATAGGTACCAACGGGCTCCTACTTCGACACTACTTAGCTTATCCATGGTTTGTAGGGTTTTTTGTTTACCAAAAAAAAAAAAAAAAGATTTGGGCAGTGATTAAGAGAAGAAATTGGTATGTTTATTGTGATACACGATAAGATGAAGCAGGAGAGCACTGAAAATTCATCTGCTATGATGCTTTCGTTTGGGTTGCTGCTCAGCCTTTCTGAAGCAGCACAGCAAAGCTTATCTTCCAGATGTCCTCTGATTTACTTGCATCTCTGAGAATGTGCGCATTGACGTTTCTTTCTTTACAGATTCTGGCTGAATATATTGTCAGACTCAATAATCTGTAAGGTATTTGCCTATATGTGTTCTTTCTAGGCCTGTTTATTATTCAAGGATCTAGAAGGGATTGCCTGGTTATATCATCGAGTTGCCTCTTATCTCAGAAAACCACGTAAAGTAATATCCTCTAATAGATGGCTCCTTATTAAGTATTTTGCCCCCTTTATGTGTGTTGGAAACCTGAGGAATTTCAGTGCTGTGAAACTGGAAATGATGGCTTACATTTCATTTGTAACTAGTTTGCACCCATTTTATTTATATGCTGAATTAACTTTAAATATTTCTTCTTGGTCCTTAGTGTTATTAAGCAGTGTCTTCTCATTTTTTCACTCCATCCCTGCTTCTGTGTTTGACACAGGGTCAGTTTGGTTCCCCCTTCGTGTTGCTAGAGCAGGTGTAGGCTACAGTGGCATCCAAAGAGTGGTTCAAATTGACATTGTGAAAGCCTCTTGTTCTACAGCAGCACATGCACAGGATAGTTTTGCACGCACAACATAGTAAAAATCACCCACAACATTTTGGTGGTGGTGGGGTTTCTCCTCATGGTGTCTCGGTTGGCATTACGAATCATGTTGTTCTTTCCCCAGCTATTTCAGCAGCTCCAGCACCAATAACCTCCTGTCAAAGGCTGACCGCACTTCTACAATTGCCAGATGACCAGTAGGAAATCTTGTGCTTGGACATGTAGTCTCTGGGGCCACTTTGTCCCTCAGGTCCTGTCACTTCAGGATCCCCTCAGCAGCCAGCGGCACCCCCGAGGCCTACTTTTGCAGGCCGGCAGCTGAGGGGGAGGTGGAAGGGCCTTTGCTGAAGAGCCCTGTGTTTGGCTTTCAGAGCCAAATGACTGCTTTTAATAAGCCGTTATGACAGTTGTTGTTTGTTTGTTTGTTTGTTTTGTTAGTTTGTTTGGTTTTAATCAGTTTCTGCTTGTGCTAAAAGCCGGGGGGAAGAGGAATGAACTGGCTCTATATTAATCGTTCTGAGGGAGAGGGATGAAAAAATAATGTATCTGTCAAGTCAGAATGGACACCTTTGGCTTTATTGTATCCTAAGCTTGGGCTGAAGTTATTTAATGACTGGAATTAAAAAGTTGATACTTTTTGCTTCCAGGAAATGATGCGTTTTATTCTCTGCCACAGAGCCCTATTTTATGTTCCATTCAGTCAGACTGTCTGAATTATAAAGCTCCAAAAGTGTGTGTTAGGTCCACCAGAGCCTTGCCCCACCTGTGCTGTGTGCTACCTTAACAGTTAAGGCTTTTAGCGCTGTCTGAAGGGCAAAAGTCTGTCTAATGGTACATCATTTTTCTAGGTTGCATTGCATCCGAACTCGGGAGTAGTAGGGGTTTTGAAATTGTATTAGCTGCCATTACCAGCTAAGAATAGACATATGCTGGATTTCTTCAGGCAGGAGGGAGCAGGGGAAGCAGTTAGCTTCAGCATATCAGCTCTGATGCGTGGTAGACCACTATAATTGGCCCAGTATGTTATGTAGAAGGGGCTGGTTACACAACATATAGACACTAATCCATTTCCTAAGAAGAGCGCAGGCTCTTCCCTTCAGGAAATGAATCAGACTTCATAAACAAATCTCTTCTCGCTGACTTCTGCAACTGCCAGTAAATGAACGGGAATAGTTGAATCTGTTATCATGCTTCCAAAATACCAGCTAGCAAATGGTTCTGCCAGACTTCAGCAGGGACATCGACTTGGTCTCATAGAAAAACTTACTGAACTACATCCTTCAGGTTCATATTCATGTTGTCGTTACATTTATTTGTAGCCAAAAAGCAAAAGCACTGAAAAATGTGGAGAACTTGTGGTGCTTGGAGTCCTGCAGCAGCTGAAGCTGTAAAGCATGGGCAAATGAGGAGCCCTGTTGAGTGCAATGAGCCATTGCAGGCATGGTTTCTCCAGGCTGCACAGATGGGCATGTTGCTTTGGGAGGCATCAGCGGGGCTCTGACACTGATGTTTGGCACCTTATCTTCCCCTTTCTGTGCTCTTTCCTCCCTGTAGTTGCTTTTATGATGAGGGAGCACAAGACCAGCAGGAAGGTAGGAAATCCCACAGTAGCTTGTACCACTGCTTCTGTTCCAAAATCTTCATTTTGAAGTAGAGGGTTAAAAGTAAAGATAGGGGGTTTTGTTTTAACCAGAAATGCTGTGAGTACTGGTTGACCTGGTACTTCAGTTTCCAGTCATTAATTTTTTTCTCAAATGCTGTGGCTAACCCATATTAGATACCAGAGAAAGCAGTAGGGAAGGAGTAATGAATGTGATGATTGTTTAAAAAAATACGTGCTGTAATGCTTGGAAATGCATCAAGTTTATCTGAATTCTGAAAGGTCCTCTATTATTTAGGATGCTTTGACACCTCCTTTCTTTCTTTCCCAATAGGTTCTTTGGTAGATAAAAGGCAAGCGTGGTGAGGATTTCCCTAATAAGTTTTTATTAACAGAAAATCTAAGAAGTCTCCATCCCCAACTAGTTTCACCCACAGCATCCTTTTGGTCACAGCTTGTATTTGTCCTTCTAAAGCTCTGAAGACTTGAAACCTGTTTCTGAATAGTCAGGGATGAACATAGCTTTCTGCTTTTTACAGGGTGTAAACAAGTCTGAATGAATGGCCCAAGTCCTGCAAACTTTGAGATGATCAGCAGAAAGTTTGGGTAAAGCTAACAAATGGCCTGGGGTACCTAGGTCAGTGTCTCCCATCGTCTTTCTTTGGTTTGCTCTAACGCTGAGCTTGTGTTCACGTGCGCTTTTTTACGTGAACAGACACTTTTACATGGCTTATAGAGTCAGATTCACTTAGAAACAAGTATAATTGTTATTCATCGCTTAATTACAAAAATGTGCCCATTAATATGTAGGCAAGTGTTTTTCTATAGTGGGTGTTATGGAGGAAGTAGGTAAATGACCATTTTGACCAATTTAAAAAAAAATTGGATGTGGGAAAACAAATGACGTGGTTTTTTTTGTGCTTAGGAGTTTTACATGCAGATTAAAAAGTGCAAAGTGTGGTTTCAAAAAGTGGTGTGTGTGCATGAATTGACACCTCAGATTCAATGGTATTCTTCCAGAAACAAGAGACATTGTCTCTGTCTGCTGGCAGGCTCCTGATTTGCAAGCTAGCTGTTGATACTCTGAAGCATTATCCTGGCAATGGTCTGCCCTTCTTTTGTTGTTCTTGTCTGATTTTTCCCTTTATGGCTGCGAGTCATGACTCTTTTTAATCCAGAAATTGCTGCTTGTTCAGTTGCTGGCTTATACCTTTACAGTGACCTCAGGCTAATAAAAATGAAGGAGGAAAAATGGGAAAATATGGACCACCTTGGTGTATTACTGTGGTACAATGTAACCAGAAAAGGAGGGCTGTTGTGGGTAGAGACAGTAAACCCCAGGTTGTTCCAACTTTCTAATTCTTGTAGATGAGCACAAAATTGCAAATAGTGGTACGCTTAGGAGAGGGTTCAACAAGATCAATATTGCTCCGTCTTTCCAGTAACTATATGAACTAGCTGGGAGAAATAGGCAGCTGAACCCAGAGCCAGTAGCTCTAATGGCTATATTGCTAATAAGTTTAACAGCGCCAGTGTGTTTTCAGGCAGGGGAATCTGGCTGTCCGTCCTGCATAACTGTTGGTACCAGGCAATGTTCGTGCTGTGAGCCAATTCACTTGGTCACAAACCATCCAACCATGGAAATTAGGTTGGGCCAGGGACCATTCCCAGTCCACAGCTTGGATGCAGCCACTATTTTCTGTGTCAGATGGCCTTGCTGCCAGAGTCTTGTCCCAGGCCTTTATCATTAATTAATCTAGATGTATTTCACGCGTCCAGGGCACCCACCTCATGTGGCTGCCCCCGTTGTTGAGGTGTCAATTTGCCTATGAGATATTGGTTCTGTGATTAAAAAATAAAATAAAATTGCTGGTTTAAACAAGGCCTGGGCCTTAAAAATGGTCAATCTTTAAGCATTTCTGCTGTTTTGAGATCTGTAACAATAAGTTTGAAATGACTGAATCTGAGACCAAAAGTAGCTTGAGATTCTTAAGATTAACTTTAACCAGATGTCTGGGGGAGGGCAGACCTTTGGAGGCTGCAACGAGCAGGAGTGCAGGCACTGCCAAATTCCTGCCTGTGACATCAGCCAGTAAAGGGAATATCTCTCTGTGAGCCCTTTCCTCTGATGCAGTACCCAGAGAAGTACGTTTGACTGGTCTGAGCAGAGCATTTCTTCATTGTGTCCTGTAGATAAGGGAGAAGAGATGTGAACTCATCTTTACATACCAGCTCATGCCCTGCTTACATCATCCTCTGGTGGCATCTTCATGGCAGTGGGGCTGCTCTGAGGGCTGCCAGTAGAAGAGCCCAAGCCTCGTTTACAGCTAGGGTAACAGCCCCTCCAGCGTTTCAGACCAGATGAAAGTTTTGGTTGTGTGTTTTCAGGGCAGCTAACAGAACAGTGCCAAGCTGTAGTACAGACAAATTTTTGAAATAAAAGCCACTACTCATCCACTCCTTTGAAACAAACGTACAGTTTGGGGTTAGGTGCTGAAGGAAGAATTCTTCATCAGGGTGATCCAGCTGTAGAGCAAAGCTTGGAGAAGATCTAGGATGTCAGGAAACCCTATACGGGGAGGCTTTACCTGAACTTTTTGTCTTTGAAAAGACCTCTGGCCCTTAAATTGATACTTCTGCTCCTTCCAGTCCCTAAAATTTTTGAAATATGTTGGGCATGGAGTATCCACAGGCCTTACTCCAAGCATTGTTTTCACCTCAAGCATCTCTTACTGTAACTCAAGGCTTCAGTAAGATCTTTGGTTTTGCTGCCAAGTGACTGTAGAGAACTCTCCTACATAGGCTGTCCTAAAACTTCAAGATGGACAGAAGATAAAAAAACTTTCATTTCCTAGTAAAAGCTGGTAATGCCACATAGGAACCACGAAAAGGAAGCGTGCAACTTCCACGGCTTGTGAGCTTCTCTACCTGAGAAAAGCACAGGAAATTTTGAGTACAGAATTTAAATGAAGTATTTGAGAATGTGTTTGCAGTAGAAAGCACTGTCTAGGTAGAGACACGTGTTCTGTAGGTTTTTCTGCCTTGTCCAGTTTGCCTGCCACTGATAAAATTGTGAGGATAAATTCTCTTTTCTGTAGTCTTCCATAGCTTATTTTTGTACAGGCTGCTTTCCTACCCCCACACCACTCTATTTTGCTTGTTTGAATTTTGTACTATTAGAAAAGAGTCTGGGAGTTGGGGAAGACACTATCCTGAACTGAAGCGTGCTTTACCCGCCTCCCATCCCAATAACCCTGATATGTCTGCTGCTAGGAAGAACAACTAATTTGCTTTGCTTCCATATGTAAACAAACACGAGAAGTACCACGGTTGGTTTCACCCCGCTCCGATGTCATTTGAGAGTTTTGCTGCCGACCTCGTGAGCAGGATCAGGTGAGTGCTGCTGAAGCACGGCAGGTACCTGCCTGACCGGGGGAGTGCAGCTACAGCTGCTGCACGAGGCAGAGATGGTAGGGGGTCCTTACCTGCCACTGCCACGGTGGGGTGTTCTGCTCTAGGAGCCTTTTGTGTTGATTCCCCTTCTATGGAAAGTTTCTTCGTTATTTTTTAGTATCATTTTAACTGTTCACAGGACGGCTGATCTGAAACTATCCTCTGGTCTGGGTCCTCTAGTACCAAGGAGATTGTGTGAGATTATTTTAGCTCAGCCAGCTACAAGACTGATTGCCTTTTTAATGTCCAAGACCAGAGGATCAAGAAAATAAAAAGACTTCCTTAGAATCGTGTGTACCTTGAACACCCAGGTGATAGTGGTTTTACAGTAGTTTTTATAGCTTTTGTCTACAAAATCTACCTCTTTTGCTGTACCACAAAATGGCACTTTCTCCCTCCAGATACAAATAGAAGTTCTGCCGAGGACCCATTGCATCACATCTTATGGAAACAATTTTAACCAGCTAGTAAGGGAGAGAGGAGAAGGTTTGGAGTCAAATATACTTAACTGGTAGCTACTCATAATTTATGCATAAGTAACATGAAAATAAACAGAACAAGATGTCTAACTTGGCTCCCCTTCCTCCTATGCTACTAAACCGATATGATTTCTAGAAATCACAGATCAGAGTGACACTGGTGTTGCTGTTTGGCAAGGTTATCTATTACCTGAAAAAAAAAATAAGCAGCTTGGGTGAAGAGGGGTGGAATCAATTGCTGAAACTGAGAGTAGAAAGTTTCTTTGCAGAGGGAGGAAGAAAGGGCAAATACATGGTTATCCCTCCTGCCCAAGAGATAAATTTAATTCTTGTTTAATGGGAGCATATCCAGTCTTGATGTTATGCTTTTACCTGCTGTTGGTGGTAACTGCAGCAACCTTGATGAGTTTGTGTAGTGGCTACTTGTTGTCATAAAAGCTTAGCTGGCACAGGTGACCTCTGGGTCTCCTGGGCTAATGGCCATCCTGCCAGGTGACTTTGTATCAATTATTCATTTCATCTATTTTTACTCCCCCAGATTGTTTGAGCCTTGATTCCGGGGAGTGTGGTGTCAGTGCCTGCACGATGAGCAGATCTTACAGCCCTCCTGGTCCTCCCCACTAGGTGTTCTTACAGCTAAGCTGTTGTGGAGTAAAGGTGTCACGACTGTCAAGAGGAGGCAGGTTGGGATCCCTGTGCTTATGCAGTCCAAGCTACAGTTGTAGGATGTGTCGGGATCTGGGGAAAACTGTGGGATTTCATGTCTTTTAGGCATTTTGCATTGGTTGGCTTGAACTGCCCTGTTTATTGAGCCCCGTTTTTGAGAGCCTGCCTCTTTTGTTGGGACAGCGCTACCAGATCTGTGCACTTGGTTAGACCTGCTCGTGTTTGGTGTCACTGTGCTTAAGTTCTCTTGTGGAGCAGAATCCTGGTGTTCTTTTCTCTACCCACCCGGGATTGATTTAGAAGAATCTCAAATATCTGTGCTTTGATTTTTTGTTTATTTTTTAAACTAATATTCATGTTTTGTAAATGTTTCCTAAACAGGACCAAGTCTGATTCCATGGTGTGTGTTTCCTTATTGTTAGCTAAGCTCTTTTGAACAACAACAAAAGTTTTTATTCTTGAGTCTCAATAGCAACTTGACTGAATCTGGGAGGGCACAAGAGGAGGAACTTCCTAACAGCCAGTGCTGAAACTCGAAACTTTCCGTGAGCCCTGCAGAGGAAGCCATTGAAACTGAAGCTTTTTCTCTCCCTGAAAAAATGCACAGTGAAAATGTTTTCTTTCAAGTACAAATTCACTGTTGGGGCAGGGGGGAACAAACCTTGAATTTGAATTTGGGTAAATAGTCTTCATTAGACTCCCTTTTTTAAACTTTAAACTATTGCTTAATTTTCTACATGCTTATTTCACAATGGTGGATAGTGAACCTTTGTTTGCCTTAAATCCCATTCCCCCCCTCTCCCTCCCCTAAAAAAAAAATATTCTGTTAACCTGTTAACCAAAAGCTAATACAGCCTAATGTGTTTCCTGTCCCAGGTAGCAGTGTCAGAACCTCCCATTTGTGAATTACTGAGGTAAGTGCCAGTGCACCATGCGGAGAAGCCCTAGTGGAGGAAATACTTTCCATGTTACATATTTGGAGATTACATGCAGGGAAATATTCAGTTGTCGAGTGCAGCTGGAAGGGTTTTCGTTACCACGTCTGTCACCACCGGACTGCTTCATAAACACAAGTTGAGTCCTCCCTTCCTTCTGGTGTTGGGTTGACCTCACACAAAATACTTTCTTGATGCCCCAGCAATCTCAGTAACTGGGGTGCAGGGAGAGTTTTGGGTGTCTTGAAGTGTTTTGTCTGCAGCCTGTTGCCTCCATTGGATAGGTCTGTTATTATCAGAATGCTGTGCTGTTTTAGTTTCCTTGCCTAGGGGTTGCTAAATCAAATGCTCACTGCCATCCTTACTGCAGGCTGTGTGTCATTTGTAGTTTATAACCTGTTCCCTACTGTTTATTCTTCCCATTCATGTTCTATCAATAATACATCTCCTCTCACCTCGCTCTCTCCTTTTCCTCACCTTCCTGTTTATTCATTCTTTCCATGGCTCTGTCCTACCAATTTGAAATTCAGAAGGGGCAGGCTGAAAAAAGACTTCCTGCATGAAGTCTTGGAGCAGTTGCACATCCTTGGTATTTAACAGCATTCAGCATTAGCAATATTCAGCAGTAATCTGACACGAAAGTGAGATGGGACAGCTTGGATTGGAAAAACACTGGCACCAGAAATCTGGTTTGAAAACAACACAAAAAAGCCTTGTGCGTTGGTGATGTGAAAGGTATTTGGCATGTTTGGCTGTTTTTATCTGCCAGATGTCGCCTTCTGAAAACCTGAAGTACTGTTGCATCTTTGTGTTCCAGCATCTCTTTTCCCACCAGCAGCCCGTCGTAATTCCCAGTTTAGCAATGGACTTTATTCAACCTGTTTATTATTGAAATGCATTCAGTAACTGAGAGACAGCAAACGCGTGGTGCCTCTCGGGCAGTGGGGAGTGGGCTGGGATGCTGACCTGTGTTTTTCTACTGCTTTTAGATGGGAAGAGATTTTCCTTTGCAGTAAGATGAAGGGGATGGCAATATTTGCCTTTGCCTCGTAGCTTCCAAGCCATGTTTGACTTGGTGAGGAAGGGGACAGTAGCTGCTGGAGCAGGTATGGGGGCTACTGCTGCGGTTGTTTGGGGATGCACAAACGCTGAAACCTCGCTGCTGCCAAGGAGAGGGGTGACCTTGGTCGTCTGGTAGCTGCTGGTTAATGGGCGCTGCTGAACACCGGAAGGCTGGGATGCAGAGGCAGTGGTCTGCGCCTTTCCCCCACGTACACACACGTCTGAAATCTACGTTCTCGCCAATAGCGTGAGTGTTTTTAAATGGCCAAGCCTAGCAGGACGTGTAAATCACTGTCAGCCCTCGCATAACCAGAGTGCTGGAGCCAAAGCTCTGGGGAGAGGAACAGCATGGCTGAAATGTGCGTGAGCATGAGGGGTGCCAGAGGAGCAGGCAGCGTGGGATGACTGGGAGAACTGATGGGAGTCCAGAAAAATGTCTCTAAGCTTTTAAGTGATTGGTTTGGAAGGGAAGGAGACTAATGGACTGTCTTTGGTGCCTATATGTCTTAAATACAAGCACTGGGGAAGTCAGGATGTAAATCCCTAACAGTCAGTGCCTTCTGATTAGCATGGAGCTGCCATACCATGAGCTCCATGCTTCTTTACACTGAAGTATTTTCCTTTAAACACTTGATCAAAATAAACTTAAACTATCAAGCCAAAACAAATTTAAAAAGTGAGTGGGAAAAGCAAAGACAAACCTTGATCTTTCAGACTTACGTGAGCGAAGTAAGTATTTAAAGGTGCAGTGCGAGGAAGGGAAAGATGTGTTTGTGAAATCATCTGGTTGCTGCATTTCTAAGAGCTTTTGTTAGCTTGCATTTAATTATACTGTGCAGTGCAGATGGCGAAAATCTGTGTGTATTTCCAAAACAACCCATTTGTTCACTTCAGTGTTCAAGGTCATAACTGTTTTGGGTCTTCCTTGTAAACTTGCAGTTGCTGTTTGTTGGTATAATTTAGAGCAAACTGTCCAGCTGATCTGTTTTAGGGGCCAGATCCTACCCACGGGACAAACAAAAATGTTTAGCTCCCAATGGCCTCTGAGTAAATTATAAAATACTTCCACCACCCCATGCATTCCCTCCCTCCAGATGCTGTAGTTGGGACATCGCTGAATTAAGTAAACTGCTTAATCTGCTGAAGACTGTTAATGATTTACATCTTTGATAACTGCTCATGGGTTACATGTATTCCTCCAAAGCTTTGTGTGCTCTTGATGAGACAGAATTCACTCGTGTTAGTTATGAAATGTGGAAGAGGCTGACCGGACCGTCAGGTTGTTTCACCTGGATGTCTTCAGCATGACTCAAATGCCAGAGCAGAAGAGAGGGAGGAGGGACTGCTCGGTACAGCAGAACGTGCATGGATTTTGAAACCAAAAGGGTGTTGTTTAAGCTTGTGGGAAGCACATCTCCTGGCTTGAGATAACTGGCTGTATCCTCTCAGTATTTTTGCACGGTAGCTTAGCTGTCTGCAGGGAAAGCTGTTCCTCTCCCCCGTGCCCTCCACTTAAGAAGCAATCCTGTCTGATCTGTGAAGAGCTGAGCCAGAATTACAAACCTGACTTAGTTTTTCAGGCAGTGCTGAACCTGCAAGGCAGCAGAATCGTAAAGTACCCTTCCCATATTCACTGCCTTTACCTCCTCTCAGCTCATTTTTCCCCCAGCAGATGCTGTGAGCTGATTTTGTGCTTTAACTAACACCAGGATTGACTCGCCCACTGGGTGGTCTCTAGCTGGCTTCTACCTTGCATTACCACTTAAAATCTGGTGTCCTCTGGCAAGGTCAGTGATGGATCAGGTCCGTTTCAATGTGCTGCTATCCCCTGGTTTTGATGGCTCTCAAATAGCCCGTGTCATTACTTCGGGCACTTTTCTTTGCATTTCTGTGCTAACTAGTAGTCTTCTGCTGGAAGGCAACATCTCTGAGTAAAGTGGTGTGGAACAAGCTGTGTTCATCTGCATGCAACATCTCTTCATGTAATTCTAGCCACCATGAAAATATTTCTTAACCCAAAGATCTGTGTTGTGTATTTGTCTTGTTTTACGCCACGTTGCCCTTTCCTAAAAAGAAATCATACAAGTCATCCTCCAGTTGCTAGTAAAATAGCTCAGTGTCTTCAATCTCTACTTTTCTTTCAAGAGGACTGCCTAGTTTGTTAATAGCAGTAACAGGCATGGCACCACGCTGACCATGCTATGGATGATGTGTGCTGCCTCTTACAGCGTTGCACAGCTGATGATGTGCTGTGCTGCTGTTATAGGCCAGCTCCATGCCATGTGTTTTGAAGTAGTTTGCATTTGTTGTAAACTGTGTATCTGTTAGCTCTCAGCGTTTTTGTGTGAGTTCAAGAATCCGTATCTGTCTGAATTTGGACATGTTGGGAAGGGAGCTTACTGAAAGTAAGCTTTCTGGTGAGGAACCTTGTCTTTATTCAGGATGGGAAAAGTGGATCAGATTTCCCATGAAAATGTGTAATTGCTCAGGAGCTAAATCAGCAATGAAGCTGAAAGTCCTTGCTTTGAAGTGCTCTGCCTCAAATACCTGATTCCTTGCAATATATAAATATTAACACCTTTATTGTTATCCCCACACCCAGTAGCATGCCCTTGTAAGAACTTTTTACTTTTGAACTTCAAGATGTTGCCTTTTTTATTAGCTTGGAATAAGATTTAAATGTGAAGGGCTGCAAAACAAAGAGGAAGATTTTCAGAGCTGATTTTATCTTGAGACCTCAAATCTGTTTCTTCCAAGATAAGACCAGTACTTCCCCAGTGAATGGCAGCAATCAAGACCTGGAGAATACAAGCAGAGACAGCATCTGGACAGGAACTGCAGAGGAGTCTTCTTGTAACCCTCTAGAGAAAAATAAATCAGGAGAGTACAGTAGTAACACAGTGCAGATTACAAGGTGTAGTAAGTAGTAAAAAAAGTAACGAGGTGCAGGGAGGCTTTAATAATGTTTAATGGTTTTGCTGTGAACAGGAAGCTGTCTCAGTGCAAAGCTGTAGTTACCTGTAAGGTAGCAATCAGATAAACGAACTGGAGCTGCTGCAGGTGTAATTGGTTTGGTGGAGGGGTAACAGCCACCCAAGCAGTGGCCTCCTGTCAATAGACAGTTCCTCCAGACATCTTTACAAAGCTGCACTGTAATGCATTGCACCATTTCACATGTTTAAATGACGTATGTTTCCAGACCTGATGGTGGAGTTGGTCTTGTGTCCTCCTTATGCTTATGCAACAGACTTTGCTTTCTGGGCTCATCTTTACAAGGAGAAAACATGATGTATACCGTCAAGGTTTTCCCTGGTATGTGATTGCCTCTGCCTGTTGCTCTCATTTCTTATTTTCTTTCCACCTTTCTTGCAAGGAACATGTGGCTCTGGGATTGCCCCTTGGGGCTGTAGCTGGTGAATCCTCTGTTTCTTGCCAGCCTAATGCAGTCCGGACCAGTCATCTGCCCCAAATTAGCAGATAAGCTGATTGGGACCGGGGAGTTGGGAAGAACTGTGGGAGAACATAGCGAGTGGATGACAGTGTATTGCAGAGAGAATCTAATGTTGATAAATATATCTTTCTTTTTCTTTCGTCCATATGTTGTAAGTTTTTAAATTATTCAGGTCTGAATAAAAAAACATGTGCAGCTGCTGTCAAATAAGCAAACACTGCTGGGGTACATAAGGGAGGGGGGAGATGGATAAAGAGAAGAAAGATAAAGTTCTTAAAATTCAGCAGGTTTGTCTGTGTCTGGATTGCTGTGTCTGATACAGAAGATGCCAGTTCAGACTGGATATTGCCCTGGTAGAGGGATTGGAAGACAGGTGAGGAGAACGGGACACAAGAACAGCCTTCCCAAGAGACTGGAAAGATCAATTACATTAGAGAGAAAGCATATAAGAAATCATAGGACTATACGTAGCAACTAACATATGGAGATAGTGGGGACAACAAACTTCTAATCTTGTAACCCAAGAGCAGGAGGATGTTCCGTGAACTTAGCAGTTAACTAACTTCAAAGGTGATAAAATAAAATTAGCTCACTATGAAATGGAAGACTGCAGGGTGGGAAAGCTGCAGTGTGGCTATATGAAAGAGGTGTCTGGATGTGAAGAGGCATTGCATGTTTGAAATTGATTTATTTTTTTTAAATAGTAACATCTAAAGTTTAAGGTGGGATGTTCAGTCTTGCAGTACAGGTTTAAAAAGTTTCTGTTTACTTGTGTTGTTTTCCATTCCTGCACACAGCCCTCGTGGGAATGCTGAGGTGACAAGCTGTGACTGCCTGCTAAACCCTCAGTGTCAAATCACCTCTGAATTACACACGCAGAGGTCTGGGCTTTGCTCACACCTCACAAGGCACTTTTCAGTCTGTATGCGAAGGAGAAATCTGAGAACACCTGGCATGGCACTTGAGGGCTGCAGTTCCTTTGCAGCTGAAGAGCAAACCCTTTAGGACTGGTTTGGGTTTGTATTGCTTCGCCTGGCTTTCTCTGTTCCTTTTTGCTGGCACTGAAGGTGCTGGGCTTGTTTCTTTCGTTCCCAGATGATCACTTGAGTCCCCAGCCAAAGCTGTGCTGCTGATCGGAGCTTCTTGCCTCCTCTGGCAGACCAAAGCAGGTAGGAGCTTTTTGGGTTTGTGCAAGGACAGTGAAAACATCTCTGAGTCAGGCTGCCCTGAGAATGAAGCAGCAACGAGCAGAAAAGCTGAGGGAACATTTTATCACCTGTGAATCATGGTTCAAGTTCAATGGTAAACTGGACAAACTGGAAATGGGGGGACTGCAGAAAGTCCTTGATGCCCCAAGGACAACATTTCCAGAGGCATCTTGGTGTGGTGCAGAGCAGGCAAACGCATTCCAGGAAGATGTGTTGGCTGTCTCTGGAAAAACAGTGCCATGATTGTTCATCACTATGTGAAAAACAGAGCCCAGCTGTTCTTACAGAGGGCATTTCAGTAAGCCTTCAGCATCTACAGCCACATGGGACAATCAGCTGGTCACATTTGTTGACTAAGGAACTTACCTGTATAGTGTAGGTGTAGGGGTGTTCTTTTTTGCACAGAGAACAAAACCAGAAAAAATGGTTAGTTAAAGTGAAAGTTCATAAAGTGACAGAAATACATGTGTGAATTGGGAGATAACAACTTTAATGGGAGCTATGTGGGTGTTAGGACTAAAAGCTCCTGGATTGAAAAGGAGTTTGTTTGTGCCAGCGTATGATTGATGCTGTTCTTGAAATCTAAGAAACTCATGGAAACAGGTTTTCCCCTACAACTTTGTTGTGCTCTCCTCTTTTAGAGGCCAGACCCCTATTTCTGGTACGCTTACACTAGTATTCTCAACTGTCTGCAATAAATGGTCATACTCTGTTTAATACATAAAATATCCTTCAAGAAGTGGTGAAGTAGTTCTCAACTTAATTTACTCTTTTGCAACAGATGATGCAGATGACTTACACCCAGAAATTAAAATGCTGAGAGAGCATCATCCTGTGGAAGTGGAACTGTGGGTTCCTTCCCCCGCAGTAAATACATAATTCACCATGTGCTGCACTGTATAGTTAACCAAGGGAAACATTTATATGAAAAATAAATTGAGGCCTAAGGGTATGGCTGTTTGAGCCAGGATCTCTCGTCTTCCTCCATATCCCTTTATTACCTGCAAGCTTTGTTCTTCAGCGCTCATCTCTCCTCTCAGGTGCTGTGCTGTTTTCTCACTGATGCTGTGGTATCATTTCAGAGCAGAATGGGAATGAAGGGTAAAACTGAGGCAATTCTTTCTGCCCCATCTGTCAGTCATTTCTGTTATAAATTTCAACTAGGGACACTGAGTCCTTGCGATCAAATATCAATCTTCTCCCTGTAGCCCATACACAAATACTATTTCTTAGAAGCGTAATGCTGATGGTGTGTATATTGAAGTGGGTATATCCAGCTTTCTCTGTAAAGATTTAAAAGCATCTTATTTTAAATTTGTTGTGTAATGAATTTGTTTTTTCAGAGTGAAGCATGCATAGATGACGACCTTAAAATTGATCATTAACTCAGTTGACAGCTCATAGAAGCTCTGAAGGAAAAAAAAACACCTGCTGGAGAGGTGTTCCTGCAGGGCAGTGTAGAAGCAGGCTGATCACCTGGTAGATTCTTATTCTTCACCTCTTGCTTCATGGGGAGTGTAGAGGAGAGTTGGAAGCTTGCTTTCTTGCAAATCACTGATCCTCCAGGTATTTTTAGCGCGGTTCCACTGAGTCTCTTATTGCGTAGCAGGCCTCTGTTCTAATCTAATGAGGATCTTTCTAATAACTTCCATTACTTAGACGTTTGAATGTGGGAAGGAGGTGAAAGTAATTGGGTTGAAATAATTAAATTATCCAATGTGATTACCTTCAAAAGGTTGTGTGTTTATGCTTCCCAAATGCAAACAGGAATCGATCAGAGCAAGAAGCACCAAAACTGCATCTGATCTGGAAGAAAATCATTCAGTGGGATGCGGAGGGGGGAGATCTGTGGGTGAGTGAGTGATGAAATTCATTTTGTTTCCCCCAAAGACCTGTAAGGAAGATTGATGCACAGGCCTTAATGAGGGAGTTAATTCTGAAACTTTGCTGGAAAAGAATTCAAGCGTGATATAAAACTTTGTGTTGAATGGTTTCCCAAGCTGTAGGCTGATGCTTACTGAGAACTTCAGCCCTGCATTTACCTGCATTAGCAGATAAAATTAGTTTCCGTACAGCATTTATGCAGGAATGTGGTGTAGTCACTGCACTGCTTCATGTGATATGTGATTTACAGTGCTTCTGTGGAGCTGCTGAAGACCTGAGGCAGCTCTGCATCCTGAACTTTGCGCTGATAACCTCAACATAACATATTACTTCTCTGTGGTTGTGACTTTGAGTCCATTTTGGTCAGTCTTTACTTGCCCATATTCTCTGCAGTGGAAACCGGTCAGAATCTGATTTTGGTCCAGTGCCTGAACAGCAGAGCACACACAGCTTCCAGGCATACATGCTCCAGTAACTGGAAAAATCACTGAACTGCGCTGCTCGTTGTCCAGAAAGCTGAAAAATGGCTGGAAACACTTTCACAGCTGAGTAGAAAAACTGTCATGTTGCTATCATTTTTTTCCTGAGTAATAAAAATCCACTTCTCCTGAGATTGACTAGAAAATGAAGGAGACACTTTCCACAAAATAACAACAACAAAAAAAAGAACCAACAAACTTCTTTGTAAACTGAATTGTGTAAAATAAAGAGGTGTCTCTTTCTCAGGTCTAAGTACCGCTGATAGTCTTAATTTTTTCTGTGATACGTAATTCCATGGTTGCATATAACCTACCAAAACTCTGAAATTTTCCCTATTATGCAATATGCATTTGCATTTGGTTTACAGCAGCATGAATTAAATGGGGAAATATCTTGAAAAGCAAGCTTTGAGGTAGAATATTGTGTCATCTGAGTGTGAGTTGCAGCTGTTCTTGAAAATGGCTCGAATCCCTTCAAACAGAACATTGTGTGAAAAAATCCCACCTTTTGATACATCTGCCTGCTTGCTTGGCACGCTGTTTTGTGCAGTGTGTTTTTTCTGAAGATAGGTGGTGGATGTACAGTACTTAAAGTCTGCAGTTTTCTTCCAAGTGCACTTCAGCACAGAGCTTCATTCCAGGACTCTTCTGTTGCTTCCCTCCTGAGGGGAGAGGAACTAGCAAAGTGCTTTGCAAGGTCAATAACCTCTGAGCTTACTTTGCAAAACTCTTGAGTAGTTCATTCCCCGTCTTCTCAGCAGATGTTGGCTCAAAATGAGATTATTCATGACCAAAAGTTTCATAAAACATATGTCTTCTGATTTTGTGGGATCCAGGGTCTTGCTGTGGTCCATGGCAAGAAATTATGCTAGTTACTGGGAATGCATGAAGCAGGAGACATTCACAGCAAGGAAAACAAAGATTTAATAAAGCTATTTATATTTCATAAGGAGAATCATCAAAGGTAGAAGAAATCACATTCATTGCCACCAGCTGGTAGTCAAACCGAGTGCTTGACTAAATCCCCTCGGCCATTTCTACCCAACCCTACTCTTTGCACCAGGCTGTAGGGCTGTAGTGATGAGCCTCACCTAAAAATCACAGAATTGTAGGGGTTGGAAGGGACCTCAAGAAATCATCGGGTCCAACCCCCCTGCCAAAGCAGGTTCCCTAGAGCAGGCTGCCCAGGTAGGCATCCAGACGGGCCTTGAATATCTCCAGAGAAGGAGACTCCACAACCTCCCTGGGCAGCCTGTTCCAGGGCTCCGTCTCCCTCACCGTGAAGAAGTTCTTTCGCATCTTGGTGCGGAACTTCCTGTGCTCCATTTTGTGGCCACTGCCCCTTGTCCTGTCCCCACAGACCACTGAAAAGAGGTTGGCCAAATTCCTCTGTCTCCCACACTTCAGGTATTTGTAAACATTAATAAGATCCCCTCTCAGTCTTCTTTTCTCCAGGCTGAACAGACCCAGGTCTCTCAGCCTTTCCTTATAGGGAAGATGCTCCAGGCCCTGTATCATCATTGTGGCCCTAAAAATTTCTCTGCTAGCCTGGGTATGGACAAAAATTGTGGCAGTGGGGTTTTATATCACTGCATGGGGTTCACTGTGTGCTTGAACATTGAAGGAGTCATCAGAGTCCTTTCCCTGGCAGAGCTGATCCCTGTGCTACTTCTAACACATCCAGCTCTTCACCTCTAGGACTGTGCACAGCATTTCTTTGCTTCGGCTCCCCAGCAGTGGTTGCATTTCTTTGGTGCTGAGAACAGTTCTGTGCACAAGGATGGCTGGACTGGTGGCCATGGTGGTGGGAGTTTGGATACACCAGGAGGATGTTCAAGGTGCTGGCTGCGGGGAGTTGGCCCAGGTTTTACCACTCCTACAGCTTTGTTGCGGGGTAGGAGGCACACAGAGTAATGAGTGCAATTATTGCTGCTCGAAAGTCTTTTGTTTAATAGGAAGCCTGATGACTGAGTTACAGATGGAGTTTGCAACAAAGATACTGTATCTTCTCAAAATGCATTTCTGTAGTCAGGTCTGCGAGAACCTCTCTCTAAAACCAGACCTGAAATAAAGCCAGCTTTCCAAAACTTTTATCTTTCTCCCACCCGCTGTCTCCTTTTCCTGAACCAGTGTTTCTTGCACTACATTTTAGAAACCAAACCTGCCCTTTTATTATGAAAGGACCTATAACAGATCTACAGGGATGAATAGCTGTACACCATAACATACTCTTAGAAAGAGTCCAGTTAGTAAACCTTGATGAGTTCAGTTTAAATCACGTTTGTTTAACAAAACCAGTGAAAATGAATCGGAACATGAAATGTGCCCCAGTGTTGTATGGTTCCTGCAGAACCATCCATCAGAGTTGTGTGATGGTCTTCATGAGGACCAAAATGGGTGAGCCTGCGAGGGACAGTCGTGTGCTTCACTGGGATGGTGGTGGAAGTGTTGGGGGGGTTTTGTGGGGTTTGTTTTCCTTCCAGAAAGACAAGAGGATTGAGGGTCAATAAGATATATTCCTCCTGGTGCCTGAGGTTTTGGCTCTCAGCTATTGAAATTCTTTCTGTTTTCCCTGAAACACAGGCTGCTTTGGAAATCAGTTCTGGTTTTGGCTTTTGCTTTCACATCTTGCAAAATCTATCAGAAATGAAACTCTCTGTCACTGGTCCCGGCAACTGGCATTGGTCCATGAGCTGCCACTAAACATGAAAGGTCTTTTTATTGTTTCAGAAAACCCCAGTAGTGGCTCGTATCATTAACTGACAGGAGCCAGAAGCTCTTCACATCTCACGCCCACAAAAGCCCCTGGAGAAGTCGGGGGGGAGGAGAGGGTTATAATGCTGCAATATCTTTAGTGCAGTGGTTAAATATTTTTCTTTATCTTGCTTCTAATGACAATGTCTGTCTGTTAAAGGCAGTAAAACTGTCAGTGCTGTGCTTGGATTTTTGAATACTACTATTGTCATGTTTATTTAATGACAGCAGATAAAGTTTTGCTGTTTCCAGTCCAGATTTTTTTTTTTCCAGAGGTGTGGCTTTTGAATACTCCTAAATTGTCTATTACTGGATATCTAGGAACAGGTAGTATTTTTAGTTTTTTGTTTCAACACTAAAGAAAACTTAAAATACTGATGGTGGGAATATGTGCTGATACTCTGCTAGGCACACAGAAAACTTCACAGATAGCACTAACCCTGGATATAATTTTATGCTAAACTCTTCTCCTGTGTTCTGCCAGTTAAATATCTAGCTACAAGTTTTAAAGAAATTTCCAGAAATTTCCAGAATAGATCGTTTCCCTGTTTGCAAACTTGTCTGTAAGTGGGTTAAATCAGCTCTGTGGTTAGGACAGCTGGCAGAAGGGGATGCCTTTATTTTTAACCATGTAATGTCATTAACACCGATGACCTCCCTCCCTTTCCAAAGAGCAGCAACAGGGCAGGCTTTGATCTCTGGATGAGCCTGACGCCTTAGAAGGTGACAGGTTAAAATTTCCTCTGCTAGGCACTCACTACAAATGGGAATATAGCTCAGTCCATACCTTGTGTTGGGTCTGATGCTTACCTCTTCCTTCTCAGCCCTTTAGTAAGACAGGAGGTTTGAAAATCACAGAATCACAGAATCATCCAGGTTGGAAGAGACCTCCAAGATCACCTAGTCCAACCTCTGACCTAACACTAACAAGTTCTCCACTAAATCATATCACTAAGATATATAATACACATATATACAATCGTGTATAGATTGTATATATTTGTATTTTATATATATATACATATTATATATATATACACACATACATTTTATTTATATACACATATATACAATCTAATGTATAAACAATGATGAAGGGTATGTTAAAATGCTATTCAAAATGCCTTCCTGAGGCCCAGGAATACCTACAAATATTATAGTAAATAGTATGGGGTAAAGGCTGCCCCTGCTCTTTTGCACAGCTGGCAGCCAGCATGTCCCTGGGGCAGGAAGGCAATGGTGCATCACACGTGTGCATCTCCGTGAACAGAGATGTTTAAAAAAGGCAGGAGCAAGGAAGAAAAATGTTCACAAAGAGGAGAGGTGGGATCTGTTAAATAAAACCAATACCTGCATTTCTGTACCCACAGCCTGTATCTGTATGGCTGGAGCCAGTGTTTCTCTGGGTATTCTGGAGAACTGGAGAGGACAGGATAACTCGTTTCTCTAGGTAATGGTGGCACTGGGTCTCCAACATGCAAACATCCAGGGACAGTGCTTAGACATGTACGATGTGGCAATACTGCTTGCAGCACCAGTATTTGTTTTTTACCTTGCCCTCACCCAAGGCAACCACTAAATGAAATCCAAGAGCCCTGCCTGGGGGTCAGTCCCAGAGGCTCAGCTCCGCAGCTCCAAGTGACAGGCAGCCTTCCAGCAGTGAGCTGACGAGGACCTCTGGCCAGAATAGGGATCGAGGAGAAAGTTTTGCATCCTGACCGGTAGCATTGTGCAGAGTTTTGTGGAGGACACTGCAGCCTGAATGCACAGACTGGGCAAAATGTATTTATCCGAAAGAAGATACCATGGTACGTACAAGTAATTGTATCAGTTTTTGTAGGTGATGAAGCTCAGAGCTCCTACGCTGAGGTATGCGTGTTGCTGTAGATGTAAGCACCTCCTCAGCAGCACCATGACTAGCACCAAGCAGGTAAAGCCCAACTCCTGCACATGTGCACAGCCGAGCAGGGCGTTTGAGACCTGCTAGTACCACCACAGTAACCTGGACTCGAGACACCTGCTCTCAAGTATAACAGAGAAAAAGCAATTTTTAAAATATGCATTTTCACATCCCATTAATATACAAAGACTAAACCCGTCTTTTGCACGGTAGGATTACTTCTGCGTAGCCTGGCTCATTTAAAAATAAATCATCTCTTTTATAAAAGTGGCAGAAGAGTATCCATTGATTTGACAGGTTCAAAAAAATCTTTCCGAGCCAATTCACTGGCAACAAAATGAAGGGGCAATTCATTTCCATGGTGATGCCAATTGAATCACTCTAGAGCGGTTGAAGGATGGATCCTGACCTGGGTGGGTGCTGGGTTGCAGTCCAATAACCATGCAGCTAGCAAGTACTCTTCATTCTATATATCCGTATAAAAAAAAAGGATGTTTTCATTCACACATTTTTTCTTTGCATTCTTTAAAACCTTCAAAAGATCAGGCTTTCACATCTACTGGGTAGTATTTTATTGAGAGGTATACAAAAACGTGCAGAACTTGAGCTGAAAAAAAGATGCTCCCTTCTAAGGGCTTCTTCTAGCTTCAGTTGTTGGTGCTGTTTGTTCTTCAGCCTGAGCCTACTTTGCGAAAAATGTCAATTACCCAGAAAAGATTAATGAACCGAGGTCAGTTTTTCCTCTTTCAATACAAGTCTTTACCTAATCCAGTCATCTAAGAGAAGAAAGTTATGATTCATCATTTTCTGATGTGAAGATTTTTATATTTCTGTATCTGCTTATACATAGGTATTAGAAGTCTGTTATAATACTTAACATAACTTTTAAATAGTTGTTTTGAAGCTATGAATAGTAATCATCCTTAATTTAAAAAATAAATTGTTTACAAGACCTTTTGTTTTTCTTTATTTAAAACGATTTGCTGGGAAGATGAGCATTTCTGTAATGAATTACATGAACTGACTTGCTGATTATGTTCCCTTTCAGACACCTTAGAGGAAGATAACATCTTTTCATACTCTTTGTTCTTACAATATTTTTTTCTCATTTTATATGAGCAGTCACTGAATAGAAATACATTTGACTATGTAATGGAATGAATTTACTATGTGCCTACAGAAGAGGCATACACTAGTAAAAGCAGTTTCACTCTTAACAAGGAACCTCCACCAGTTATTGCATTTTTTAATGTAGGCAGAAAATATTTTTTGTTTCAGTATAAGTTGGTTAACAGTCTTAACCGTGACATGATTGTCAAATTAAACAGTAAGTCTACAGTGGGTACAGTTTCAAAAACAAAAACACAAGCACCAAAGCATCCAAATTATTGCTATTTTTGCAAATAAATTTGATTTTTTATCTCTTGCCACTTTTTTTTTTAACAAGTTAAATATTATGTAATATGTCATAGCCCCCAGATTTATTATTTGCCAGAACCTTAAAGTGGAAAGGAGAGGCAACCTTATCTAAGCCTGGGATTTTGGAAACCAGTGGCACTGAATATATGGACTGGGATGGCTGAGAAAGATGGGTCTCTCACAGGGTATCGGTGCATTTCCTCAAGGCAGTTTCAAATCGAGTTATTTCAGTTCCCTGTGATTCATCCCATTATTTTTTTGTGCGTGCATGTTCATTCTCACAATAAACTTGGTTGTGGAGGATAAACGCATTGGTGAGAGCTCATCCATTTGTGAAACAATTGCTGATCCAATTCCCGAATCACCGGGACCTTCTCAGCAGGCTGTGCTGGACACGTCCCAAACCTGGGGCACGGCCGCAGGAGGATGGCGTGTCTAAAGCAAGGAGTGACAGGAGGATTTGGTCCTCTCGCTATCAACAGTACAATGGTATTGTTAGCAGCTGATGAAAAAGTATTGGTAGTTTTCCTTCAGACCTGCTGATGTGTTTATTTCCAAAAGGACATTGCAGTTAGGAAGCAATTACACTGAATTTTGTATGTTTTGAGCAATTGTGAGAGCTTTCTAACAATGGGGCTTGCTGACCCAGTGGAATATTATTTTTTAGGGCCACATACATTGTTGAAGTGTACAAACAAGACATTTCTAAAATGATACAACTTGCATGGTGGCTAGATATGCAGGTCTCTGAATTATCTGCTCAAAAAGCAGTTTGGATTCAGGGCACGATGAAGAGAAAACTGATTTGGGATATATGTAATCCAGGAACAGAGAGTAATGTAGCCCTTAACTTGAAGTTTGCACACTAATTTGTTGACAGAACAAATAACTAGTTTTTGAATTGCATTATTTTATCACGTGGCGTCTCTGTTCAGACATGATTTGTACACGTAACATTTCAGATCGATTTATATTATATTAAAGTATTACTCTAAACTTTTACTGGGTAAAAAGGGATGAAATCTGTTTTTCCAGTGAAAAGAGGTTACAGTAGGAATAACAATGTAGTCCTCTCCATAACCCCCTATTTCTACGTGTTTCAATGACTGGAAAGAGCCATTCTTGATTGATATATATATATATATATTTTAATACTATCAAGTGCAAGTTATAGATTTGCTGCTAGAGAATAAAGCTTATATTTAATAATAGTTTTTTAGATCCCTCTTGTATCTACCATTGTATCCTAACTTTGGTAGAAAAAATAAACAGGCATGGATTAAAATGCATTGTGCTACACTAACTTGATGCTGTCTTGGATAACTAAGTTGTCTAGATAAGGTTAATACATTTAGTGTAAATCAGTAAACATGGAATACAGGTTTAGATGGAGCAATCACTAGTTAAAACTAGTGAATATAAGGATCTGAAGAACAGTAAGGCAGGTAAGAGTTGCCAGAAATAGAGATGACAGTGATATGTGCAGCAACAAGCAGGAGATGACTGCTGAGATTAACTAGGGACTGACTGCCAGCTGTTTTAACTAGTGACACTATTAGTACTCCTGTTTTGACTAAATTAGCAGATGTACTAAGTTTGAGAGAGTCTCATTAAGAAAGAAGTTTTAGAGATTGGGTCAAAAGAAGTAAATGATACTGAGAGCTGAAATAATAAATCTTTAATGACCTGGAAGGTGCATCAGTTCAGTCCTTGGTTCAGGAAGCAACTAACAAACGTCTCAACTGTGCGAAGGGCATGCTGATTGAGTGACAGGGGGCTGCAAATATGATACGAGTATGAGAAACCTAAAGCCTGGGAAAGTTTTCTAGCTAAGGAAAACCACTGATGTGTTTGCGGAGAGGCTGGAGCACTTCAGTAACTCCGTATTGATGGATCAGAGGAGGGCTACCAAGCAGCCAACTGTTACGAAGCGTTCAGCTTAGTACTGCATCATGCCAAGGAATCGGCTACCTTCATCGCCATCTGAGCTTGATATATAGGCCTGCTGTAGGAGTTTGTGCATTTATTGTTCTTAGTGAAATAATTCAGTTTTGAAGATGGTCTTCCACGTTCATCACCACCACTTTGTTTTCTTTCATAGTTTTCCATTCTTCCTCACATGCGTTGTGTTTGTTCTTTTGTAGAACTGTTCGTGTCTGGCTGAAGAGAGACAGTGGGCAGTACTGGCCCAGCATATACCATGCAATGCCATGTAAGTATAAGGAAGCATTCATTATCTACTGTGTATTTACAAAATGTCTCTTCTGATTTTGATGAAGCTTAATGTTTATGACCATTTGCAAGCTTACCAATCCATATTAAATTCAATGCTTGAACAGTCCCCTTGGTTTCTGTGAAGCCTTACCAAGTTGCATGCTAATGCTCCCAAGAGACATCAGGGATTACAGCAGCAAAAGAACACAAATATGCTAGCAAGGGATGAGCATGTAATGCAAACATAGATCAACAAATGTGGGAGCTCAAAATGTAGGCTTGCATTCTGCCTCTAATGGAGTCCATAAAGCTTTGTAAGTCTCCAGTATAAATCACTCTGCCCTTCCTATTTCATGTGCTCAGTCCATTAGAGTGCAATGGTAAATGGTTTTATTTGATAAGAACTTAATATCCTGCAGTAGCTAATATGATAGAGGGCATACTAGGCAGATTTTCCAGTGGAGGAGCAAAATCATTTTACCCCCGCAATTAGATGTGGAAAAACCAAGTCTCCCTGATGGATCCTTTCAGTATGATCTGCTGTAGGCCTCCTCTCCCAAAGAGAGTGTTCATGCTTTAAAAGAAACTGCAGATCAATGTCCATTTTTCCAGGAGGCAGTTGAAGAAAGTACTGCCCTGTCATAACCTGTGTTGAGTGCAGAGGTATAACTCCTCAGGTCACCAACAGCAGGAGTATGCTAATATTCTTCTGTCGCCTTCAAATGTGCTGGGTTAGCCCATCTTCAGAAATCAAACAGATCGAGGTGCATTTATCAAGTCCCATTGAGGTATTCTGTCTGGAGAAAGTAGTATTTTAAGCTAACATGGCTAGATTTGGAAAAGGGCATCTGCCTCCATGATGCATAAAATACTTAATAGGTATAAATGTTAAACACTTTTAGTAGCACAGCACCAGCTTGGGGCCATAGAGTGGCCCTGATGTTTGCCTGCCTGCCCTGAGAAAACATTCGTTTGGTAAATAGAGAGGAACATCCCTTTCCTTTGGTGATGGGCAAACTCATAAGAATATTTGAAGCCTCAAAAGTATTTTCTGTTCAAGATTTTACTCAAAAAGGTATTGGAAAGCAACTAATGATGTGGCAGTTTGTGGATCTCTGTCAAACAGTTATGAAATGGTTCTTCTCACAGTTAGGCATTGATGCTTCTCTTTTTCCATGTGGTGTTTTTGCATATGCTTGCATTTTAAAATCTTGTTAACTCTTCCTCTGGTCTTAGAGAGGCCGCATTATTGCCAGTAATAACAGCTACATTGGAAAAGATTGAGTAGATTCAGACCCACTCAAAGGGGACTGTTTTAAAGTCCCTTCATGAATTTGAACACCTGACACTGTTCCTTCACTTAAGGCTGGTAAATTTTTGAGTCATGAGACATTTGAGTTATGCTGAATTAATCACCGGTTTTAAGAATGATCAGGTATAATTAAAGACTGGAGCAACGTCAATTACATTGTTATCAGCTGTGGCTTTAAGCTTGGAAATCATAGGAAGGGCTCCAAGTCAGCCTCTGCACGTTTCCACTTGACTGGCAATGATTGTTTTGATTGTTTCTGCATGGATCACCTTTTTGATGGTCCTCCGCTTTAGGTTCACATTGGTTTTTGTTGTCTAGAGAACAACAACTGCCCAGAGGTTCTCTATGGAAAAAAAAAAGAATAAGTAGTAGCCATGGTGGTGTCTTTGTGCTGCTTGGCAAGCTGTGAGAGTGGCGGTCCCACCTACAGATACCCCATTAACATGATTCGTGACTTTGGTTACAATGGCACATGACCCGCACACCCTTTTATAATTTTTATAAACTGAGTTTGTGGCCTGGGTACTCTGGAAGGTGAAAAGGATGAGGTGTTGGGCTGAGCCAGCCACGTGCTTTGGTCAAGCTCTGCACCCTAATGGGGCCATCAGTGTGTTCTAACTGAAACCCATTAAATAGCTGCAAGAAAGATCAGGCTTGCAGATTGCTTCTGACTAGGGACATTTTCTTCTGTTTAGAAGTGGGCTCCCCAATTACAGTGTCATGCCCTGCCTATGGGTGTTTCTCTGATCGGAAAACTGTGGACAACAAATTGGCCACATTTTTGATCATTTCCTCCAGCCCTCGAGAAAGAGTGAGCTGTGGGTGTTCAAACCAGATCGCTGCACAGCCAAGCCTTTACAATGAGAAAGGGTAATGGAAACACCCTGCGGTGGATATAGTTTCTGTGGTCTTTTGCTGGCTTTCTCAGCCAGTGTCACAGAAGTGTCGAGCACCAAAAGGCCTTTTGGGAGCATTGCACAGAGCATGGTCACGGAGACCGGTGGCTGGAGTGGGTTGTATTCAGCCATGCTGAACCACTGGTTGAACTCGGTCTGCTTTCAAAAACCACCACAGGCAGAACCCCTATTTAAAAATACACACTGAATATTGTCAGTATGGCAAACTAGCTGAACTGGAAGTCTGACTAATCTTCTCCTTCATGTCAGAGTTGTCTCAACATCTGTATTAACAATAGACCTCTGATGAGCAAGTTAATCCTCCTCATGGATATATGTGTAACCTTTAAATTTTTGGGTGGTATCTGTACAGGAGGGAAAAAAAAACAAACATTGCTTTTCACAAAATTACAAAAGAGCATTGTAGTCTGTAGATATGAGCTTTGCATAAAAATAAAACACACAGAAAGACCCAAATCCGACCAGACAAAAAAACTCTCTCAGATGGAGAACCGACTGCAGGTTTTATTGAGGGACAGTAGAGGACCTAGGGTTTGAGTCAGATAATATCTTATGATGTCTGTCTTACGATGGTTTTCATAGTTAACACTTTGTTTTGAAGAGGAAGGTCAAAAACTGTGCAAAGCAAAACATGCTTCTTAAACTATGCCACTTCTGGCAATTCATGGGGGTGTCCCTGAAACTGCAGACACCGAGTTTGTATTTCTCTTCTACTTCTGTCAGCCTCTAATCGAGGTGACGCACTCTTGGGTGCATGAAGGACATAATTTTTTCTTTTCCCTGCATAATTCAGTTTCCAAATACAAAAATCTGAGCATCAGTCTGTATTTGTCCTGTATTTAAGGTAAAGAATACACCCAGACCTCTGTGTCAGGAATATCCCACCCATCCTCTGTCATAGTTCACATCAATCTTTTTCTGGTCTGAAATCCAAATCATAGCTAGGCATTAAAGTCGAGAGCCTTCAAAGTGCTATTATTTTTCATGGTTATTATTTTGAAAGGCTCTTAAACATCTTGGAAGCTTAGGGTTTTTTACATTTTACCCCTCCTTTTAATGAGCCTACATGCTTAAGTATCTGAATGTCATTGTCTAATTTTCATCTAAAGCATAAGCTGCAGCAGTCTGGTCACAACTGGTATCACTTTAACCACATTAGTGTAGCTAGTGTGGACATAAGCTTAGTGCTGACATGTTATTTTTTCAAGGGGTAAATGTTACTGAAGAATTCCCTTAGGAAAACGATTATAGCAAAATCTCTTTATGCTGCTATGACTATGTACACGTGGGTTTGGAACTCAGAAGTGACTTCTTTTTTAGCAGCCTATCTCAAACAGTTGCTTGCACCTTTTGTATCTGAAGTGTTTCAGGCTATTTGGAAAAAAGCATACTTGAAATAGCTTAATTTACCTGAGACTTTTTCTTTGTGAACTGTTTATCGTCTTCAGAGTTACTAATAGTTCTTTCAATGTATGCACACTGTCTGGCATTTTAAAGCTGGAATGTAGAATATGCCTGTTCTGGCATAAAGTGCCTTTTAAAAGGATTTGATGTCTACTCTGCTCAGAATTGCTTTGTCTCTCTCAGCTTTTTCTACAGCTTTCTAATTCTCTACAACCCTAGAAGTCTGACTATATAACAGTAATGCACCACCATCTGAAGGGAAGCTTTGAATTTGCCTTTTCTGAGGAAGGGGTATAGAAAGGAGCGATTTCATCACTGTTAGTAGCCATAATATACTGTTTCCATCCTGGCAAGTTCCTTGAATTGAAGCCTTTTCTTTGGTTTAATTCAGTCAGTCTGGATGTGAATCTGGTAGGCTTTCTGCTTGCAGTTAGTTGTCCTTTAGGAGATGTACAAGGGGGATAGAAGGGGAACAATAATGAAAGTAGAAGATAGATAGATAGATAGATAGATAGATTTTATTTTTTTTAAAACAGTCAACATAGACTGTCCTCTTCTTGATATAGCTCTGTGGTGAACTAATGAGGATGAACAGCTGACTTATGAAGTGTTTAATCCTAGGTGAGACATTGCTCAAATGGAGAATATACCAAGTACAGGTTACTGGGAAGAAAGAACTCCAAACTTGTTAGTAACTGAAACACTGCAAGTAATCATAATGGAGAATAGAAAACAAGGGGTGCAGGGAGCAGAACTAAAAGCACACCTGACTGTACTCTATATTTATCACAAGAATACGGTTTAGAAAACACTCTTATCACTACAGAAAGGGCAAGAATGCCTGCCCCTAGTTACCTGTGGCAACTGATGCTGAAAAATTATTTCTGAAGGTTTTGTTGGGACAGCAGGACCCCCAGCTGCATGTTGCTGTGCTGAGCAGTAAAAACAATCCCTGCCTTCTGAAAGCAGCTTCACAGTTTCTCAATTAAGCCAAGCATAGCTCTTGAGTTTTTACAAGAAAAGTCTGTTATACCCTTGATACATACCTTTCCAGGTCCTCGAGGGACTGATGACTTACGTGCAATTTAAGAGTGTATCCTGATGTTTATTAGAGTAGTATTGATGTAAGAAACAATGGCTAGTTTTCAATAGAGTCTTGGCCATAGTATGTGCTACTTTCATAGTGTTGTTTGTGGTCAAACTAGAGTAGGGGGCAGCTGGACTCACAGTCCATATCGGATATTGGCTGATGGCTGATTTCTGTTAACGTTGATTCAAGTCAACTTTCTTACCGCAGGTATAGGATGGGAGCCTCTGACATATTACAGTGCTTTCTTTTATTGTTAGCAAAGTAAAACAAAAACAACAATAACAAATTACCTACCTAAATTATGCAACTAAGTAACTCTAAGGTTCGTACAGAAATGTCAGGTACTGCTTATATCAAGACATCAGCACTGTTCTTGTATGACATACCTCATGACTGTTTTCAGATAACTTTAGTAAGGAAAAATGAAAGAGCTGGAGCAAGAAATAATAGTTATTCCATGTCCTGATAGGATAGGACTGACTGAATTGCACGAACACTGGTTTTTTTAAATGCTTGTCTATTGGAAGGGGGCAAAATGATGAAGCATCATGAAGCATGCTAGCTACTTTTAGGCTTTCCAGAGCTTCAAGAAAATGAGAATCGCAGTTTTGTTAACTTCATCATCATGTTCATTTTTTTCAGCTCCATGTTCATGCATGTCTTTTAACCCGGAAACCAGAAGGCTGTCCATAGGTCTAGACAATGGTACAATCTCAGTAAGTACATACAAAGATTTCTAGTTGAAATGCTTCCCATGTGTGCTGTGGTGAGGATATTTTTGCTAGTGTTTGGGAAAGATAATTTTTACTGCTAGTGGAACTGAAGCTGTAGTGTGGAAAATGGTAGATTATTGCAAATTTTGTTCCAACCCTCACATAGAGACTGAGTGGAGTTTGCAATAAGTTTGCAACATTTATTAGGCAACTAAATAAACTGTCTTAATTTGCATATATCTTAAAAAAAAACACACAACAGAAAACAGCTGTTGTTTTATTAAATGAGTGCCTTGTTAATCATGTCATACCAAAGTTTTCTGAAAGCAGCAATTAAGAGAGGAAAAATCATCTTCTGAGAGGCAGAAGGTGGTTTTCTGCTCCATATTTAGCTGCTTTTCCAAATTTCAGGGTTCAGATTTTGTTTTCATCTCATTTCCTTCATAGGAGTTGGCAGTGCTGTTGCTGAAAGATTTGGTTCATTAGCATCTAAGAAAGATCTGTGTACATGGAAAGGAAGCAGGATATTAAAACAAGAGTCTGTCTTTTAGATATGGGACAGAGAGTAACTGTTGATCTTAATCATTGGATTTTTCTTGTGGAATGGTTGGTGAAGTGCTGTGTCACCTTGTAGAAGGGAGCCATGGGTCAGAGAGGGTCTCACCTATGCCTCAGCAATAGACTCCTCCTTCAGTTTAAGAACATTTTATCCTCATTTCAGACTCGGTCTACTGTTGTCTCTGCCTTATGGGCTTTATAACTGAATGAATGTTTGCAGGTTGACATAAAGGCAGCTGTCGGCACTAAAGCCAAAATGGCATTTGGGAATAGATGTGTGACCCTTTTAGCTGTTGCCTGTGAGCTGTATCAAAGATGTGAAGGTTTTAACCCATAAAAATATTAATGGCTCAGCACCAGAGATTTTGGGTGCCTGTAGGAGATTTCTCCATTTGTATCTAGGAGGCGGGACAGCTGCCAGAGAATTCCCTGAACTTCTGAAATTCCCTCCTTCCCACTCTCTGAAATAGCTTTAATTTTCCAGTCCTACTGGAGACATTTGTTTTTACCAGGCCTTTGAGGAATGTGAATGTGACTGTAAAGAAAGCATTTAAGTACTCCAGTTCGATGGAAGACATGTGTCCTTTGTCTTTGGGGCATTTTGCTCTGAAGAGTCAGAGAGTCTGAATGGAGTCAAGTATTTTCCATTCTAAAACTAAAGAATGTGAATGAGATATGCAGATGGTAAACCAACATGTTACTTAGGGTACTTATACTGGCATATCTGAGACAGATTGTATTTGTTGTCATGCTGCACTTTTCTTTTCCCCTCTTCTGGATACAAGTACATAAGATGGGGAAGGGCTTGTCTGTGTTGCTTCATTTAGTCCCTCCTAGCTTTAGGCAGTTGTGTGGTGGAGGCTTTTGCAGAAAATATTCTCCACAAATTTCCACAAGCAATTAAAAGTTTCCCTCTGTAGCAAACCTAAGGCTTATAAGAAAAGCCACAACTGTAATATGCTATAAGAAGTGCTGAAGCTGGTGATGGAAGCAGAACAAGGAACAAAGGACTCCTGGTAAGGTCTGTATAAGCTAACATAGTTCACATATTGTCAAATGAATCTTTTTGCAGTGAGAGGGAGTCCTGATATTACTTTCAGATGTAAATAGGGATAAGAAAGTGAAACTGCCTTTTACATGAAACTTTTGAAAGTTATATGGCTTTTGGATAAGTCTGGTGCTCCAGAAATGTTGATGATGCCTTTCAAGATTGATGGGCAGCACTGTTATTGTCAGAGAGATGTTCCAGCATTGGCATCGTGGAGTGAGCTTTTATGCCCTGCTTTTCCTTGTGAAGCAGGGTGACAATTTTTGCTCCTACGAAGATGAAGAGATTGTTTTCAACCTTTTAACTTCTCAGCATGAAGGCTGCACAAACATTTGTGCAGCACAATGTACTGTTCTCTTGAGTGAAAGTTTGTCGGGCATCTTACTTGAAAAGCACTGGTACCTAAAGCAAAACCAACCAACAAACAAAAAGTCTCTTGTGATCTTCATATATATATATATATGTATATATATATATGTGTAATGTACCTTGCAATCCCTTTTTGAGGAGAAATGGCACTCTGTTACTTTATGTCTTTGGGACTGTCTCTTTTTGGAAGCCAAAAGATGCTACAGTGGTCATAAATTCCTTGCTCTGAATGGGAGGAAAAATACTTTAATGGGTGCAAAGTCTCTCAAGAAATCACAATGAAAAGCAACAGAGGAAAAGTCTATCGCTTGGAATAAACAGGAGACTTCCATAGCCACGATGTAACTCCTCGCCTAATTTCATCCAAAAGTCAGCTTCCTAGACAAAGTCAATCACTAGGCTCTGCTGCTGGTAGGGAGGTGAACTGCCCTCAGACATACCCATGTTATTTACCCTTGAAACTGTCATAGAATGGCATAAATCTCCCTTCGTATTTCTGGGAAGATTTAACAGAGGCATTTAGGTTTCAGATAGACGGAGCTGAATGAAAATGATCTTTCTGTCCCTGCTTATGTCCAGCTGAAACTATTACACACTTTGAGAAGGGCCACAAGGAAAACAGGGCATCAGAACAGCCCCCTCAGAATTCTTCCTTGGGGGTGGCACTTAAGATAGATTCATTGTCCACATCATTTGATCTTGCAGGTGTCCACAGGTTTGCTGTAAACAGCACTTGAATACCTAGGCTCTACCTGCTGGTATACACCTCTGCCACAGTGGGAAGTTTTGTATTTTTTCCCCTCAAGAAAACTACATAATAGTTTCTATCCTCTTCCACTTTTTGCACTTTATAAAGTGAAAACCCTGTAATCGTTTTTTAGAGCTATCTTTTCAACAGATGTAGACATGGGCTCTGGCAGCAGATTTAAGGGTCTTCATTCTCCTCCATTTATGAAGCCAGTTTGCTGTTCTCTGGCAGACGTGGTGAGAGCGCTGTCAGTCACTTGTGTTAATAGGATGAAGTCAAACCTCTAAGGAGATCCACACTGTGCTGTCGAAATGGCATCATTTATCAGAGCACAGGCTGTAAATTCCCTGGGGTGGAAACTCAGTTGTGAATGGGTAACACACGGCTAATATATAAACATTATTGACTTTCAGAGGGATTCAGTTGCCTGTGCAGAGGTCTCTAGTGCTGTTTTGTGATACATCACTTGATATCCACCTGCAGCTTTGGAAGGGCATGGCTCTTCTTTAGACCTTGGGTCATATCAGTCAGCCCCGTGGCCAAGCACTCTGAAAGGCATACGCCCGAGAATGGGTTTTGTTTACCTTAACAGGAATAATTAATGTTAAAAAGATGTAGTCAGTGTTTTTGTAGTGTGGACAACAATGTATGTGCAGCAGGGCATGAATTTCTGGAGCAAGGTGCCCCGTGTTAAAATACCTGTCTGTTGACGTAACTAAAACATTTGGCCTTGAGAGGGATAGGGGAATGAGGGCAGTGAAGAACATGTGACAGCGTACAGGGGAGCAAGAAGGAAAAGAACCGGAGGAAGATTGGAAAATGCAAAAACAAGGAGATGCCTCTCAAAGTAACGTGCTTTCAGGGGAGAAAAGGAGAAGCAAGGAGTCTTTGGGGTCATAAAAAAGAACACGTGATATCCAGTACTCATGTTATTGGGACTGTGTTCATCTCTTTGTAAGGAGTGGTGTATCAATAGTATGGAACCGTGGTTTGCATTACAGCAGACATAGCTAGTCAATACTCGGGTAAACCTTGCTAATTGCACTTGTGTTTTGATTCACTGCATTGCAATGGAGAGTTTCAAACACCTTTTTCAGTCTTCCACTGCAGGTAGCTGAACAGACTGGCCACATCAAGTTTGTCAAAGGCAAAATGCCAAAACAAAGTGAGAATGCAAACCACATTGTTCCTCTCCTCTGACGCTCTGGTCACCAGCATCCGTGCGTCACCACAGTGAAATCCGGGGGCAGTACCAGTACAGGCACATCGGTGGGGAAGGCAGACATAATCTCCCACCACACATTGCAGCAATTAAAGCTGTTGTTCTTCAGGCGACGACAGCAGACAGTTAATGTTCGTAGCAAAGCGTGTTGCTTCAATCGGGCTTTGTAGCGAAGCATTTCATGTGGTGGCTTAGCATTCTGCAGGCGGTGGTTAATGAAAACCACTTCCCCCATAAGGAGGCAGGGAGGTGCAGCAGATTTTTAACGCTCTGTAGTTTGTAGAGTTAAGGTGACCCTGCTATACAAACCCAGCTGACTTAATTGATTTGTTGCTGCTCTTTAAATAATGCTCCCCATTGTAGGCCTCGTCTGCTGGAGGAAAGCTGAAGGGAGGTAGATCAGAATAAAGGAGGGGAAGATGAAATAGCGCAATTCAAGAGGACGTATTTATAACTAATTTACAAGCAGAAACCTAGTAACAGTAAAATACATAAATGCCTCAACCCACTCACAGTTGTTTTCCTGGAAGCTGGGCTCTGTAGCTTTTCAAAAGATGGCTATGGTAGCCTCTCCACATTGATGGCAAGCATTAGGTATGATGTGTTAGGGATAATCCTGGTGCTGGAAAGCCATGCTAATCACCTGGCGACCCCACAGGAAACACAGAGTGACCGTTTTTGTTCCAGTTTAGAAAATGTGGGTAAATACCAGCTTTTCAGTGGTTAAAATGTCTTCTCATACTCTTCTGCACGAAGCATTTGGTTTGCTATAATAATAGTCTGTAGGCTCATGGAGCCCAGTCCTCTCTACCTGTCTGCTGCACAGTGCTTTTGGCAGTGCTTATACATGAATATTTCACAATTGTGTGCTTTAAAATTTAGTTTATCTTCTGTTTAATGATGTTCCTCTTGTTTTCACTCTCTTTCTAGATTAAACAAATTAGGTTTTACTTCTATCCCCTAGGGAGATTAGCCCAGGGAGTTTCTGTATAGATTGTTTATAAATAATTAATACGATGTGTTTTCAAGCTCCTTGTTTTTTCTTGTGTTTCTCTGAATACGTGGTGTGTGCACACAGATACCTGAGAGTGGTTTGAAAGCTAATTCATGTGGTGGTGCCGCAGAGCCTACCTTTTACCTGGGTTTTTCCTTCAGAGTGATGTTGCAGGAGTTGTATTGTGGCACTGTTTCCACTGCTCTGAGCAACTCCCCTCCCCAAAACAAGTGGCAGAAACACCCAGGTGCTCCTTCAGTGTAACCATATGGGATTTTTCCAGGAGCTGAGACTGCCATGCAGACTCTTTACTGCTGGTTCTCATCATTCCCTCCTCTGAAAGCAGGATCAGTGGTTAAACCAAGGCAGCAGGAGGGCAGACCATCTCCTGTTAGGCGTGCTCTTCCCTGGCAGCCGGGGAGCAGGATGGGTCACCCCAGGCATGTGTCCCCAGGCAGCTGAAGTCTGTGCTAAGCCACCCTCCCTGCCCGTGCACAGTTAGCCACAGTGGAGCAGTAGCAAAGCAAGAAGGTCTGCTTCTGAGATGCCAGAGTAAATATTAACCAACAGTGGGGTAAAATCAAGGAGGAAAAGGTCTGGGTTTATTTGCCTGAAGTACTGAGAGACTTCTGAACAGAAATCTGAACTGCAACCCCCTCCCAGATTATTGGTATGTAGTTTGGAATGAGCAACTTCAGGGGGAACTCACACATACTTAAATTGATTTTCCTGTGTGTACAGGTGGGGGTGTGCATGCACATGTGCACACACATGCATTTATAGCTGGATGCACATACAGATGTCTGCCCAAGTAATCCTGAGCCAGGGGGTGTTTGCTCTGTGCCAGCCACTTTGGCCAGCTTTTAGAACTTCTTTTCGTTAGTTCCCCTCATATCTCCACCGTTCTGTTCAGAAGCACTCATGAAGCTTTCTTAGGCAGTTTTAAAAAGTGAAATAACTTGTGGGGTTTCTTTTAGATTGAGTTATCCCATATTAGCAAAAGTGTAGATAGTACTATGGTTACAAAGGGAGAGCTTACATTGGTAACAAATTCAAGTGAAAACATTCCCAAACACTTCACATAGCTAAGCGCTGTTTCTTTGTTTTTTTGTTTTTCTCTTCCTTCAGGAATTCATTTTATCAGAAGATTACAACAAGATGACACTAGTGAAAAGTTACCAGGGTAAGAACTCAGATCCATATTAATTAGTCTGTATTGTCATTAATTTTTATTAATGTGCTCTTAAGGTCTATGAATTGAAAGAAGTCTTCTTACTGTGATTTTGTTTTTAAACTAATATAAATGCTGTTTTTACCAGTGGATCAATAATATGCTTTGTTCTGAGATTGCAAGACTTTTAAAGAGCTATTTCATGTTCCATGTTTCATTTTAAATGTTCTTTAGGAATATTATTCTAGACAGCAAACTGTCCAAAATCCAGGCTGTGTAGAGGGAAAGGGAGCATTAATTTTTAATGTTTAGTAATATAGTGTATCTAATGAAGCAATTTAGAAGACTAACCATCTTTTAGGACTGAAGCATTTAAGACTGTAGCTTTTGGGGTCAGTCTGGTTATATTTCAATAAATGTTTGCTTCAGTAATCTCAAGATTGGATACCTGTCATAGTAAAAGGCCAAGAAATATTAATTCATAACTTCTCTGATTGCATTCTCATATTCATTAATGTGATGCTTTAAGAAGCCTGGCTATTTATCCTTGTTAAACTTCTAAAGGATGCTGCACTTGCGGTAGGTATTCTTATAAAAGTAACAAATACATGCTACAATTTTATCTTTATCTTTTATCTCCTTTGCTATTAGACTTGGGTGATATATGATGAGCATTATGCTTCTGTATGAAAGTCTCTGTATGAAAATCATAAGATTGCTGCAGTATTGCTGTACAAGTCTTTAGTATCTGAGTTTATGGTTTGCTCCACAGTCACCAAAGTTTGACCCAGCTGGGTTTCATGTTCGAATTGTTGCAATGCAGAGTCCTATTATCAGTTCTGCAACTCCTTTTGCAATTAGCTTATCCACTTGCATGCTTGGATTCAATCCTGCAGGCTAATCACACCCTAGGAAGGGTGAGCTGAAGTGAATTTTTCTGTGTATCCCCTTCACACTGGAAACTGGCAGTCCATCCCTTTTATTTATTACTACTAACTTCTACCTCTCTGTTGTTGCTTGGTGCTGCTCTTCATTTCTGCAGCTTTCCCCCAGCAAAACCTCTTGCCCTGCACTGTGCATGGCTACGTGCTGGCTGTGTTTGTTGGCTTTTTTCCTTAACATACAGTGCAGAACCTCGTGCCTATTCTCTCCAGGCATGGCTCTTCCCCTTTCCATCTTCTCTCCAGCCTGCTCCTTGCATGGTGCTTGCTGCCGCTTTCTCTTAGAAGTACAATTCAAATCATTTCTTTTCTGCACACCAACAGTGGTCAAACCTGCGAATGAAGGACCAGCTTTCTATTTTTGCTGCTTCATGTTCCTGAGTCTTTACTAATCCTAGGGCTCAGACTTTTTCCTTGCTCTGCTATCAACTTCCAACCATCTGAAATTTTACTTCTTTAAGCCTTGCATGGGCCAAATTCCTTCAATTTCTGCACCCAAATTCCTATAGGGTAGACAGCAATCTTTCCATATTGTTCCGAGGAACTTCTCTGCATTTCAAATGGAGAGTTTGGGGTGGTTTTTATGCTTCCAAAGACGTTTAATCTTTCCAGAGTGTCAGCTTTTACACAAACAAATGTAAGCAGCCTTCTTTGTGCAACACATGTTGCTGGGTCCCAGAACAGTAATAAACCAGTAGGCCTGTGGATTGAGGAGCACGGCAGTCACTGTTCATTTACAGCTGGGAATAATTCAGCACATCTTTCAAGCCACTTGTTTTATTAAAACGTCAGCTCAATCAGCACTTCACAACCAAACCCACTGGTCATTCATACAAAAAGCCCTCTCTGTACAAGCCTGGGTTCCATTGCTTTAATGAAAAGCTTTTGAGGGCTTTATTTAGGTAGCAGCAGCAATTTATTCATTCAGCTGGTTTATTCATCTTGCCCAGCTGTGATCTTTTCCTTTTTCATTTGTTATTTTTCCCATTTTCTTTTTAGCTGATTCCCATGCAATGCTAAAGCTTCCCTCTGGTGTCGGGTTGTGCCTGCACATAACTCCTTATGCTGCTGGGGTATGGAGGAGCAGCAGCATGCTGCCACATGGGCATCTGCTGTCATAAAACCAGCTCAAGACAGGATTAAATAGAGCCTTTTCCACAATGGCTGTTTTGTCGGTGATGGTACAAGAATGGAAGAGAGACTTGGGCTACCTTAAAAGATAGATGGCTAATGTAGGCGTGGAAGGAATTAAGTTTTGCTTCTTCTCTTCCTCATGCAAACACTGAATGTGCAGGGGAGGAGTCTTACAGGCTTTCATGGTATCTCATGTCAACAGGGTTATTGGACAGGAGCTTCTTCTATAGGGAAGGGCGAGCAGATGGGCAGGGAAAGGCAGAGCTGCATGCAAGGGGTGCTGTTTCCAGTGGTCTTCTACCTGCGTGTTCTTTGCGGTGCAATTATATGTCTGTCTGCTTAATTTTCAGCTCATCAAAGCAGGGTCATAATGATTCTGTTCGTCCTGGAGATGGAGTGGGTGCTGAGCACCGGACAAGACAAGCACTTCACGTGGCACTGTTCAGAGAGCGGCCAGCGCCTGGGAGGGTACCGCACCAGCGCGGGGGCCTGTGGCCTGCAGTATCCTTTGCTGAGCTCTTTGGCACTTAAACAGCCTTTTTGTTTGTTAGCTTTCTTTTTTATATTTCCCTAATTGTCCTCCAACTTTTGTGCCCTGTGTACGTTCAGTGTTTTGTAAGAGAAACCGTTATCTAAAGCCGATTAAAAAAAAAAACAACAACCCAACACTAACTGTTCTCCTTGCTTTGTCTCCTTAATACATGGTGGCATATTTAGGTCTTAGCATTTCTGAGCAAAACAATGGGCAATCTGCAACCTGTTGTGGTCTGCTATTGTAATAAATAAAGACAGGGCCTTCGTTCAAACATGCAGTGTATTCTTTTTTTCTAAAAATTAATGGTAGCAAAGTAGGTCGGCGATCAGGTCAGTGTGTGTGTGTCTATGCATGGTAAGAATTAAATGACTTTAATATGAAATAATGAGTACTTGTCCTTCACTCTGGAACAGCCCACTGTGCATTGGGAATTTGGGCCAACTAAAGAATAAATGGCTCCAGAAACGGCACTCAAGTGGCTTATTCACCTAGAGCTGCCCCAGCTGCCTGACAATAAAAGAAATATTAATTCAGCTTTATTGCAAACGAAAAGGGAAGTAGAAAAGTATGAGCTCTTAGGCTGAAATCAGGGGTTAGCATAAACAGACCTTTTAGTGCCCCGTAGCATATGTGCTAGAGATGATGTGTGTTTTGCTAGTTCATGGGAAATGAGACTGACTCAAAATTACACCCTGAACAAGGGAAATACTTGCACTTGCTTTATATCTTCTGGTTGAATGAAGGGCAAACTAATCTAAATGGCATAGTGTGTGAACTCCATTTTTAATTAATTAATAAATATTTTAGAAAGTGTGATATAGAAATTTGTTCTGCATTTCCTAAAGCTCTCTAGAGAGCAGACTGGTTCAAGTGATTGCAAATTTTGGAGGACACTTTAATTTGGGTCGTTGGGTCATGCTGGTGGAGGGCCAGGGAAATGACAACCATTGACAAATACTGAAAAACCTTGGCAGAACCAGGAATGTTTGGGTTTGGTTGTTTTTGTTGTTTTTGTTGTTGTTTTCCCCAGTGTCCTGACTGCATTTGATCAATGTGAAGGAATTGATCCTTTAATATGCAATATGGAATCTAACTGTGGAATTAAATCAGATGAAGAGGTCAGAATCTGTTGAGATAGATGGCTCCAGTAAGTGGCTGAATGGGTCTGGATTTTATTCAGTTAAGAATACGGTGTGTGATACACCTGATGTAACTGACACTTCCCCAGATATGTTATAAAACATAGACTGGCTCTTGCAACATGAGCATTGCCACCAAATTGCTATTAAAAACCGTTTAAGGAGATAATCTTCTGGAGGACTTCTATGACACTGGCCAGTGGTCTGGAAAAAAGATGAGAGTTTTATTTGTGTACCTAAATATAACAAAGAAGCAGGAAACAAGTAACAGTTATTTTAAACAATTTTATGGAAGGAAAGAGGAATAATAAACACCATGAGACTCTAGCACCTAAGCTAGAGAGCCTGGGAAGATGAGACTCCTCTGTTTGTGGCAAAGGGCTACTTCCAAGGCATTTCATAATTTGTGTTTTTATTATATTATTATATCTTCAGGAAGTCTCTTTTTTCGTGCTATTTGGTTTACTCAGACTGCTTTATTAATATGAACAGCTATGAGTTTGATATCTAAAAGTACACCCTGAATAGCTCCTTGAAACTGGAGCACTATTCATGAGGTTGCAGTATACTCATGTTAAAAGCATTAACAAGTCATGAAAAGCAGTGCATAAAACAAAAATTGTGTGCAAACAATGTATATTCCTCAGCATTTGTCCATCAGATTTGATGTGGAAACTCGGCACGTGTTTGTTGGTGATCATTCTGGGCAAGTAACCATACTCAAATTAGAGCAAGAGTCCTGCAGCCTTGTTACAACATTTAAGGGACACACAGGTAAGGCTTGAGGAGGAGACCCTATTTGGTTCTTCATCTGTGCTCAGCATCATGGCGATGTAACTCTCCTGTGAAACAGTAAATAGCATGGAAGGGAGCTCAAACTGTCCCTATAGCTCAGGGAAGTTTGTTCTTCTTTATTGCTGAAGAGAGGGATTAGACTTCTGAAAAGTGCAGAAAATACCCCTATCAGTTACTGCTAATTAAAGTAGAGTGAGGACAAAAGTTGCAGTAACTCTGGGGGTGGAAAAGATGCTTCCTGGGGAAAGACCCATATTGGTAGACATTATTGCCCAGGTGGGATATGCACACCCAAGATGTGCTTATTGGAGGAGCTGAGTGGTGGTTTTGCTACTGGGGCTTGTGCTCCATCATGCTTTAAAAACAGCAGCCCTTGGATGTGGACTTGCTGTCTAACAGAAGAAACGATCGTTCCTCAGCACCTTCCCTTCGTATCCCTCCTCTATGACTGAATGCTAATAACTCGAGCACAAGGCAGTTCAATCCTCATACTAAGATACTGTGAAGATTTCTGTAGATTTCCCACTTCCTTCTGTTTTACTGTAAAATCTGTCACCTGGGAGTGGTGGAGATGAAAAGCTGTGCAGTTACACTGTGACCATCATATGGTGGCTTTCCTTCTGCTGCGCTCTGCTGCTCAGTGGGTTCATCCACACAAGCAAGCAGCAGCTGAGCCCTCTGGCTGCAGAAGAGCAGGGTTAGGGCTTCAGTAACATTTCCAGGCGGCTGCTTATCAGATGGCCAATACAGTGGCTGCATGGCCCTTGCTAAAGAGACCACTTTTAATCACTCTCTCTTTGGTTTTGGTGATATATTTAAATATGTATCTGTATATTTGGTGATATCTTTAAATGTGTACCTATATATTTAGTTACATTCTTCTGTAATAAAGTGACTGTTCTGTGCATCTCTTATTTCAGGCGGTGTCACTGCTCTCTGTTGGGACCCAATACAGAGAGTTTTATTCTCAGGCAGTTCTGATCATTCCATTATAATGTGGGATATTGGAGGAAGAAAAGGAACAGCCATCGAGCTGCAAGGACATAAGTACGTTCAAAGCCCTTCCTCCTGTTTTTATGAGAGAAAAGCTGAAGGCAGAAGCCACATCTGGAAACAGAAACAGCCCAGAGGTTACAGTTTTCACATGCCTCAAGCTTGTATGTGTGACTCCCTGTGGTCCATATACAACCAGAGTAAATTGTTTAAAGTGAGTTTTTCAGTTTGGGGCCCACAGGCTGCTTTAAAAGTCTGCAAAGGGTAGTGAAAGAAAGCGCAATTATCTGCAGTCCTGAATGTGTTATGTGAGAGTACACCTCTGCTGGAAAGGAAGGGTCCTCAAATGAAAACAGCTGCAGGGAAATTCTTGCTTTTTAGTTGTCAGGTTCTTTCGTTCCCCTAGAGGGAGCATCAGGCTTGGACAATTAGTTATGTTTTACTCCATGCTAACCAGGTGTTTTCCATCTCACTTTACCTCCAGCCTGAATTACAAGTAATATGCTTTACCCATATGGGCTTTCAACATCTCTGTAATGCAAAGAGGCTTCATCTCTGCACGTACAGACCTCACACTTGCATTGTACTGTAGATGTCTTTGAAGAAGAGTAAGCCTGTGCTGGGCGTTCATTAGGCTAGAAGTAGAATGGCTGTTGTTGCAATGACTTCTGAGCCTTTTAAATGCTGGCATACATGTGGGACTGGCATGCCAGGCTTAGGTATGGAGAGGCAAAATCCCATGGTGGTTTTGGTCTGGCAGTATTTACAGCTTCTTACATATTCATACATTTCCCTTGGGTGATGCTGTGCTCTGCTGAGTGGTTTGGTTGGGCCACTGGGATTTCAGAGCACTGCGGAGTTCTTGTGGGAATTCCCAGATCACTCTTGAACCCTAACGCTGGCACTTGCTAATGCCCTTCTGCTATATTTATTGCTGTGGAAACAAGTTCTTCTGATACGAAGTTAGCCTCTGGATCTTAATGGGTAGCATGGCTGTTGGCAGGCTCCATGCAGTATAGAGACCTGGTCCTAATGACAATGGGGATCAGGAAACATTTCACTTAAGTGCAGGTCAGCACTGTGAAGGTAGACTGAAGGAAGAAAGAATCAAAAAATTCTTTGTGGGTTTAAACTGTATTGTTTCTTAAATGCTGCTTTTTCTTCAAAGAAGAAGCAAAAGCACCTAAATCATCCACCTTAGCTTGGGAAGGCTTAGAAACAGTTTAGCAATTCCTATATTATGTTTTAAACTCTCCGTGCTTGTTAGTGCTAAAAGAAAATCTTCAGCAGTTCTTCAGTGTTTTGTTTCTAGATGTTGCAGAGTGTTATCAAAACACAAAATCACAGAGTGGTTGAGGCTGGAAAGGACCTCTGGGGATCATCTGGTCCAACCCCCCTGCCAAGCATGGTCATGTAGAGCACACGCACAGGATGACATCCAGGCAGGGTTTGAATATCTCCAGAGAAGAAGACTCCACAACCTCTCTGGGCAACCTGTTCCAGTGCTCTCTCACCCTCACAGTAAAGAAGTGTTCTCTCCCATTCAGCTGGAACTTGCTGTGTTTCAGTTTGTGCCCCTTGCCTCTTGTTCCATCTCTGGCACCACTGCAGACAGTCTGGCCCCATCCTCTTGACACCCTTCAGGTATTTATAGACATTGATAAGATCCTCTCTCAGCCTTCTCTTTTCCAGGCTAAACAGGCCCAGCTCTCTCAGCCTGTCCCCATAAGACAGGTGTTCCAGTCCCCTCATCACCTAAGCAGCCCTCCTCTGAACTCGCTCCAGTAGCTTCATGTCCCTCTTGCACTGGGGAGCCCAGAACTGGACACAACACTCCAGGTGTGGCCTCACCAGGGCTGAGCAGAGGAAGAGGATCACCTCCCTTGACCTGCTGGCAACACTTCCGAATGCAGCCCAGGACACCGTTGGTCTTCTTGGCCACGAGGGCACATTGCTGGCTCATGGTCAGCCTGCTGTCCACCAGGACTCCCAGGTCCTCTCCAGCAGGTCACCCCCCAGCCGGTACTGGTGATTGGGGTTATTCCTCCCTAGGGGCAGGACCCTGCTCTTGCCTTTGTTGAACTTCATGAGGTTCCTCTCCAGCCTGTTGAGGTCCCTCTGAATGGCAGCACAGCCCTCTGGGGTATCGGCCACTCCTCCCAGATCTGTGTCATCAGCAAACTTGCTGAGGGTGCGCTTGGTTCCATCGTCCAGGCCATTGATGAAGAAGTTGAAGAAGACTGGCCCCAGTACTGCCCCCTGGGGCAACCACTATGTAGAGACCTTCAACTAGACTGCACCACTGAGCACAACGCTCTGAGCTCTGCCATCCAGCCAGTTCTCAGCCCACCTCACTGTCCATTCATCTGTCCCACACTTCCTGAGCTTGCTTATGAGGATGCTGTGGGAGACATCTACTAACCTTCTGAAGAGAAGCCGCCTTACCAGGGCACTCAGATGTGAGCGGGAGAGACCCTGCAGTTGCAGCCCTGTTCTGGCTTCCCAGCTCAGCTCCCAGTCTCAGGAGCAGTGAAACCAGTTATCAGGACAGGTCCTTGCTTTTGTGGATGCTGCCCAGGTGAGCAATGTTCTGGCTCTGGTCCCACCTGGACAGCAAAGACTCCAATTTGCATCCAAAGAATACCAAGAAAATTAAAAACAGGGAAACAAAAACCACACAACATACAGGCAAACGAGTGATTTATATTGCTTTATTGCACGTTTTGTGCTTACTTTTGTGCTAGCCTTAAATTGTTGATTAGTAACTGTCTTGTTTCTTTTCCAGCGACCGAGTTCAGTCTCTCTCCTATGCTCACCACACTCGGCAGCTCATCTCGTGTGGTGCCGATGGGGGAATCGTTGTATGGAACATGGATGTTGAGAGACAGGAGGTAGGGACCTGTTCTTGCTGATTCTGTCTGAAACAGCCTTGGGAAGAAGGGGTCTTTCTAAGGTGTGCAGCTTTCCATTCGAACAAGATCTTTCCAGGCATTAAAAATGTTGTTGGATATGCTCCAGTTATTATACAGCAATTATGCCATGCCTTTGATAATATGGTGCAGGGGAAATTATCCGGCAGAAAATGTGTATTAAGTAAGCTGCTAAATGGTTTCCGTCCTTTACTGCTCTGAAAGACATCCTCTGAGGAGGGTATCATGAGATGTTCTGCTTTGTTTTTCGGGACATCATGAGAAATATTTCAGAGGTAAATGGATAGATTGATTTTTTTTTTTTTAAGGAAACAGAATAAGAAAGCTCTTTGTCATCTCTGAAAACCTGCAACCCACGTATTTTTTTTTCTTTTCCCCTTATTCTTGCTAAAAAGGCGTTTAGTTATGGCTTCAGTCTCGCCTGCTACCAGGTCTTGCTCCCTTCTGGTATAAGCACATATAACTGGATAAATGATGACTTTGGTGATCCAGACAGTAAGATTTCACCCACGCACTCCCAATTCCTTTCATGCTGTGTGCCCAGCAAATGCAGACAGGTGCAGAAATGTACCCTGGGTCTTCTGTGCTGTGGGAGCTGCCTCCGCTCGGCAGCTTCGAAGACCTGACTCAGCGGGGTGAGCGAGCGAGTCAGGCTTCAGCCCTAGTGGTGAATGTGGCACATTCTGGCAAAATGAGTCACGGCAAGCCTCTGCTCTTTCCTGCATGGAGGCAGCAGCCGTGCTTAGTGCTGTGCCCTATTCCCACAGGTGGGCAAGGCTGTGTGTGGGCACAGGCACCACGAATACTCCGAATGCCCGCGGTAGGCAGGTTGGGGTAAGGAGAGGTTACTCCCAGCCAGCGTGGGGCCGTGGCTGCAAGGGATTCAGCTGAAAACACACTTCTGGGTGCATTCCTTCACCTCATCCTTTTAGCACGTGGGGAAGACCGCTGTAATTAGAGAAAAGCGAGGAGGGATAAGGGCGGTGAGTTTCTCCCAGAGCAGCCTGTGCTTGTAGCAGCACCGTCTGTAATCAGCTTTGCTGCTTCTCCACGAGGGTTTTGGTCTCCCCGGGCTGTGCGTGTCTCCCTTGAGCAAGGAGGAACGATAAGTGGAAAATTGGATTTTAAAACCGACTGAAATAGGCCTAGGCAGGAACCGAGCTACTCCTGCTCCCTTTTTTTTACGTGAATTAGCATTCCAGTTGGCTCTCTTCAATTGCTAATCTAATGGCCAATTATGTCATCAGCTCCAAAAGTGAAACGAAAGCAAAGCAGGTTCCTCCCTCCCACCAGATGTTTCCTTTTTGCTGCAGCCTGAACATCCAGAAATGAAAACCTTACTTCATCCAGAAATAAAAACCTTACTCATCCGCCGCCTTTGAAAGGCTGCAGGAAGGGGTTAAGATTGGTTTGTTGCAAAACAGACAGAAGTGATGTGAGAAGACTGGTTAAAAAGTGGAGGAGAAATATAATTAGCTAAATGAGGGCTTAGCAGCAGGTGCTAATGGGTGTGCTGCTTTCCCTGACTATAGCTATTTGGACTTCTTCTTGTTACCCGGTAGCGCAATAGGGTGTCCATTGTGCTAAAACGCCTCCAAAACGTAAACCTTTGAGATCTTAGCACCAGTTCTTGTTTGGGGGGTCCTACAGCACTTTGTTTTTTCTTTTGGATTTTGGCTTTGGTATTTTTCCCCTGATTTTTTTTTTTCACTTGACGTTTGCTCAGCATTCACTTTGATACCAGGTTTTCCCACATCTCTGAGATTGCATTAGAGTGAATTAAGCCATTTTATCCCTCGATTCCTTATTTTAATCTCTATTTTTAAAAAGCGGTGAGAAGAGAACATCTGAAAAATGCTAGCAGTGTGTCTCTGATTACAAAGCAATTCCTTGTCATGAGCAAAACATCTTTTTCATGTTTAATGTTCAGATGCTGAAGAGATGAAAACTTTATTCATGCAGATCTGTAGGCATTAATCTAAAATGCTGTTGTGGGTAGAAAAGACAGATTTGCCCTTGCAGAGTGAACAGCCTTCAAAGCAACTGACAGAAGAAGCTGAAGCAGGCAAGTTGCTTCATTGCTGGAGGTCAAACCTATTGTGGGAGTTGAGGGTCTCCATCAGCCTTACCTTATCTTTGCCTGGCTGTCATAGTATTTAGGAATACGGAAATACTTTCATAGTATTTAGGAATATTAGTACTAAATACTAATATTTAGGAATATTCCTATAATAACAATTTAGGAATATTAATACTAAACACCATGGGGAGAAGGGTTGCATGTCCACCATCAGCTTAATGCACGACACGTGTTAGGGGATCCAAGTGTAGGGGAGGAGGTCGTTTGCTCCCTCCATGAGCCCCCCTCTGCCGTTTCAGGCATTTCCTGACATCTTCCAGGATCTGACAAGTCTTGCTTCCCTATGGGGAGTCTGTTCCTTGCTGCTCTTCACAGCAAAGCCTGGCTGCAGGAAAGAGAAAGGCCTTTGACATTTTCTTTCTTTTTCTTTAAATCTTTTTACCCTCTTTAGCCACAGCGTGAGTGCCAATCTATGCATTGCATTAGGAAATGGAAGGCTTTCCCTTCATCATCTTTGTGTGAAAGCAGGGAAAAAAGCTGTTTTGGGTTTTAGGCTTGTTCAGGAGACCCTCATTTTGCCTGCCTTGTGTGATTTGCAGCACAGATACCTCTGACAGCAGGAATGCCTCTTACAGCATTAAAAGAAAGAAAAGGAAAGAAAGAGAGGGAGAGGTGGAGGGGGAAGCCAAATTTCAGATACCTCCCCCTTCCCTCCAGTTAAGTAGCTTGGCTATTGGAAGTACTCATTGCCTCCAGTTCCTACCAGAGGCATCAGCAGATGGTAAATGCTGTCCAGACAGGACATTCATTTTTAAAAGCCTAATTCCAAAACTGAAGAGGTGGGGGGACGTTTGTTTCTTCCTGGGTTATTTTTAGGGTCTTATAATCAAACTCTGCTTCACGTGGTGGGTGAGAAGTGTTCCTCCTGCATCCTTCAAGGCTCAGAGCTGAGCCCAAATAGACGCCCCCATGAATAGGTAAAATGGCTTCTTGTGAAAATGGTTTTTAATCCAGTTCAGTTGACAACATTACTGCATCCCAACATGTCTTTCTTGCCCGGTCTCTGGGCTCTTATGGAAGTTTGTTGCTCATTCCTTCTGTTTGTGTTGCAGACCCCTGAGTGGCTGGACAGCGACTCCTGTCAAAAATGTGACCAGCCTTTCTTCTGGAACTTCAAGCAAATGTGGGACAGTAAGAAAATAGGCCTCAGGCAGGTTTGTATGGGTCCTTTGGTGCGTTAATGTGATGCAGTTAGGCTTCTTCTCTCTCATTATGTATTTTGGTATTTTTTTTAGCCCCTAACAGCTTGAGAACTTGCACTTTGTTCTTCTGCTGAGTGCTCAGTAGTGAGCTGCCCTCAGTGATCAGGCTTGGATTTCTGGTTGGGAGGAACACACTGAGAGCCAAAAACCTGGCCTGTCAGAAGCAGAAGCTTTTTCTCCTTTTTTTCTTTTTGCAGCCAGTTCCAATAGCAAATGCACATAATAGAGCCTGGGCTGAATAAATTGTTTGGGGGCTGTCTGTAGCTTTAGCCATGTGGGATTTTGCTTATTGTCAGTTGAGTCTGTTGTAGAAAGAAATTTGCAGATGATTTTTGGAGATTGTGCTGGAAGCAAAGCTGTTTTCAATGGGCTTGGGTAAACATCTGTAACTGCTCAGGCTGTGTTGGAAATGGCTTACTGGTCTGCTTGGAACACGCTGCTGCATTTCCCTGCCCAGCAGGAGGGGGCCGTGGATCCCAAATTTTTAGGAGGAGCGGGGCGTAAAAAAGCTGGAAGAGATGCTCTTGTGGAGCTTGAAAAGTCTCGAAAAGTTTAGAAAGTCTCAAAACACGTCTGAGCCACAGCTGAGCTGCCTTTTCCTCTTTCTTTTTGCAATGCTTATCACTACAGAGCCTGACCCTCTTATGGCAGGCAAGGCAGCCCTGCAGTCCTACACAGCCCATGTGTGAGAAAACCCAAGGCAGGTGGTAACAAAACGCAGAAACACCAGGGCTTCTGGGGCTGAAAGAGGCCAAGGGGTTGACTGGGATGATTAGGTGATACGTGTTAGGGGAGAGGCTGGGATGAGGCTCTAGAATGACGCTGCAGCACCGTAGCCCTGTCCTGCTTTGACCTGGACATCCTTTAACGTGGCATGCGTTGCTCAGTGGTGGTGTAGTCCCCTACAGCCCCAAAGCGAGACTCAAAAGATGGGCATACCTAGGGCAGGATGGACATGCTCCTTGTCCTGTCTTCCCATCTCTCTCTCTCCTAAGAAAAAGAGGACAGCTTGGACAACTTCTTTCACCTTCCACCCTGTTAAAAAATCCTGTAATACTGGTCACTCGGTGAAGAAATTGTGACCCACAGATGCCAAGCACCTACTGGGGAGGAAGCAGTGATTCCCTGGGCGGTGCGTGGTGTCACCATGGAGCAAGGGGGAGAGAAACAGGGCCCCCCTGGCCTGTGCAGTGCTTTATCTGCCAGTTCCCGGTGTCCAAGCTGATGATCAGCTGCTGCTTGCCCCAGGTAGAGGAAAAAAAGTTTTTTTGGTTGGTTGGTTTTGACCTATTTATTCTGAAGCCCTTGCCTGTGTTCTTTCATCTTCCCTGGAAAAGTAGCTTTTTATGTTTGCTGCAGCCCCAGCTGTGTCCTGCTGAAGTGAGATGGCAGAGCCGGCGGGGCACGAGCAGTGCTCTGTCTCTGGGCTTGTGGCTGAAGAAGTCTTTTTGCCTGTTGTCTCCTACAGCACCACTGCCGCAAGTGCGGGAAGGCCGTCTGCGGCAAGTGCAGCTCCAAGCGCTCCTCCATCCCGCTGATGGGCTTCGAGTTTGAAGTGAGGGTCTGCGATAGCTGCCACGAGTCCATCACGGATGAAGAGTAAGTGTGGACAGCCTGGAGCAGGACAAAACTCCCCATCTGGGAGGGCCTGTGGGGCTGTGGGAGGGAGCAGCCGGTGGGGTGGTCCCTGAAGGAGGGGCAAGGGAAGCCCCTGAAGTCCCTCACAGTCTGGGGAGGGGACAGAGGGACGTACACCCCTGCTCTTGTCATGCTGGAAAGGTCTCAAATTGCAGTTTACAGAGAGGTTGCTGAGTCGGTGGCTTACAGAAGCACTCAAATGCTTATTTGAAAAATCCTGCAGACACAGTTTTTGCTGATTTGGTACCTCTTTCTTCAGGCGGGCGCCCACAGCTACTTTCCATGACAGCAAGCACAACATAGTTCACGTACACTTTGATGCCACCAGAGGATGGCTCTTGACCTCGGGGACAGACAAGGTTATTAAGGTAGGAGTGAGGAGATTGCTCTAGCTCCTCTATTTCATTTCCCCTTTCTCTCCCATGTGGATTCATGTGCGTCCTACCTGCCTTCTTCCACCCAGAGCTCTCTCTCACTAATTGATGCAATTCTGCCCGGTAAAGAGCAAAGAGGTCCTGGTCTATGAAGTTACTGCCTGAAGGGACAGGGACGACACTACAGCAAAGTCAGTGCTCACAGTGACTTCTCTTCAAGGAAGACAGACTGCTTTTTGATGTGGCTAATTAGTTTGTGTGGCCAGGTAAAGAAAGGCCCCACAGACATCAAATCTCCATATGGAGAAATAGTTAAAATGATAAGTTTATAGCAAAGCTCTAGCAATTAAGAACAAAAACAAAACAAACAAACAAACAAACAACCTCATAATCGTAGTATGACTGCTTATCATTCAAGTTAGCAATACAGTGTGGGTTTTTGTTAGTTTCTCTTAAAGCCAGCTATGAACTCAGCTTATTAGAATAAAGTGTAAAGTGACATGAGTGTTAGAAAATGAAATTAAACTTTGTTGGACCATTGGACCTGGTGCATCCAGCTCTGGCCAAGTAGCCTCCCGTAAGCAAAAATAAAAAAGTGCAAATTCCTTAGATATGACATTACATACTGTATTTTATTGTATTTGCCACTATTCACTATGTTATTGTATGTTGTTATATCAACAGTTGTGGGATATGACACCAGTAGTGTCTTGATGATGCACCAGTGGAACTTGAAGGGTGATATTTACAGAAGAAACAGATTTCCTAACCCTAATCACACTGCAGAAGATAGATAACACTGGGCGCATACGGCAGATGAGAAAGGAACTAATGTGTTTACAACAATTTTATGTCCTCTGCTTGATCAAGGCTGAACATTTGCACGAAGACTTTTTCCACTTATTCTCAAAATATCCAAGAAGGTATTTTTTTAACTAATGGTTTGTACGATCTGACTTCAGTTGTCTTGAGTTTGTTCGGAAAATCCGTGTGCGGTGCAATTTTTAGTTTTTGTATTTCCTTGTGTCAGGATACTTGCTGCTTTGTACAGAGGGTTCTGGGTTTGTGTCTTACCATGTACGTTTTCGGTATCGACAGACTGCATAAAGGCAATCAGCTCTCCCCACAGCGAGCACCTCTCTATTTGGGATGTTCCTGCTGACGATGCTCTCTTCCGTGGAGGAACTCCAGGCACGGTGCTGCACGTTCTTTGCGTTTGATGGACTTGCAGTTCCTAAAAAGGGCTCTGCCATCCACTTGTCCTCGCAGACATCAGCCAGAGAGCGCTGGATTGTTTTGCAGGAGCTGAAGTACAGCTTCCAGCCGCTCTCCTTGCTGCACAAGTTGCAAAACCAGGGGGCCAGGTTGCATAGCAACTAATTTCTACAAAAGCTGAAATAGTTTTCCAGCTCAGAGCATTGCAAGGAGCACACAGACCTGCTTTGATGAGGCTGCAGGCTGATTCTAATGAAATTATTGACAACTGTGAGCAGCTTTTGGGAGGGTGTGCATGGGGGCATGGGGAGCGGATCTAAAGCTGGTCTGGGTCTGAAAAGTCTGTTTTACCTCTACCTCTACCTTGCGCAGCAACATTTCAGCATTTATATCTGTCTGTGTTGTTGAACATGAATTTGTTTTTCCCATTTTCCATACGGTTAGTCATATTTATTTTTTAAAATGCTGATGGTTTTTATTAATTTCCTCTCTAGATCAGAAACTGATATTGCTGAATGACACCCATTGTCCTGTTGTCATATTTGACAGTTTCTTTTAAAAAATAAAAAGTATTTAAAAACCTGGATTACTAACTTACCTTTTTAAAAGGAAATTGTGAAGATGAATAAAAAAGAACAAAAACCCACAGCTTTTTTGTTCCAGAGGGATGTTATCTGAGGAGTCATATTTGAGTTCCTCTACATCCATTTCAGTGTTTAACACACTATTGTCAATGCTCTTGGAAGAAACTGGCACGGAACAGCAGGCTGGGAGTTTCCTGTGTCTCCTCTTTAAGCAGGGTTGTTGGTCCCTACCTGCCGTGACACAGCAGATCAGTGGTGCTCAATCTTGCCCCATTTTGTACTTTACTTTTCCCTGCTAAATGGGAGGTCATGGTGTCTGGGACTACAATGCACGTTGCTACATAGAGAAGATCTTTATGCTTTCGCAAAAGAAAACAAACCTTCTCCTTTGCTTGCCTGGCAGTAATTCACTTTCAAGGAAACAAAAAGGTAAACACAATCCATGGCATTAATGTCAGACTGATGAGCTGCCTCAGTAAAGAGTGCATGGACTTTCACATGTGCGTGGTATGACAGATACATATTTTCAGGGGCAATTCTCTATTTATACAACCTATAAACGGGGCTTAAGCATTCTGCAGTTGTCTGAAATGATGCCACCCTGGCTTTCCTGGTCATACAGCCTGGTGTCAGTTCCCCTCTAGGCAGCATTTTTAAAGCATATTTTCAAACATAATTCACATAGCACTAAAAAGACTTTCTTTCCTACTTAAATGTTAATATTTTTGTAAGCCCCTATATATTTTTGTAAGCCCGTATACTTTCTTTCCTGGTGACTGGACTTAGGAGCAAGGTTTGTTTGAATTCCTGCAGTAAACTCTTGTCCCTATCTTCTCTTCCCATGCAGTTGTGGTTTTAGTGTTGCTTGTGGGTGGATGTTGGGTACACGAGCCCATTTTGCAAAATTTCCTCTGTTATTCTTTCCAAATAAACTATCTGGAGGGTTATTTGAATTTAACATGAATGCTCTGTTACCTTGCAATCTCAGGTCGGACTGGTCGCGACTTATAAAATGATATAAGCTGAAAGTGAAGCTGGAGAGGAAAGCAGAATGTTTTCCTTTGCTCTGACCTTTAGAGCTATAATGTAGTGATATGAAGGGAAAATAGGTCTGCTTAACAATAATTCCTCTACATCCCAAATGAAAAAAGGAGAGTTTGACAGTGGGAGAGGTAAAAATACCTACCTCCCTGTCTTGCACTGTTTGCGTAACCATACTGATTTCTTTTGTTTTCTAGATCAGCACAAAAAGATCAGCACAAAAAACTGTTGCCTTGTACTTTTCTTTTTAATTTAATTTTAATTGCCAAATAATGACTCTGAGCTGTTTTTCAAGAATTACATTATTTTGGGGTGTTGGGGGGGGAGGGAACGGAGGGACGGAGGGTGCAGTGTCTTTTGGTACAGATGTAAACCATGCAACACACCCACACACACTCAAGCAAAACAAAGTCTCTCATCCCCAGGGCTGCTGAATTACAGCAGCAAGCTTTTAGTGTTACCTCCTGCTGTGCCAAAGGGCACACAAACAATGCTGGCTTTCCTCTGCTTTTCATTTTTATAAAATTCGGTTTTCATTTCTCTCTTTGCTGGTATTTCTTTGGGGCAAAAAGCAGTGTTCTTCAGAGAATCTACCTGCCCTTCCTGCTCTTAAAGTGAGCGGTATCTGTCGTGGTCGTGCAGGTGATGGGGCAAGACTGGGCCACGCACACAGTGCTTGAATGGCTGATTTGAGCCCTGTGCGTTCTGTCTGGCTGAAGGGAGATGGACCTGAGCATTGATTCTCTCCCCAGCCCCCAGCTTCAGTCCTTTTAAGCTGAAAATACTTAAGGGAAGGGACTGTATGTGGGCAGTGAAAGGATGGCACTGATGGTCCTTCTAAGACTAACACCATGGTTAGACGTTTTAAAACAGGGTAATGCACGGGGCTGAAAGTCTGACGGTGTTGGAACAGTCCTGAATGGTGACAGTAGTGTCCTCATCTGTTAACACTTGTTTACTTACTCATTACAGTGAAGCCCAATTGACCTCCCCACCTCATCCTCTTGATCTTGAGGATATCCTATTGATGAGGATATCACTGTCAGAAAGGAATAAACAATGTTTCCCCCCAGCTCTCCAGTTCTGGGCATACTGGAGACAGTACATGGTAGGGCCAACCAGGTGAGGAAGGGCCTGGAGCACCTCTCCTGTGAGCAGAGGCCGGGAGAGCTGGGACTGCTCAGCCTGGAGAAGAGGAGGCTCAGGGGGATCTCACCCAGGGCTGTGAATCCCCGCAGGCAGGGGGCAAAGAGGCCGCAGCCAGGCTCTTGTCAGGGGTGCCCAGAGCCAGGCCAGGGGCAGTGGGCACCAAGGGGCAGGCAGGAGGCTCCCTCTGAGCACCAGGCAGCACTTGTGTGCTGGGCGGGCGGCTGAGCGCTGGCCCAGGCTGCCCAGAGAGGCTGTGGGGTCTCCTCCTGGGAGAGCGGCACAAGGCGCCTGGACGGGGTCCTGGGCACCCTGCGCTGCGGGGCCCTGCTGGAGCGGGGCTTGGGGCCGGGGGCCTCCAGAGCTCCCTGACAGCATCAGCCATTCTGGGAGTCTATGAATAAAAGTCCATGTCTACATCTACTGCATGACTTAGAAAATTAAAAAAGAAAAAAAAAAGTATCTTGAAATATAAAATACTAAGTCTACTAACAAATCTGGAAGCGCTACATGTGCATGTCCTTGCTGTTCACAAAACAGTTTGGGTAAGAACAACCAAAATTCTGTTTAGTAGCACGTAGCGAGTAGTTCTACAATGAGTGGTTTTGCAGGGCTGTGTCCTTACCAGGAAGCCCCATTGAGCAAATAGGATGTTTTAAATTAGGACCTAAAAGACTTTGTTTCTATAGTAGTATGCAACAGGAAGAACAAATCTGATCCCTTTTCAAGATGGATTAATGTGCTGAGTCCCTTCAATGTTGACCTCTTGTTTAATAATGAGGAATTTCTCAGATTCTCTCTTTAAAATCAAATATGAAATTTTGCAGGAAATCTTTGCCCCTCAGAAGAAGGAAAAAAAAAAAGTTCCCTAGTCTGACAGTAACCTGAAGTTCTGGAATTTCAGTTTCAGAGATTAACGCTATGTGGTTACATGTGATTTTTCATTACATTTTCCCAGTTTGTGGGGATTTTCCATTGTGACTTTTTGGCCATATCTGAAATTGTGTTTGCTGCAGGACAAGAGGTTGAACTCAAAGACATTGAAATTTCTGCCACATGTGGACATCGAACTCAAGACAAAATGAAAACAAGAGAGACCAGTCTACCAGCAAAGTATTTGTACAGAACTCTACAAAGCTGAACCATCCCCTGTCCTAGTGTTATGAGCTGACCAGCAGCCCTGGTCAGGATCCTTAAGTCAGGAGGAGTATGCAGTTGTTCTGGTGATGGGGTGGCAGATGGAGTCTATGAAGATCTAACTTCATTTTCTCGTTCTTTGTTTTAGTTGCCCAGTAGTAGTGTTTATCTACCTCAAGCAGAGCAGTAAGAAATGCAGTAGATGTGGAAGCACTTTGATATTTCAGCGATGGCAGAGAGCCCCATCACTGCTGAGATGGTGCTGAGAGGTGTCAGGCCTTATGGAGGTATTCGTTTTGCCCTTCTCCAGCTGCTTGTTCCCTATCCGTTAAGTAATCTGAACTTATTAAAGGCTTTATCACTTTTGAACTTTCCAGGCTTCTTTGCACAATTTTTTCATCCCTGTTAACTGAATTTGGCATTTTTGCAGATGCTAACTAAATACAAACATTTTATAGTGGGTCGGGGCTTCCTTCAGATGTGAAAGACCCATTGCCACCTCAGCTGTGTCCTGTCCCAAGAAAATTCTGTGGCGTTGCCACCACCAAGTAACTCATAAAGTTTCAGCAAAAGCGAGTGCATGAACTTGATTTATCTTTAGTAATTAACACCAGTTACAAATTAGTTTCTTGAAGCTTTCACCACTGTTCTTGATACTGAGTAAATGCTATTTCTTCTCCTCCCACCCTGCCTGGAGCCCATACCATAGTTCCCTGGCTTACAGCCTGGGGCAAACCCTGCTGTCTCTGCTTTGGGCACTGAGGTTCCCTGCGCCATGCCCAGACGGTGCTGTAGCAATGGGGATGTACAGGATGAATTTTTCATCTTGACTACCTGGAAGTGGGCCAACAGCCAAGGGAAGCAGGATGTCTGGGCAGTGAACTAGTAACTCAGTTTTCTGCACTGCTCCAGAGCTTCCTTTTTCCATTTCCAATTCCTGATTGTGGATTCTCAACTCTTACTGCACCTGGAAAGCAAAGGGAAAACAACCAAGAGGATTTTTAACTGGCAAGGCAAACCTCACTTCCCAGCAGCTCCCTGAAGTTTGTACTTGTTCTGGTTCTGCCACTCTTCTGTTCGTCCGAAATTTTATCTGTGCAGTGCCACTGACATTGCTGGCACGGCAAACACGGCTGTTTCTCTCGACAGAAGGCTGAAAAGCTGGCTGGCTGAAGACCTTTGGCCAGGCTGACGCCGTGTCTCTCTGTAGGCTGTGCATTAGATTCTAGCTTGGTAGAGAACAAGTTTTCTTCGTAAGTATACACCATTTTCCTAACATTTATCTGATGGCTCCCTCTAGGGAGAGAGGAACACAAATACTGACCTAGTTCACAAATTGGAGCTCTTGGATTCAGTCACTTTTAGTCCCAGAAATGCTTTTGTTACACTCCTCTCCATTCGATTTCTTGCCTGTTCAATGCCTTCTTTCTCTTTCTCATTGTCTAGCTCAGAGTTAGGATGAGTGCTGCTGGAATACAGATTTTTTTCAAGTTATCTTCTTTGCATTTCAAAATTATCTTCTGTAACCAACCACTGGGTCTGCCCATATGCACCCAAACCACCTGTCCCAGCAAAACATGAAGTGTTAAGACTGACAAACAGAAAAGCAAAAACCAAAAAGCGAAAAAGGAAAGGGAAGGGAAGGGAAGGGAAGGGAAGGGAAGGGAAGGGAAGGGAAGGGAAGGGAAGGGAAGGGAAGGGAAGGGAAGGGAAGGGAAGGGAAGGGAAGGGAAGGGAAGGGAAGGGAAGGGAAGGGAAGGGAAGGGAAGGGAAGGGAAGGGAAGGGAAGGGAAGGGAAGGGAAGGGAAGGAAAAGGGAACTATTCTGAGCCAAGAGAGAGATTTGAAGCTTCCTGCTTCCATTCAAAGTGTCAACAGCCCATTGAAAAAGCTGCTGGGTGAATGTTGACCAGCGCTAACTTTACAAGTAGGATCTGGTATCATCAGAAGGAGACCTTTAGTTTTGCAGGGAACGTGAGATTTAAGAGTGTGACTCTTAATATTGTGTCTTAAAAATGCTCTGTCATTCCAAAAATACGGTAGTTGACTGAATTGAAAATTGACATGTCTGGCCCAGGACTGTGTTCCACCAAATAAATAGTTTACGTTGAGTTTTTCAGCACTGACTTAGCTGTTTACATTAAAGTCTATAGAAAAACTCCCATCAATGGGCTGCCCAGGGAAGTGGTCCAGTCACCATCCCCGGAGGTCTTTAAAAGACGTTTAGATGTAGAGCTTAGTGATATGGTTTAGTGGAGGACTTGTTAGTGTTAGGTCAGAGGTTGGACTGGGTGATCTTGGAGGCCTCTTCCAACCCAGATGATTCTGTGATCTTTGGGCCCAAGCACAGCATGGTCAACATCATGCTTGAATCCTGTTTAACAGGAAGGGCTGGCCCTGCTTGAACCTTTTTTACCAGCGAGTGAAAACAATGCGAGTGTGCACAGCTAGGACAGCACAAAAGCTGGTGAATACGTTGGTGCAAATGCAACCTGCAGTTTACTCCAAAAAAAGAGATAGATATGGGCATGTCCTGGCATTCAAAGACAGACTACAAACAATTGTTTATACCTTTAACCAAACATAAATTTGTTTTGTTTTTAAGAATGAATAAACATGGCCCAGCAATGAAACTTTAGGAAAAGAGGAAATGCCATGTACATGATCATCTGTTGCACGGACCTCCTAAAATTTTCACTGATGACTGAGAAATGTTTCAGTGGCAACTGCATCACTGCGGTCAGTCCTGCTGCACTGCTGACGGGGCAACGTGGGGAAACAACTCTACGTGTGGTCTGTGCACTCTGGCTTGTGCAAAACCCCCAAGAGCAAAAACCTTCTGAGCTGGTGACATTAAAAAATGAAGAAAAATGAGAAAGCCTTCAGAATGTGAATAATTAAAGAACTGAGGTCAGAGTCATATAAGCTCGAAAGCTGATACAAGAAGTGTTGGGCTGAGCATAGAAAGGGAAGGAAGAACAACTGTTATGCTTCTGTTTCAGCTCCTATAAAGCAGGTGTGTAACAAAGACCTTAATGTGCACTGCTTAGCAAGAGTCTGTGCTACCTTGCATTTCTGATGTCGTCACCAGATGCCACTTCTCTCTTGCCCTTAAAAATTTTACAGGTGACACCAGATGTATTTGCTTAAACAAAAATTTATTCTGAATTGCATTAACACAAAGCATCTGGCTGGCTTTATAGCTACATACCTCATTTGCTCTTGTGGAAAGGGGTGAAATAAAGCAACACTGTGAATATAACAGCAGTACTGCGGGAGATTCCAGGTTTTGTTTCTAACTGCTGTCCCATATTTAACTTTATTTAAAATCACAAGTGCTGTTAAAAACGCTGGCTATTTTTAATGCTGTGACCAAACTTTGATTAAAGCCGTTTTCTTACTGTTGGCCTTATTTCCAACTTAAGGCGTGACTAAAATGACACATATAGGATATTTAAAATACATTGGTAAAGAATGTGGATTTAATATATGTTAAGGTGCACTTTTGATTGTTTTTATGAGCCTTATAAATATCATTGTCATTGAACTTTTCTTCTGCTCTGCAGCAAAGCAACTTGGCTTAGACACGCAAGTAGACAAACATTGTCTTTATTAGCTTTGCAGCTACTAGATTGAGAAGTGCAGTTACTAAATCCTTTTTCAGCTGTGCTTTTGTTTTCAGTAGCTGTATTTAGTTTGAATAATCTAAAAGTTTGTTAATTTAAGACTTTTGGAAAATAAATGTCCAAGCCTTGCCACTATTATCTTCCAGTGCAGTGTACAAAGGAGTTAAGTTTCTAAAATAAAGCAACAGTGTGAATGATGTTCCAGCCTCTGCAGGAAGAGCTGTGACAGCCTGAAGTATTTCAGTGCTGCTTATCATGGGAAAACTTATTTCAGCGCCTCTCTGACAGTAAAGCCATTTTTCTGAGGAGACTGACAGAACGCTGAAAAGGGAAGTTTTTTCTAAATTGATAATAGAATGTCTCTGAATAATGAGTGAACGCAGAACTCTGTGGCATTGGCCAGGAGGATATCTTTTGTAAAACTAAATTATGTAAAGCGGACATAATGAGTTCTTTGTCTATCAGCATGGTCTTTAGCTACCAGTCATTGTAGAGAGCCCCAAAGAAAACCCGTGGGTTTTTTAATGTCTAGTCCTTTTGCACTACCACATTGGTCTACAGTCACGTATAGAAACAGTTCTACAACTTTACTGGGTTTTTATTGTTTGTTTGTTTGTTTTTGCCATCAAACACACTTGGTTCAGGAGAAAAACGTTACCACTACTGCTATTAACAATCATGGCTTTGCAGTATATTTGAAATATATAAGATAACATACTACAAATGTCTTTGTCTGAGCTAGTTGTCTTTACAGTAAGCAGAAAGATGTAGGAATGTAGGGTTGTTTCTTAAAACAGACCCAATAAATCACAGTGAAAGAGCCTGTTTTCTCTCTAATGATTTACGGTGAGAATCCCAATGAGTTATTCAAATGTCCGCAGGTCAGGTAAGACAAATCCGATCCTCTGTGTCTGGAAATAGAACAGTTCCAGGCAAAATACAACCCCCTTATCAGGAGGTGGATTTCGCCTCTAAAGGCTGTGCCTCCCAGCGTTCCCTTCCCTTTCATATTCCATTCACAATGACAAAGCAATTTCCTGATCTTTCACAGAAATGACAAGGGCATACAGCTTAGCACCTTATTTCTTTTCATGTGCAGAGTCTTTCAGCCATTTCTCTGCTTCCTGAAGGGGAGGGATCCAGCCATGACTGGGTGCAGTATATATCGAAGCTTCCTACTTCATGGTGTCTTGACATTAACGGGGTAATGCTCAGCCCTGGCTCCATAAAGTAATGTGGAAGGCATTTGGCAGCGTTCCTAAATTCCTGCTGTTTAAACATGAGGAAGCAGATCACTGTTGCATACCAGCATTGATTTATAGAAACTGAAGGCTGTGAAGAATCCTTCCATTTAAACTAAGCAGGCGACGCAGGAGTTTTTGCGTTCCCAGTTACATATTTGAGCCTAGTCACCCACACCCACCGAAGGAGGCCACCAACCTGTCAAATATAGTGTTTAAACATTGTTTAAAACATTAACCACTTCTTTGCTAAGTCCTTCATGAAGGTATACTCCTTTGCATTTGTGCATGTGCTGAATGCTTTAAAGATTTTGGATAACTCCACAAAGCTTAAGAGTTAGCACTTGGGTTTTATTTTGATGCCTCCACATTTTCCTTCCAATTCAAAGACCACAACCTTACTGAGTCTTGAGACAGCAGCTGCGCATTGACAATGGTCGATTCTCTCAGAAAGAAAACAGATTTGCAGGCACCACTACTCCCCATGATAAGCACACCTGAATACAATTTACTTTAACAGGCCTACAGCATCCTACTTCTCCTCTACAGCACTGTTACTCTGTAATTAGAAGCTTTGTGGTTACGTTGTGTCAACGGTGCTGCTAAGTTCCTGAAGAAGGGGATTTAAACTTCTGGGAGAATTCTTCCAGCAGCTCCATTAGCTTCTCCTCGTCTCCTGGTGGACTGTGGGTGCTTGCTAACGGTAAGTGTGTAGGGACTGGTTGCCTGTCTGGAAGACAGAAAAAACAAAATCCTTATGAATATATTTAACTACCTCTTCTAGCATCACACAGGAGATTTTTCTGCTAGACTTTATATTTTCCAAACATATTTTATGGCCTTGAAGCCAGAAAATTTACCTTCTAGGTTTCTGTAAACAATGTTAGTTATGTATACCTTCCAAACCAGAAATTGAACTACTTTCATTTGTATTAGGGAACTAGAATTACTGTCCTTTTGCACAATATGGCCCAAGAGTGGGAAGTGAGATCTCTTTTGCAGCTGGGACAAGATAAAGGAATGTCTTGTGGGGTTTACACCTGCTCTCTGTCACTAGTTGAACTCCTGTAAGACCAGTAACTTGAGATTACTGTTGCAGGAAGAGGTTGCTTTTTCAACATCAAACAAGAATTTTCCTAGTCTCCTGCATAGAGCTTCTAGTGCTACACAAATTCCCCAGCTGGGACGTTGTAGCTTAGATTATTTTCAGTCTTAAAATGCTTATTTTCATCCTTAATAATAAATGCTTAAATTCTAAATGCTAAAGAACCGCTAATTACTCAACTGCCAGAAGTAACATATATCCAACATAAAGGTGCGTGACTAAACTCAGGCTGTTACTTCGATTGGTCTTCCAAATCTTGTTCTTCTCATTCACTCGGTGTAAATATATCACTGCCCACAGGAAGGGATTTTTCTCTCCAAAAGCACAGTATCTAGAGCCTAGGAGCCTAGTGGCAATGCTCTTAGATGTCTATGAAGCAACTGTCAGGGCACTGGTGCAGCACTGTTACTCTGTTTAACAAGTCCAAGGTCTGCAGTAGCCAGCTGAGACTAGAAGAAGAAGCTGTTCCAGCACTGGGCAGCAGATTTCTCTGAAAACCTATCGGGCTTCCCAGGGGAGCAGAGACGTTTGCTCTCTTAAGAGCAAATGTTATAACTGGCTGCACACACCACATAGCCTCTGCTCGTGGAAACCTGAGGAGAGAGAAATATGCAGGGGAACGTCCCCTTTTCCACCACCAAATATGAATTGCTTCCTACCTGTGTGGAGTGTTTCAAATATTGGGTGCTAAACTTTGGGAACTGTGTGTGAAACCCAAACTCAGCATCACGGGAAGGATGCTTCCGGGCTTTGGAAAGCAGGGCTCCATCAAACATTTTTTTTTATTTATTTTGGCAGATGCAGAGAATTCTGCTTGTACAACCAGTGCTTCTCACTTCCCATACTTATTCGTCAGGAAAAAAAAAATGCTGGTTTGCACTCAAAGGGAACAGAATAAAAGGGAACAGAGGAAACAGAGAAAAGGTGTTACTGATTCAGGAAACAGCCGTCTAGGACCAGAAAAGCAGGGTCTGTGCTCAAGTGCTCCAGCATGCAAAGCCCTTTACTGAAGGGGCCCAGAGATCCTGCACTCTGAGCTGGGGCTTCCATAGGGCAGCTGGAGACAGAAGAAAAAGTCTGACTTCATCCCTATTCAGTAAGCACGTAACAAGAAACTTCTCTTCCAACCTTAAAAGCCGTCACGCAAGGACTGAAGCTCTCAAAAGCACTACGTACAGCTGAAGAGCCAAGGTGTGCTCCCTGTTAACTAAAGCTGGAGCTAAACAAAGGCCGAAGACAGGAGCCCAGTGGGATTCCAGAGCGGGATGAGCTGAGCAGAAGCGTTAGGTCCAGAAGGAGGCAACAGGAGTAGGAAAAAGGCAACACCTGGTTCTACAAAGCAGAATGACCAGCTAGGAGGTGTGGTTTCTGCACGCACTACAGGATGACATGAAAAAGGTCTGGTTAAGCATGCTGGGAAGGAGACAGAAAGGATGAGGTCAACCCAACTCAGAAAACCCAGACCTCCTGCATGCTCTGACCAGAAATCCCAGTGAATCAGGATTTCACATCCAACAGCAGTACTGGGCTCCTGTGAGCAATTACCCCGAGCTCTGTCTCTCTCCCACTGGACTGACCTGCAGCACCATCGAGACAGCTCTGCTTCCAGCAAGATGCCTGCAATCTGCCTGGGAGAAAAGGGGCTCTGGCCTATTTTTTTCCATTTATGCCCCATATTCTAGCAATGCCAAAAAAAGCCACTGTGTTCAAGCCTCTGCCCAGCTTTGGAGAAAGAGGGAGCTGGCAGTTTCACACCAGCGTGGAGAGGCAGCCAGAAGAGCCTGTTAAAACAAAAGCAACCCTCCGTGCTCTGTGAGAAGGCTGCTAGCTTCCCAGCATCGTGACAGATGCTGTTTGACTGCTGTGATTTACCTTCCCTTGGCACAGTCCTGCATGCAGCCATCTTCATTTAAAAAAAAAACCAACTCCCTAAAGAAATGCTCTGAAGCCTGTATCAGATGATTTAGAGGACAAAAGCAGGAACATAACAGTTTAATACAGTCTTTCTCTGGTTGCACAGCGCTCACTTAAACCTTTAGTCTTGGAACGACTTTCAGAAACACTTTATCCTTTGACAAACTGTTACCAGGCCAAGCCTTCATCCCCTTCCAGGCCAGATGGGGATCCTACAGTTCCAGGCAGCTTAGCTGTCTCCACTGATAGGCAAAGGAAGACACTGCTGCCTCACCTTGGAAGAACAAGCCGCTCGGTAGCTTTGTTGCCTCAGATGATACTGCCAGCCACACAACGGTGTCAGCTCCCTGGGCCTCTGTGCGCAAGCTGTTCTTCATCTTCTGATAGAAATCTGGCATCGAGGACCTCACAGCTAGAAAGAAGAACAATGGGATGGTGGTCTGCCATGCAAGGCTTTTATGATTTAAAAGAAAATGCTAAAAAGTGCCATCGTGAGTTTACAACGAAGAGAAGGCATCTCGAAGTTTATGAAAAAGTATTTCCACATAGCTAGGGGTATAACGGTGGTGGTGTAACAGTGCTACGCTGCCAGGTGATCAAACAGTTGTTTGTTTGGGTCAAACGGCAGGGAGAAAGCTACAAGGAGGTGAGAACAGGATCGGCCAGAGGTTTCTGATCCCGTTCCATTCTAAATCCCAAAGAAGTTAAACACGGGGGAAACAGAAATACCACAACACAGGTATTCTGACAGGATTTTTAGCTCTTATTTTCAGACCAGTTTTAGGAAAACAATTGCAGCATAGTATTTCAAAATCTTTTGCTGAGCGGTACCAACTACATTATCCATGTTTAAGCACTGGCTTCTTTTTATTTTGTCCAACAGGTGATGATTGAGGGCCTATCCCCTGCAGCTGTTTATTTTGGGGGGCTGGAGCGGCCTTGAACTTTAAGGTGGCGTAACTTTAAAGCTCATTAGGTTTGGAAATACATGAACGATGTGCAAGAATAAAGAGATTTTAAAGAAAAGGCAACGCTAAGGTATTTATTTTGAAAGCATAGCTTTCAAGCCTGAGTAGAGGGGTTTAAATGCTTCTATTATCAGAAACAACTCTGGCAAACTGTGTCTCCAAAAAAGACCTAGATATTGGTCCACAACCCAAGCTTGGGTGTTAGGGGCTGGGAACACGTTGTGGTACACAACATGCATACCAGATAACTCACGCTGGCCCTCCTGCTGAGACACAGTCAGCAAAGAACAGCTGCAGCTCAGACAAAGGGCTGTCCAGCCAAACACACCGCTTCACGAGGGCCATAAATGTTTAGAGGAAGAGCAGAGGAACAAGGCATGCACATCTCCTTTTGCACCGCCCTTCCAAATTCCCAACATATGCCTGTTGGTACTCACAGAGGCAGAGTCTGTGTATCCCACTGCAGAACTTAAAAGTTAGCTTAAAGCACTCTGGCTTTGCTGTGCATTTGCGTGGGGCTGCCATCGTTCACAGCCCTTTATTATTCTCCAGCTATACACAGAGGGCAGATGCTGTGCCCTCTGAGAGAGAACAGGGTTACCAAGTGGTACCAAACTACTGTAAGCACCAGTTTAGAGCCAAGAAATCGCTGCACCTGCTAGAGAAATTTACCAGAAAGTCTCATTTCTCTTTGCTTTTAGATTGTTCTGGAAAGAAAAAAAAAACCAACAGAGTGTCACGCAGATGATACCTGGAGTGTCTGCCCAGCCGGGGTGCATAACAGAGAAATGGATGTTTCTGTGAGTTTTTGCCCATTGTTCTGTCAGGACAACTTGCTGTCTCTAGGATAGAGCAAGAACAGCCAGACTAGCATCAAGTTCAGTAGCCCATCCCCGAGTTTGTTCCCAGGGAAATAAACTACATCAAATGTGCTGTGAACATCAGAGCATTTACGTATAGCAGAGATATACCCTCACTCACCCTGACTGGGATTAGTGGGTGATTCTGTCAGAGACCATCACGATCATTGCAACCCATATCCTAGCTGCAAGCTTATTTTTAAAGCGGTTTCACTGCTTTTGCTCACCAAGTCCACTTGCTGCAGACTGCAGGGAAGAGCTGAGCAAGCAGAAAGGGCTTTTCAGCAAAAGACACTTCTCTCCTTTGAGACTTAAATCAAATGAAAGCCACGCTCCCCATGCAAGATGATATGTGCTCATAGTAAGCGCATGACATCCACTGAAGATTATTGCCCGTGCATCTCTGTACAGGTTGGATGCAGTGGAAAAGCCACAATGATTTCTTTTTTTATTATTTTTGCAAAGCTTTATGCAAAGCAGACGGTATACAAGCCACCTAGCAAACAGGTTGCGGGCTTTGTTTCCAAAACCATGGACTGTACCTTGTTCTGGGCGTACACCATCGTCCCATCAAACGTCCCACTTCCTGACTGCAAATCAGATACGTCCAGTTTTTGAACTAGCATGCCCCCAGAAGAGACAGTTATCTGTAATCAAATGAATGATAAACGAATGAACGAAAACCCCAAATCAACAACTCCCCAGCATGATTACTCATGCATGCAATGTGATCTTCAGGACATATTTTTAAGTTCCTCGGGGCAGGAACCCTCTGCATACTCTTTGCACTGTGCTTGTACTCATATAGGGAGCTTACCTGCAGATGAGGTGGAAGAAATATTTAAAAAAAAAAAAAAAAAAAAACATTGGTTTTCATTCAAAATGGTGTCAACCCTGTCAGGGATCAATTTGTCCTTTTTCTTTTTGAAAGGCAACGGGGAGAAAGAAAATAGCAGAATATATAAGCTAATTAGAAAACAAGAGATATTATATAAAACTTGGGAAATTTCATTTTAACAATGTACTTCCTGGCCTGTTTTACGCCAAGCCTTACGAAATTCTCTTAAGCCTATACTCCTGCTATAAGTACTTTGCACTACTGCAGGAGACAACTTGCCCCAGGGAAAGGAAAAGGAGAAGTTTCCAGAAGAAGTGTTTTACTCTGCTTTCCAATGAAGAGCTCAGGGCGGCAGGCAGGACCTTTGCCTGGGAGAAGGAGCTTGTTGTTGGCAAAATCCAAGAGGATTCTAGAGATGCTTATAGCATTATAAATAATCCTGCATTGCTAACATAGTCAAACGGATGCTGTCACAAACCACAAGGAAAGAACTGTAAAATAACCACTCTTCAACAGCACCACAAACTCACCACTCTGGCATCAGCTTCTTTTTCCAGGAGGGGCAGCAGGGCTGTTGTCAGAACGTACGTACCTACAAGACAGACAGACATGAACATGAATTTATCTTTTTAAAAAAGCTTTCTTTTCTCCCTGCCCCCTACAACAAAAATAGAAAGTCTATTTCTGAAACTTCAATGGGGTTTAATGATTTTGGTGCTGCTTCACTTGTAACGTGCCTATTCAACTCGTAGCTGTCCGTGTTGCTTCATACTTCTCCAAAGGCACATCTGTTATTTTACAGACTTTTCTGTGTCTCGTACCTACAGAACAAACTGCTGGGTACATTCCAGCCCGGCCTTCGAAGGCAAATATGGATTTCCTTGGGGAGGGGAGGCGACACCAGGGAAGAAACAGGTAAGGTATTTCCCCTCTGTGCATGCCATATACAGAGGTCTACGCTGCACAGCGAACAAGAGAAGCAAACCACGCTTCTCGTATGCACTGGAGACTCATCCATCACGCCAAGCCTCTTCACGGTGAGAAGGCAAAAACATCACAGAGAACCCCAACACTTCAGGATCCTGCTGCACATAAAAACCGCCTCGTAAATCCCCAGCATGACAGAAGATCAGGAGCCCTTGGGGGGAAAAAATATTCATATTGTCTGTCCGAGGCTGAGCTAGGTTTACTTGGGGAAACTTAACTGTATCCTTCCCCACATGTCCATGTAGCACAAGTTGTACGCACAGCACAGATATATTCCATCACAGCTGTTACCATGACCAGCAGTTTGTTATTCACAACACTGTTCATCTGCTCATGTGTTTGGTTCAGACACACCTAGTGCTGTTTCACCCACTCAGTTGCAATACAGGGAGTTTTGCTCGTTTTTATCTCTTACAAGTGATCCTTTCTTTTTTTTTTTCCCAATTAAAACTGTACTTAAAAAGTTCTGTTTAATTGAAAATGAACCCAGCCTCACTTAGTCTAGCCTTTCTGTGTCGAGTACAACACTTCTCCCCTGTCTCTCCAGAAATGGCCCGAGTTCAACAACTCTCTGTCAGTGACAAACGTATTTTTTTCCATGAGCCACCGAGGCTGTGTTTTTCACTAGACATGAAGACTTCAGCATGTGTCTTTATAACCTCTCTTCCACAGAGGCGATGAGATCACCCAGTTGAAATACAGCATGTTTATAAATATGCTAGTGAAGTTAAATGCTTGGTGAACAAACTCCTTGGTTCCCCTGTCAGTCACAACAGTCCTCATTTTCTCTGTATCATCAGCAGGACATCCACATTCACACGATATATTTAAAACACAAGCAAATGAAGCAAAATGAAGGCACAGCAGATGAGTAAAGGCAGCTTGTCTTCAGCAGAAGATGCAAGCAAAGGCATTTATTTGCCAGTGAACAGACAGCGCCCACGTGCATCCCCTGGGAGCGGCGGGGAGACCGTGCCCGACACTACCACGAGGACGAGGACTACCGCCGATTGCCATGGGGACTGCCGCGGTGTAAAAAAAATAAAACGGCAGCACTCCAGCACAAGCCAAGAGCCTGGATTAAATTTTGATTCGCTGTGGCTCCTTCAAATGCAAAGCGCCATCACGTCCTGCTTAAACCCGCTGCCTTTCCCGAAGGCTGAGCTGCAATGCAGCAGCCACGCCGATGCTCGGTTTTACAGTCCCACGGATTAATTTACACTTCCGAGGGACTTCAGTTTTGTTTGGTAATCCTAAAGGCATGCAAAGACAGACGCATTAACACTGCCTCATTAATGGTCGGGCTTCGTTTTGTTTTCCGGATGGATGGGAGAAACGCTCAATGCCAAAAAATCCTGCTTATAGCATCCACAGCTTGTCAGAAGTTTGTGTGTTTATTTAAAACCACAAACGAACTGCAAAGCCGTCCTCTCTCCCTCAAAATTATTAGGAATTCAGTAAATCCCACGTAGCCAAAATATTCGGACTTTGCCCTGCAAAACCAGTCACTCATCTGCTTTGAGACAGCGTGAAAAGACTGGTTTTGATCCCAGCCTCCTATGGCAGGCATTAGGGTCTCAAAGTACTCACAGATGTGAAGCATCAGGCACTACGACTGAAGTGTCTCATTCCTCCTCCTCCTGCCCCAGTCTTAGGCGTCCAGACACAAATTCCTTAGTATTTTAAAAAAATACTTTCAGATGTTATATATTCACATTCGCATGGGCTGGCCTGTCAGGCAAAACAGCCTGGACAAGAAACTTAGTGGCATGAGATTAATAAAGCATATTAGTGGTCGGAATACATCATTCTCAGTTTAAACCTCTGCATTTTTACCCACGTAAAAGCTGGCGTGTAGCTTGACTGTCGTGTTCAAGTCGGTAAGAGCAATGCTAAATCCAGCCGGCCCTGTACCTCGCGGCACACATTTTGCCAAGCACGGCTGTATTGCGGCATGCAGCAATACAGGAATGAATTTCTGAGTAAAAGGGCACGCCGAAAATGAATGATTCGCCTGCCACAGTCCTTATAAAAATATGAATTGCACTGACAGTATAGAAATTAAAAAGGAAAATGTTATTTTTAGTTGTTTGGTTTTTTTTTTTTGTCAGGAAAACCAAGGTACTGATTTGGTAGAAGAGATGACAGTTCCCCTCCTCCAACCCCTCTTCAGGAAATCAAGGCAAGATCCAAATTATTTATATTTTTGCTAACAACTGGTTATTAATATCAATGTACTGGACATCTGCCTTCACACCTGCCTTCACATCTGCCTGCATTCTAGGATGTGTCCTCGACACAAAAATTTTTGTCTGTTAAACCTCCTCCCCCAGAGTTTAGTTAAAATGTTTCAAATATAATTAATCCTTAATTATCACTGTGTCCAAACCGTACAGATTTTTTTAGGTTTCTTTTTCTTTGTTGTTTAAAAAGACCAAGAGAGAACACAGAGGGGTATGGAGGGAAAGCTGATGACCACCACTAGAAAAGCAACGAGCATTGGGCAGCCTGGCAATCCTGCCCCTCCACTGACGACCTGGGTGATTCCGCCAGAAACAAAGGAAGACTTTTTTTTTTTTGGAAAGACAAAAAGTTTCAATAATATTGGGGCTATTCTGGTGAAAACATGCCCTTGTCTCAAGCAGATACACAATAAATGGAGCTGCCTGGCTAGGACACAGAGCAACCAGGAGCAGGACGTTTATGCCTGAACAGCTCACCTGGACCATGACCCGTTTCTTGCACTGGTCTGAGGAGTGCCCGTGGAGAAGAATTACTTTGAATTACTCAAGCAGGAGCCTGTCTCCACCACACAGCTCAGACCCGGCAGGCAGGGAGCTATGAGTACACCCACTACACGGTGCTGGACACCCGTCTGCGCTGCCTGCATCGATGCACGTGTGATGGAGGCCAGACTTTTCCCACCTTTTGAAGGTACATTGCCTGCGTTGGCCTGAAAGCTTGGCTCCCACTGGTGTAAAGGTAAAAAAAAAAAAAAGCACATTTTTGCAGTAAAACGGTACATAACACTTCCCTTTGAAAACGAGCATTTGCTGTGCCACAAAGGAGCTCAGCAAGACGAATGGAGGAGCAGCAGGAATGCGGAAGCGGGTGAGTAAGCGTCCGGTCTGTCACCCACATGTCCAGGATTTCTTCTTCTTGCCCTCGCTGAACTCTGCTGAGGTGAAGAAGCTAGAGAAGCCTACTGGACAAGTGACAGCCCTGTTCCCTGTAATGAGGCTTGACACAGTCCTCGCTGGCCACGTTTTCTCGAGTTAAAGAGGCTCCTGGGATCGTTGCACAATTCCTTGTAAAGATAAACATCCTCTCTGCATTTGCTTTTCTTTGTAAAAATTCCTGTAAGTTTTATGTCTCGAAGCTGAGCTGATCATAGGAAATCATGTACAAACCAATGTAATTCAAGTCTTTCCTATAAGGATACGGTTACTCCACTATTACAAGCCATTCAACCGACTCTATCACACGGTAGATTAGACAGAGTGGGTTGTCAGCCTGTGCATTACACGTGGCGATTCCAGTAAAAATGTTGTGTGGCACTTCATCAGAACACACTTTGTTCACACACACTCCCTCCCAAGTGCTGATCACGGTAATGTTTATTTAGGTTTCATATTTAGTTGGACCAAAAAAAAAAAACCCACAAAGAAACCAAATTGAATCACTATGCATTCCCTTGTGTCTTGTGTAAATGTTCCATTTGCTTTGACATCTTCTCAATTTAGTTGAGTAATCAGATACCGTGCTCTAATTAGCAAGACCCATTTTTAACTCCATACAGTGAACTCCTCTGTCTACGTGTATGAGCAGCAATTTTGCGTTTCACAATCACAAGGAGAAACCTCAATGGTGGAAGTGTAGAAAATGAGGAGCTGTTATGGAAATAAACATCCAACTCATACACAAGTTGTTTAAAAAATATATTCTAAAATCAGCTGGGCTGCTTCATAAAGCCCTCAGTAAAATTAGGCTGCCTTTCACAAGACCTGGAATAGAAGTTGAGGAACTGTGGAAAACTCAGGTCGTGCTGGAAGGTAGCTCTGCTTGTTCTTGTAACAGATAACTCACCATGGACCTCGTCCTCTCCACAACAGCATAACCAAAGCGAAATCCATCCCCCTGCAATGGACAGAAGCCTACAGTGTATCAGACACGGGTCTTTCCACGCAAGGCTACACGTCTGTCTGTATTAGAATACGAAACTAAGCACAACACAGAATAGCCATAACAGAAAATATAAACTAAGACCGTGAAGGCAGAGTTCCAAAATGCTGGTGTTGTAACTCATCTGTAGCCTGCTAAAATCTGGAAGAGTCCCTACGATTCATATGCTGACATGCTTTACATGCTACATATGCTTTAAAGATTTAAAGTGACCCCAAAACCTGTACTTTAAATTGATTTATAGTGAAAAATATTGTTTCAGCAGAACTAATATTGTAAAGCCCTTACCTGTTTATAGCATCAAATTAATTGATGATGCAAATTACTGCAGACCCAAGTGTCTTGGTGGAGTCTAGAATAGTATTTGCTTCATGTTCTATCTGGCAATTAGTGGCAAATTGGTGGTGAGGTTTTTAATCTGCTAACATTCAGATAAGGGCAGGCAGCCAGCACCACACTCAGTGGAGTTTTCCATCTGCCTGAGCTTTGCATTATTATTAGGAACAGAGCTATTTCAACTGTGAAAAAAGGGGGAACAGAAAAAAGTTGTATTGTGCATATTTTAATGGCTCATTCATCTGGTAAAAATCAGTCAAATAAATTGGCTTGCTTTTCTTATGTCCGAGTCTTAAAAAAAAAAAAAAAAAAAAAGAACAATCTGACATTTTCCCTTGACCTGGTTATCTTTTCAAGCCTTCAATTTATGCAGTTTCAAGTAAGAGACATCCCTGAGCCTGTTTCCTGAGTACGAGATCAGGAATGAAGATTTTAGTGTGCTGTCTCTGAGGGCCAATTCCACCACACTACCAACAACTGAGAGAGGATGGGAAGAGCTAATGAACATGAAAGACAAAACTAAGGCCTACATTTCCCCTGAATTACAAAGCTCAGCTCAGTAAGGGCTCCCCTGTGTCCCGGGAATCTAGAATTCAGTACTGTTACTAGTTTTACAACTATATTCAACTTCATTCCTCTGTGTAGCACCTCTCATCAATAAGTTCCAAAGCTCTTCAAAAAGAAAACTGGTATCGCAGTCTCCTTTTCACAGGTAAGGCTGTCTGCAGAGATCAAGCACTGACCCTACGGCAGATCCAAGCTGCCTGACTCCAAGTAGCTCAGATCACAATCTGCTAGGCAGCACTGGCTTGGGTGAGACACCAGTTAGTTATGGTTTATGTGGAGGGAAGAGACTGAAAGATACCCATACAGGTTAGGCAATTTGCCATCGATGAGCTGTACAGCTGTTATGGGAGAGAAGCATTTATTTCCTCCGTCCCTACCCCTCCTTGCACACAGAGCAAACACATGCAGCTATATCATTAAAACAAGGGAGCAGAGGAGGTTTCATTAGACTGAGAAAAAGATGCATACTGGGAGCATCATTTATTTATCTCTGAGCGTGTTTTAGCATCCCTTTTGCTGGAAAGTAGCAATAAAATGTAACATATATGCCACTTCTCCATGTCAAGCAAGAAGATGAGCTGAGTAAAAGTAATGCGAGGCAGGCCCCAAAATAGAGAAACAAGGATCGTTTCAGCTAAATTTCCAGTGTTTCAACAAGAACGCACTTCTGTTGCAACCAACGCTGATGGTTTTTTCTAAGATGACCCAATACTGTTGGTTCGAATAGTCTTTGTTTGGGTTTTACTAAAACAAAATAAAATACAGCAAGTCTCATCAGAAGAAATGATTGCTTGTCGTTGCCCTGCTCCTGGATGCTGCCCTGAGTACAAGGCCAACCCACGGGAGGAGACGCAGGGGTAACAACACACAGAACAGAAGGACAAAGCACAAATACAACCCGCCCATCAGCAGCTGCAGCTCCCCAAGAAATCAGCCTGCGTTACCCCAAGGCGCTCACTCAATTTCATGCTGAAGGTGTGATTCAGTCCACAATGTGCTGTTACAGACTTGTGCCTGGCCAGCACTCCCACATTACAGCCTGAGTGCTCCACAGCTTATTCTGCTCGCTACACCTTCATCGAGCTCTGGTAATGACAGCAACAATCCCTGTGGATCTAGCAGGGAAAAAAGGCAAGGTATTTTGACAGCAACAACAGAAGCACAACGAGCCACGCAGAGTTTGTGCCTGAGCCCCATTTTAAGGATGCCAGGCATCAGCACAGACCTGTGGTGGGTCAGCACAGACACCGTTGGCTCAAAGCAGTTTACGATTTGGACTCGGATACTAAACAAACCCTACAAAGGCTGGGCCGTCGACCCATATTTCACGTTTTTGTGACCTTCACCCACCTGCATATTCCACCAGAGAGGACTCTGCACCTCCCAATTCAGCAAGCTGTCCTCAATTGGCCAGTCAGTGGCGTTTCGCGTTGATGGGGGTTTACTTTCTATTTTAACCAGCACTATTTTTGTGCATAATTCATCTTAGCTATCAGAGGACTTTTACATTCATTTTTGCCCACTACGTCCAACAAAAGGTCAGGCTATAAAGTATGTTTCACGAGTCAGGTGATCAATTAGGACTGAACTCTACCACCCATTTTGCAAAATATCTGAAAGCAGACTAACAAGGCAGTCAGGAGGAAAATACCCCTAGCCCGGATTTAAAAGTTTCAGAGCATTTTAGACCCCCAAATGAGCAATTCTACAGCTTATGTAAACGTTAATCAGGTATCAGCTGCAGAATTCACAGACTGTGCTCTGTAATTAAAGCATTTTATACTTCAGAGTCTTGCATTCTTAGATAGTTACAACCTACACACTCCTTTATTAGACCAGAGCTAAGAGTCAGGGTAAAAACAAATAGTCAAAGAAAGATGAAAAGAATGCCTGCATGTGAAAACCCGAAAAAAAGCTTAATAACATTTCATCTTATTTTTGGAGAAATCAGGCAATCACAAGTTATTGTTTCTATGCTGCTGACAAGAGGGGGAAAGCTGCAGATTTTCAAAACATGGGCCAGGCTTTAGCTTTTCTGGGGAGAAAGGCAGGGAGAGGAATTCAGTTTGTTCTCTCAGACCACATCCTGGTTTGCAGCCAACCTATATACCAGCCATGCCTAATTTAGCCGAGGTTTTCTCTAGGAACCTATAACCACAGCTAGTTACTGATCCAGAAGTAACTTTTCCAAAGTAAAGCATGCCCAAACAGTACACGGTGCTTAGGGAAATGACTTGACACAGCATCTACTCTGACATGCATTTTTCCATAAAACTTTCTCCTACCGTGACTCCGACAGGCATGATTTATTACCCCACCTCTGGCTTTGGAGGAAAAAACCTGTGCTGTTTACAGAACTGGTCCTCCAACGTGTTTGACTTACAGGCACAGAAGTTTAGCACAGAAGCCTTCCCTTGCACAATCTCTTCCAGCTCAACGAAGTCTCACTCTATTCTTTAGCTTCGAAAGTTACTTCTCGTTGACAAGAGAGAACCAGCCCAAGCAAACAACTCACTCCTTGTTCAAGCTCTGCAGAAGGTGGACAAGAGGGTGACTTACCTGATTTACCTCATCTGCTCAAACGTGCAGTCACCTCCTTGACCTTCTTATACACTCAGACATTAAGTGGTACACCAATGAATAAAGATCTGTACATAACCTACCCAGGAGACAGTACAAGCACTTTCCTAATTCACAACAACCATAATTCAGCTTCCTCTACCACGTTCCTGCAGCTTGATTCTGCTGTATACTCCTAGTGAGGCTGATTTACAGCCAGGAAAGCAGAACTTGCTGCTTCTACTTGTGTGACAAAATCTGATTCAAGTGATGCACCAGCACAGTACCTCAGCAATCAATTTCCTCAGTGTTTAAAACGACACAAAACCGTGCTTTCACGTTCAAACTGTGGCACTTGTTTCACTCTGCTTCTCTCTGCGAGAACTACATCTTTGCACACTGCTGAATTTTTGTCTGACAGACCACCGGGGGGTTAAACTAATTTAAGGGGAATACATTTTCGCGAAGTAGAAGTTGCGGTATTTCTATAGCCAGGGGAAAATCGATGGCAAAATAAAACTCATTTTGAATTCTGACCACAAGAAACAGAAGAATGTTAGTGAAAGATTAATTTGAAGAAAATGAAAACTGTGCTTTTACGCTTGAATTTTTAATTGCCAGCTTAATGTACTCGGACTTGCAGAAAAACAAGCTGCGTGTGCCGTATCAGCTAAGCACAAGATATTTATACCCAAAATGTTGGTTTTCAGAAGTAAATAGGAGTTAAGAAAGCTACGCAGGAACAAAGCTACGAATAAATGAAACCCAACAAGGGTTTCCAGCCGCTGAATGCTTAGCTCTGTAAATGTCCAATCTCTACAGCCCAAGCTTCTCCCCTTCCTCATCGCAGATACTGATGAACAGGAGGAAAACACAGAAACACAGCACAGCTCCTCCTTCACGCGTCACTTCTTTATATACCAAAGCCAGTCTCTTGGGAAAACCACATACCTGCGTGGAAGCAAAGGGAAACGAGAGTGACAGGACTGCTGTTCGATGCACACACCGCACCTCTCTTTGCAAAAAGGGCAGCTTTCAACCTTCCAGATATCAATGGCAGCAGGCAGCTTTTCTCCCTGCTGGCTGCCTGGGTGCTTGCATCTTGCCATGTTTTTAGGGGGGAACTTGCCACTTTGCTCGGCGTTCCCTGCTCAGCCACACCTCCCTCTACTTGTTCTCCTTAATTTGTCCCTCTTACACCTCCAGCACACAGCCCATTGGATACACCCCTTATATATGGAGTGCTTAAAACTTACCCAGTACTGCTCAGTCAGTTGGCTGGGTGTTGTGTCTGTCTGAGGGTGCCCAGGACACTACAGAAGGCAGAGCCTTCCTATACAGTGCCTCCATCATATGAATAGGGCTGTTCAGGACTACCAAAACATACGAATGTCTCTTTAAGCATCTGAATGTGCTCTGAGCTCTCTCCAAGCCACAGGAGCACTCTGGATTACATAGACTACCTTTACCAGCATTGCTTGGAACAGTTTTCTATCAAATTTCAGAATCAATTGAATTAAATCTTATCTGTATTTGTCCACTGCTGCTATGATAAAGGCATTGATATGAGAAAAACTGAAAAATGGAGAAATTCAACAGTGACACTCCACACAAGCTGAAATACTTCTTTTCTTTCTCCTTCCCTGACAGAGCAACAATATGAACCCTCGTTGAGCAGGAATACACACCTCATGAACCCAGCTGTAAACACACACTTTTGTGACCAAAAATAAGTACCATTTTTCAGAACTAAGCCTCCAACACTCACCCAAGGTGTTTGTTGCAAAGTTTTTCTCAAGTCCATCTTCAGTTAATTCTCTGTTGTTCACCATACATCCTGCATTGTTGATCTGGAAGACAACTCCTGTAAACAAAAGCAATCTACACAAGCGATACTAAACATACAAGCAGCCCATGCTAGTTAGCTGGGTTTTGACACTACGACACAAAGCTACAGATTGTTTCTATAATCCACGAAACAGAAAACATGTGAGAAACTCAAAAGATGCAACCGAAAAATTACTGCTTTTATCACTCTCTCTTTTATAGTTAGATCTGTGCATGTGAACTGAGAATGGACAAGAGCAAACAGACCGTGGAGACTTCTGCAGCAGCATTTAGGGCAGAGAATTGCAGTACTGATTGTGAAATCTGGACACTGCTTGCTGGATAAGTTCAGAGGACAGGCACTCCAAAAACAGACACACGACTTAAGTATGCAAACTTACCAACACGTTTAATTTATGTTCATTTTTGAATTGTTCAGCAAACTTCCAGATTTCCTTGGGATTAGATATATCCACAATATGCAAGAAGACGTTCTAAATGGAAAAAAAAAAAAAAGTAAGTTACAGTCAGCGTCAACAGTGAATAGGCCCTGTTCACCATTAAGGCCCGTCAAGGTGAAAAGCATTTTAAGTCACATGAAAAAATATGTATAGTCTCTCCAGAACAGATCTAAAACACTTCTGGTTAACATGCAAAACTGGGAAATCTAATTCTTGTCCATAAAACATGTTTAGCGACTTCATTCAGTTGCTGCTAAGCCATGGCTTTTTAATGTTGAATGCCTGGCTGAAGGGACCCCAGCTTTTATTTCTGCCCGGCAATCCTGCACGGGTACCCCACCCGACCCACGTGCTGCATGGCACAGCACAGATTCACCGTAAGGTAAAGCCCAGGAAACAGTGAAGCTCACAAGCCACGTGCAAATAGCATACTCAGACAGCCCTGCTTAGTTAAATGTATGTGATGGACAGCCAAGCAGAGCAGAGAGCTAGAGAAGTGTTGCACAGCTTGCAAAACCTGCGTTGAAGTGATTCATATAGCAACTTCTTTAGCTGAAAGCAACCTTCCAAAGCAATGCTCGAGGTCACAGCATTTGAAAAAAAATAGGTTGGAAGGGACCTCTGGAGGCCCCCTGGTCCCACCCCTGTTTCAAGGCAGGTCACTGGGGTCAGGTTGTCCAGGGACATTTTCTTTATCTCCTAAGAAGGAGATTTGCCAGCCTCTCTAGGCAACCTGCTCCAGTGTTTGACCACCCCCAGGGTGAGAAAACAAAAATCCCTGCTATCTAATCAGAACTTTTCCCTGTGTTGCAATCTACATCTGCTGCCTCTTGTCCTTTCCCTGCACACCTGCCAGAAGAGCACGGCGCTGCCTCTCTGCACCCTCCCATCACGTGGCAGCAGACCACAGTAAGACCCATCTCAGCCTTCTCTTCTTAATACTGAACAAAACCAACCCTCTCGGCCTCTCACGCGCCACATGTCCCATCTCCCTTGTCACTTTGGCAGCCCTCCACTGGCCCTGCTCCAGCACACCAATGACTCCCTTGTCCTGGGGAGCCCCACACTGGACACAGGACTCTTGCTGTGGTCTCACAAAGGCTCAGTAGAGCAGGGGATGTACTTCCCTCAACCTGCTGGCTACAGTCTAGCTCATACAGCCCAGGGTGTCCTTGGCCTTCCTTCCCCTGGGCACACTGCTCCCTCAGGGTCATCTTGTCACCCCCAGGGCCAGAGATCACATTGTTTGTTTCTCGGAGTCAGAGAGATCATAAAGGCCAAAGACAAAGTGGCACCAGCTGCGTGTCCAGGTGCTGACCTGCAGGGTGTGTATGCTCCTACCCATGTCCTTGCCTTCCACTGGAAGGATTTAGGAGTACTGCTTGGGTCCCCACATCCCTCACCCTCTGTAACTGCTCTCCATTCAGCTTGAGAGGATGTCGCTCCTTTACAACGTCACCGTGCAACAAGAGGTGTTAGTCTGAGGGCCACACAAACCTCAGCAGCCTCCCCACAACACCCTAGATTTGAGTCCCCAGCAAGTGACAAACCTCTCAGGACATCAAGCTGAGATGGCAGACCGGTGTCTCCATCCCCCGCAGGAGGGAGCCTCCAGCCATTATCACCACCTCCTCCTGGTGCTGACAAGGGTTGAGGCTCTGCCAGCTCCAGTGCCTCCCCTGACAGAGCTGCTTCCTCCCCCGTTACCATGGCACTGCCCCTATCCTGCAAATGCACATCTGCAGGCTGACAACAAGCCTGCCTTCTCTTGCCAGCAGCCACAAACCTCCAGTCTTCCCCATCTCAGGAGTCTCCAACCATTGCTTCGTTGAGCACAGCCCCAGCTGTCCCTCTTCCACGCAACGTGGGGTTTGTGCCCTCCTCCGACTCTCTGCCAAGACCCCGTCCATCTCTCCCTGCAGTCCAACATCTGCCACATCCTCCCTCTGGAGTGGTGAATCACTGTGCCCGCTCCGTCAGCCTCGAGCGGCGTCGGGTGCCTTCTGCAGCACCTTTCCACCCTAAGTGGATCGCTAGGTCCCCGTTAGCCACCCTACATTTTGAAATACTGTGGGCAGGGATGTGGATGCAGTAAAAAAAAAAAAAAAAAAAAAAAAAAAAAGGAAGTTTGACATGAAAGCAAAGTTATAATTTTCCAACCCACTAAAGCCAGAAGTATTTTCTCTCTCCAAAACATCTAACAGCTTTTACTTCTTGTTAAAGGCAATTCTTTTGTTTTCTGTAAATTTCTGTCACCTAATAGAAGCACAGTAACATTTATCAGCATGCAAAAGGGATGTCAAATCCTACCCCTCTCCTGCATAGCACTTAATCTCAAAGACATACCACAGATAGTCTTATGGCATGTCCCTGGAAAAGGCAGTTCGAAGATAATTATGCAGAGAATACGTTCTCACTGAAAACAACAAATAATCATTAAAGGACCTCCTCTTTTCCCAAACTGTTTCTTTAAATACTCATTATACAAGCAGAAGAGATAAGTAAAGAAGCTGGGAAAATTATAAGGCATCGCTCCCAGCCTATAACTCCGCTTCCCTGAAGATAAAAACACTCGGCTTTTTCTCTTCAGCCATTGTATTTTAGCTCCTTATTTGAATTAGCTCAGAGTTTTCTCATTGTAATGCTCATTTTTGACCAAAAACTTGACTCTGTTCTCCACACCCGATACCTCTCTAAAAGCTTTCTACTTTTAGAGCTACTACAACTAACTGCTGGAACAGAGGAGTAGGAGATTTGGGGGCAGATGTTCAATACCACAAGTGATTTCAGAGACTGAAAAAGATCTAAAACAACACTTATCTGCTGAAGCCTGTCGTGTTGACTCAGAAAAAGGACCCACAGATCCGTTCCCTATAAAAGTCCTTGATGGCAGCAAAGTCATTCTCAAGGTGAAACCTAATCTCCACGAGTAGATCTAAATTAATAGATCAGGAGACCTTCCTAGTTCCCAGGTCAAGGTGCAGGTGCCTGCCAAATAGTAACTCCTTCCCAGCACTGAACTTTGGCATGTGTTGCTGTGGAAGCTGGAAAAAAATTCTGGTGTATATTACAACAGGATCTCTGTCCAGGTGACCAGGAAGAGTAAATTAGGTCTGGATGTGGCTTGTCAAGTTGCAGACAAGGCATTTTCTTAACTCCACAGACTATTTCTGAATGGGTACTTGTAAAGAAGGATGTTCTTGTGAACAAATTATTAAACTGACTCTTCCCAGTGCAGTCCCATGTCCTACAGGTTCCTCTTGTACAGCTCATCTAACACTTCACTGAATGCTCCTTTCCACACAAGTGCCCAGTCCCCAGGGTCACACACAAGTTCTGCAGTGTCCTCATACTCTTCCCCCACTAGAGAAACTACAGGCTTGCATCCTGCCAAAGCTGGGTGTGCAGTAGATGTGCTGCTTTCAGAGGAAGAACCTTTTTTGTCTCGAGTTGTGTTTCACCAAACGGTAGAGCACAGCATGTGAAGGAACCTTCAGAGGTCATCGAACTCACCCCTCTTCCCAGGCTGTCTGACTGCAGTTAGAAAAGGAAGTAACATGGATAATCACCAGTGCTTCCACAACTACAGCCAAGGGATTATGCTTTCATAGACAGCTGGAGAGTACTTATTTCTACAGAAGGACTGATCTAATTCACCTCCATTAAAGAACTGAAGTGTAATGCTGGTTGTGTCACGCTAGGGAGCTGAAACCAAAGAGCAGAAATTTAGTCAATATGTTATCCCTAACCATAAAAAGTCTTCACGATTTTTGATCCATATTAAAAACTACTACTGGAATCAAAATGCTGTGTTCGAGAGCCAAAGCACCACTTAAAATGAAAACAGCTCTCCACCCAAGGTAGAAAGTCACTGACTGCACTTCTCCACAAGCACACCCTCCTGAATAATTAGCAAAGCAACACTGACAGCTACAGGGGGCTACTGCAGAGTGATATATGCAGAGGCAAAAAGAATCTCTAACAGACGGCAGGAGACAAGGAAGAGATCCTACAAAGAGCATGGGGCTAGGACCACATACAGGAGTTCATAAAACAGGAAAGCCAGCCTTAGCAAATCAAGAATGTGTTACTCATACACAGAAAACCTCCAACTCTGCAAACTCATAAATGTTATTGCAAGAGTGTTGCAACGAATTAACTTTCAAAAGCCTCGGCCACATAGCCAGGAATAGTAAGCAGGGCATGACCAAGCATAATGACAAAAAACATTAAGTAACACATGCTGCTGCTGCTGTCATTAACCACAGAAAACTGAAAACATCGCCCAGTGAAATTAAATTACTTCAGACCATGTCAGTGATAAGCTACCGTACGTCTCCATGTCTGTAGGAAAATACTATTAAAAGCACAACAGCAAAACAGTGAAACAGAGTATCTCAAGACCCCCGTGGTAGTAAAAAAGTAAACTAAAGACTGAGTAGCTACTCACCTGATTGCCCGTTTCCGTCACTATTTCTCCTCTGGCATCCTCAGCTCGTCCCTTATTCCGGCAAACCAGGTGAACCGTGCCACCTGGTGGATTTCAACGAGAAACACATTTGACAATTAATTACTAAATACGTCATCAGCGAAAAAGAAAGGGCCAGAAAGCGATTTCCAGTTTGGAGTTCTTGATTAGGCTTAGTTTTTGGTACAAGTAAGAAAAAATGAGAAACCTTCTGTGGCTGCTTCCAGTCTGTGGGAAACCTGTAGCTTTCCAGTAGCAGCGGCATTCCTGGCAAGGACCACGGGCTGTTAAGGGTGTTTCAACAAAACATTCAGGACACAATGAGTGGATGTACAAAGAAATGTAACAGGGTCCCAAAGTAAGGCTGTACATACAGAGAAGGCCACTGCAGCCTAGGCACTATCAGCTCAAACTATTTTCTGTTACGTTTGCACAGCATTTTTAGCGTTGATGAAATACCAGGGCTGCACTGGAAATTAAAGCTAAGACATCTGTATCATAAATGCTTGCTTTGGCACATGTCTTAGGAGGTTTAATAAAGGGCTTGAAGAGCACAAGTGACTGGAATTGTTCTGTGAAAAGGGAACACAAAACACCAGGTATCAAAATTCTACTCAGCAGTGGAAGATGAACTGACAAGGACCACGGACACAAATTGCAGCTTGGAAGGCTCAGCGCAGGCATTAAGAAAAAAGTTTTCACAAGGAGACAGATAATGCGGTCCTGAAAGGTGGTGGAATTTCCTTCCTTGTTGGGTTTCAAGCTCCAGCTAGACAAAGCAATGGCCAATTTGATCTAGCGGCTCAAATGGGATGCTGGATAAGATGACCTCTAGTAGTCCCTCTTCCAAATAACTTTTCCATGAAAAGAATACAAAAGACAAGGGTGTTCTCAAGGGCCTGGATACGTATCATGCCCTGATAGCTTAGCCACATTAAAGAGAGCCTACAAAATCAGTACAGGTAGGCATCACTCTTTTTAATCCTTATGCTTTGATTCCCTGATCATTACAGGAAATTTCTCAATCTCAGTCACAGGGACACACGAACTCTTTACTTTTATCTGTTGTCGAAGGTGTTTTAAGGTTTGCTAGCAGCCCACTGCTAAAAGGCTTAAGCAATGCAATCCCAAAGGAGTGATGACTAAAACAACCAGAACCCAAATGCAAGACACCAAGCCTATCCTAGGCATAGAGCAGCCATGTACTGCACACCCATGTAGTGCACGGACCGGTGTGGGCTCTGAAAGTGCAATTGTCAGTCTGTGAGAGATGTTTTTCCATGGACCACGATTACAGCAAGCATACTTGGCACACAGCTGATGCTTTGAGGCTCTTGTGAAAATTTCTAACAGGGTGCAATTCCTCTACCACCCTGCCAGAGTTGGTCGCACTGCTTTTTCTGAGTGCACAACTGCAGGCAGCAGTAGGAAACTCCTGAATCCAGGATAATGTTACGAACGATACTAACCAATGTTTAAGACACTTTTCATCTTCACCCTGCTTGTGCTACACAGACGCTGTGCCTGGAGAGTACCCTTCACAGTGAAGGGCTGAATACAGGCAGATCAGAATGAAAGACAGACTGTGCCCCAGTGAGATTAGATTTCACCAGTGAGAGAAAAGACAAACGTCAGAAGAGGCAGTGTACAACGCTCATCTGTTTGGCCACTCAGCCACTGTAGGCTTCACTGCAAAGGAGTGCTTTAGTGAGAGATCTCAAGGCAGTTAAGGATGTGCATTTGTAAGTGTTTAAAGAGCTCTTCCTGAAGCACAAAGGAGAGGACAAGTAATGTGCACTTGTATAAATTAAACACAAGGAAGAGATGGCTGCCCTTCCAGCTGATCATGAACATTCTTTCAGCCCATGGTATAGTCCCAGTGGTGGGTTTGCAGGGCTCTGGATACGGACATTTTCTTGCTGCCAAGGAGAGGGAGTTGTTTCGGTATGATTCATGGACTACAAAAAGCATTTAAATGTATTTTCCATGGTAAAGGTCTAAAATTCTCCAAATTTAAACAACACTGGGAACTGTCAACATGGCTGGGACAAGACCACATCAAACCAGAAGTGTTCATAAGTCACACAGGAAAGCCCAACTCCACAACACCCATACGTACTGGGTCTGGCTGGGATGGAGTTAATCTTCTTCATAGTGGCTCATACAATGCCGTGTTTTAGATTTGTGACTAAAACACTGCTGGTAACACACTAATGCTTTATCTGGTGCTGAACAATGCACAGTGCCAACGCTTTCCATTTCTCACTTTGCCCCTCCAGTGAATCGACTGGAGGGTGCAGATGAGGTTGGGTGGGGACATGGTCAGGCAGCTGATCCCAGCTAAACAGAGAGAGTCTGTGCTGTACATCACCATGCTCAACAGTAGAGGGAATACAGGGGGTTCAGGAGTTGCCGTCTTTTGCTTGGGAACTGTCTGCGCATTGGTCTACCCATGGGAGGTGGAAAATGACTGCTTTTGCATCACTTGTTTTATTTTCTTTATCTCTTCTTTCACTTTTTCACTTAATAAACTCGTTTTTTTTTTCCCTCTTCTTTTAAAACTGGTCTCACAAGTTCTCACTTCTGTTCTTCCTTTCCTCTTCCTCCATCCTACCAGGGGTGGAGGGGGAAGTGAGCAAGCAGATGTGTGGTACTTCGCTGCCTACTGGGGTTAACTCACTATGCCATATGACACTGATTCAGAGAAGAAATGAAATCAGGCTAGAGAAGGTGTCATCTCAAGACTGCCATTATTTACAAAGGTATGATGTGCATGAACATAAAGCCAATATAGCTTGTTTTTTCTTCTGCTAAGTCTGAACTCCTTAATTTCTTGTCTTGGTGCACTTGAAGAGATTCAACTAGAAGCCAGAGTCCCAACAGCTGACATGGAGTTTCAGAGCAACACATGCAAGGATGGCATCAGGAAGACACTGATAAAAACATTTCAACTTCACATGCACAGCCGTAGCCTAGAAGGGTATCAGACCAGAAGTCTGAGTCCAACGTTATTATCTGGGTTCCAAATTCAAGACATGACCAAATCATATGAGTATCAGGTCAGCCTGACAGCATGCAACACCTGGCAGGCAGCTCCATTTGTGAGCAGAACAGTCACCAGGCAAAGCAATAAGGCTATTATGCATAATGGCAGTAGTGGGAACCTGAGATCAATCATATATTGGCACTGATGGGGATCTTTAACCCAAAGGCTCTTTGATGCCAATAATTTTGAGTTAGTTTAACTTAACTAAGTCCCCGCTCTCCTTTATATGACAGCTGCTAGAGCCTAAGCAGGCAAAGAAAGCAATGAGCTCTTCCATTTTATTATATATGCCCAAACTCCTGTCACTCTTGCACAAGGAGAACTATTTTATCAACTCCAAAAGGGATTCGTTTTTTCCTTAAACAGTAGCTAGCTTTAGTTCATACCATCTCCTTGCTTACAGATAGCAACAGAAAAAAATAAATAAAAGGCCTGTATGTAATCAGTTAAGGGGCACAAACCCCAGGTTATTATCGTCAAGATCAAGTACAATACTTTACTCTTCCATCTCCAGCTTGGCAAAGTCAATTTGCTTTCTTTCATCATATGACACATTTGTAAGTTGTTCAAATAGTTCAAATTCTGCCAGGCTGCTACTTGTACTTAAAAAGACCTTGGTAAGTCACTGACATATTCAGATGACATTATAACATAGACAATATTGGTAAAGATGCACTTGAGAAACTTTGAAGGTTTTCTCCACTTATTTTTTTGTTCCACTATTTCAGTTTTCTCACACTCAGTCCTTTAACCCATACTAATAGCACTGTAAAATAAACTGCCTGGCCTTTTTAAAAATGCTTTTTCTGTAAGGATCTCCTGGGGTTCCTCATTTCTGCCTTGGCTCACCTCTCTTTGCTATCTCTTTGGCCGTGGCCTTGCCGATGCCACTGTTTGATCCGGTGATCAGAAAGGATTTTCCAGCCACATTCACCTCGAGATCTGCTGGGTTGAAGTGCTTGGAAGCAGATTCATAGCCACTCCTAGACAGACCAGAGACCACTGTGAGGAACTGGAAAAGAGCACAGCCAGCTAACTGCAGGGAAGGTTGAGGAGCGCGTTCCCTGCACAGCTCAGATACTTTTTTGCCCAGCAGATGCAATGCAGGCTTAACTTCCCCCTCTCCCCATTGCTCCCTGTGCTCTTTGGACAAGAAACACACAGTGCCAGGGACTGTTCCAGTTATGTGGCAAAAACTGGAAGCGTTTTGCACGGCACAAACCGCGCTAGGGACGTGGGGCGGCTCCGAATGGGCTCAGGCGTGCTCCCCCCCATCCTCAGGCAGCTCCCAGAGATAAGGGATCGAAATTCGGCTGCCCTGCTGGAGAAGTTTCGGTTTCAAAGTGAAAATAAACGCGGAAAGCCTTCAAATAGTTAACACCTTCCCCCACCAACACCGCCCCGAGAAACGCCACAGCGCGGCGCCCGCCCCGGGGCAGGGCAGAGCGCCGCCGCCGTCCCCCGGCCCCGGTGAAGGGTCTGCGGCCGTCGGTACCTCGTGTACTCCCGCAGCCCCTTCACGAACCACACGGTGTTGCGGTACCAGGACATAGCGGCGGTGCTGCTGCCGCCGCCACCACGGTGCCGGCCCCGCCTCTGCCCTTACATAAGGGCGTCCAGTGCAGCCCTGCCCGCCTGCCGTTAGGTGACGGCCCGCCCGGCCCGGCCCCGCCGCGCCGCCATGACGGGGAGAGGGGTGCGAGGGAAGGGGGAGCCACCTCGGCGGTCTGGGGCTTCTTCTTCCTTATGCTTTCATATTTTCTGTCCCTTCTTAATCAGTCAACAAGCAAAGGGATCTGCTGTGAGCCTCTGGCATGTTGTGCTGGAGGCTGCTACAGAGATGAGGCTACGTCTGTCAGTGGCTGCGTTGGCTGGCAGGGGTGGTAGCAGTGAGAGGAGGGAAAGAAGGAAGGAAAGATGGAAAGAAAGAAAAAGAAAAAAAAAAAAAGGTTTGCTGAGGCATCTGCTCGGGACAAGTGCTGCTGTCAACATTGCTGGGGCTGGAGATGTCAGGTTTTGCTAATAGAGGCTGGGACCTGCATCCTGTGAACCCATTGCTCTGTGAAAAATGTTAAAAGGAAGCTCTTGCAAAACCATAAACAACCATATTGCACCACAACAAAGAGTGTTTTAGGTGACAGATAAGTCCATGAAGCTCCCTGCCTCTACTAATGGGGTAAAGCATGGCTGTAGGAAAGGGTATGAAAGTAGCCATTACAGCGAGCGAGTGAAGTTAAAAGATATTTTCAGTTCCTGTGGTATGTGTGTTAATGATGTTAAGCCCAAGACAATCATCTGTAGTGGCACATCTGGACAAGCTATGTTAGCCATAAGGAAATTGTCATTATAAGTATAGTTTTTAAGCACGTTAAGGACTATGCATTTACAAAGTTCAGTGTACAAGTTTAGCTGAGTTCACATTTTCCTATGTAGCTTGCAGGGCCACACACACAAGCTGCTTTGGGAACACACTGTTTTCAGCAGCTTAAGTTACCTGGTTTCAATAGGAGAGACAGGGAGAAATGTTCCATCTTTTTTGACCCTATCAGTAGCCTTATACTTCCTTTTCTAAATCTCTTCACATTTGTAAAGAGCTCCTACTCAAGTACTCAACTTTCTCAGCATGTTGTGTAAGTATTAGGCTCTCACACAAAAGGTACTTCCCACCATGAAGTTAAAACTTTTGAACTCACCACTGTGCTTGTACTAGGTATCATGCATGGAATAAGATTTTTCAGAGGGCAAAAAGACACATTTTCACAGAGATATCTTCTTCTTATCTTCTGGATGGTCCCTATAGAGACCATCCAGGTAAATATCCTACCTTTGCACCAAATCTGAAAATGCGTGTTCTTACAAAACAGTTGAAAGAATGTATTTAAAACCAGCAGAGTGAGTCAGTTTTAACTGTTTTTGTTCTTGGAAATGTCTAGGACTTTTTGACTGAAGTGTTCCTAAACAATTCATCCTGATTCTGATGCTCAAAATGGAGACTTCTGGCCCAGAAAGGAACAGCTTGGCAGTAGTGTAATTGGCAGCACATTATTTCCTATAATAAAAAGTGAATGGCAGCCTGAACTATAGTTATGTACTTTGTAAATGTAAATATATAATTGTGAGCTATATGGAAATAGTTTTGTGATCGTCACCTACAGCCTGCAATTAGCAACCAGAACTGTACAGCCTAGACTGCTATAATGATGTTAGATAATCACATTCACTGTGAACAGAGCAGATGTTAGGCTTGTGAGAGTCCTGCGTACAGTCTGACATAATGTTCCCTCTTCCTGCTTTGAATCCCTGGCCCTGCTAGCCCTCCAGCTTTCCCCTTTCCCTCACAGCCTATACAAATCTGCCTGGTTACTCTCCTTGAATGATGGTTCTGGGAAAATACACAGCACAGGAAAACCAGAGAATTATGTGGGCGAGCCTGCCATTAGGAACATCCAGTGTTGCCCCACATTTTTATGCTAGTTGGAGAATGTCTCACCTTGGGCTTTGTAACCCTTGGTGTGTCTTAGTATGCTGTTACAAGAACAGTAATGTTCCACGGTCGCTTACCCTGCAGAATTAGCTGCATTCTTTACAGGAAATATGGTTTCAGTTTGAAAAACATTAGTAAATCCCAAACGAAACAGAAACCCTGTGGAAATTCCTGTGAGTAAATAAAATAAGCAAGGTTGTGCTTCATTCCCTTATCATTTCTTTTTGCCCTATGTATTTATTAAGCACTCAGACTATGGCTTAATACAAAGCAAAAGTGGCTCTGATACATTTTGTTTGTAGTTTCAGCCTATGCTCTCAAAGATAGGTGGTGCATTTCTGCAATCTGCAGACCTCTCTAAAAGTAAATGGGGAGTATGCAGATACCCAAGATTCTGCCTTTCTTCCAGGCTAAACCGTTTGAACTGTAATCAACAAGATGCTGGTTGGTGCAGCACTGAGGTACTAACCACTGTGAGTATGCATGGCAGAAGCTGTCCACTAATCAAGCACAATAATATATTGAGACAGCTAGACAGTGAGAGTAACTTATAATATTTTGGGGTTTAAGTGGTGATGGTAAATGACAGCATATTGCTTCTGTTACTTAACATTAGGGCCTTGGAGAAGATATGATTGTTAGGAAGAGATTTGAATGTAGAGATGGGAACCAGTGTTGCCCTGGTACATACACAAGATTCTCTAAGGATATTATGTAAATACAGTAGCACCACTACGGTAATGTTAGGCATACCCTTTTAACAAATACCACTTTCAGCAGATTCTGTAAACATAAAGAAATGGTGCCCTGGTCATTGAAGTGTTAGTTCAACAATCCCCAGTTCCCTTAGAATCACTTGGTTTTTTACGTAGTGAGGGCCTAAGGTAGCACCAAGAAAGGAATTGTGACAGTACTGTGTTGATACATCTGTGCATGAGAATTTCAGCCGCGAAACTTCTCTCTCGTATCTGTCTGAACAGCTTCATTTCAGAAGTGAGCTCTTGCACTGCCCTAACGCCTAGATGTTTCTGTTACCTCATTTCACCTCCCCTGATGTTTTTGCTTTTGTACTCTTGTTCCAGAGGCAGGAGACTAGAGACTGAACGAGTGCTCTCAGCTAACCCAGCCGTAACAGTGGTAACGCCACAGGGGTTGTGTGAAGGAGAAAGCTGAGACAGTTTTGCCAAGAGTTGCCTGGTGCCAGTGAAGTGCCTGCCCGGCAGTACTCTCACAAGCAAACTTTCCACCCATATCAAGACTTCTGGCTGCATGTTGCCTTTCATACTGAATTCTAGGTCGATACACTTTGTTAGCTGACTCAGAATACATTCTGGAGTTTGGGAAATATGGGAATTTACAGCTTTTGGTTTCTTTCAGGGTTACCGCTAGCTTAGCATTAAACTGAGATAGGAGACTAATCGGGATGGGAGGGACTTTTTGGACAAGGAATTCTTCTTTCGGATTGGCAGCCAACATCTGAGATAGTTATGACAGCCATCAACTGTGATGGAGAGGGAAGGATCAAGAAAGGCACAAGTCTGTTGAGCTCCTGGCATTTCCCTCATTTGAGCACAAAACAAGATGACTTCACCCTGTCAGTGCTTAGTCCTGATATAACGTACTCATATTAACTGTTTCCCTTGAGGACTATAACACTTCAGGCATGTCTACGCTGTCAGATAACTCATGGCTTATTCCCAGGTCCTGATCCTTGTATTGCCCACGCTACACAAATGCTTGATGATGCCCAGGTTCTCTTTAGATATTAATTGTAATATATGTCCAAAACAAACTCAGAAAATATTAGACTCGATCCATCATTATATCTGTGAAAAAGCAAGGAATTTTAAGCAAGTTTTTAATTGCCTCACAACTCAAAAGAAGAGTTGAAAATACTGATTACTGTTAAGGGCTCTGTGTTTCAGCATGTTTCATATTTTCTTCCCAGGGGACAGATCTAAAAGGCAGATAGAGTGCTCAAGAGCTGAAGAGCAATTATGTATTATGCAAGATGTTTAAGAGCAGCTTCAAGGCCATCCTGCCAGTCTCTTCTATCATCATTTTTTTTTCTTTTTTGGAGAGGCTGAAATCTCTGTCTTAAGCACAACTGGCTCCTTTGCTTGCTTCTTACAGGAGATCCAGCAGGCTATTGTGCATCCCCTCCTTGCATTGCAGCTACCAATTTTCTAATTAAGTTGCTGTGCCTGCCTCCATTAAATCAATCAGAGCCTCGCCACTGATTGCAACGGGAATGGGAGCAGGCTTTTGCAGCAAGGCTCAGCATCTGCTGGAGCCAGGTTTTCCAAGTGGCACCATGTGCAAGTCACCGTCCCTGGGGGAGCCACCCACGAGTGAGCTTTTGCCATGCTGGCCTCAGCTCCGGATGCGGAGCACTTGAAAACAACTTGAGCAACCAGCAGTGCCCCAGTGAGTGTAACAGCAATTAAGAGCTGTCAGCAGCTCCGGGAGAGGCAGTCAGCACACTTCCCCTTGCCTGGCTGAAGCTGAGGGTTTGGTGAGTGGTTGAAGAGGAACATGCAGGCCCCGAGGTCCCAGGGACACGTCTGAAGTACTTATGCTATTAACAGGGAGGGAGAAGCAAAAGCTGCTCATTCTGAACGCAGGGAGGGGTCGAAGTTCTGACGGGTGGTGTTTTTAGGAACAAGAGTGTATTTTCTTTGTTGTGTGCTCTTATACCCAAGCCATTGCTAAGTTTGCTAGCAGCTGTCATCAGCAGGGTTGTTTTCAATGAACAGTCAGGCTTTCCCCGGACCATATAGCCCTTTGTTCTCAAAAAAAAATGCCAATACGTCATCATCTCCTCTCAGTGGCCGGTAAAAGGAATCTCTTACTCTGCCTTATCAGAAGTATAGATTTTGCCATCAGCTGCTGAGGGCTCTGGTCTCCAAGAGCCTGTGGGGTCCACCAGGGACAGGCATGTCCTGGCAAAGGAGAGGAACTGCTGAGTGACCTCCCAAAGTGAACAGAACTGTTGGCGTGCAGCAGGTTTAGTTAATTAATCTCCTGGATATCGTATAGTTTATAAACGCTTTAGTATATAACTGTTTTAAGAAATAATAGGAACTTTATAATTGATTTTCATCTTAGAAAATCTTTTTTTTTTTTTTAGTCAGTAAAATATCAATTTTGTGATTCTCCTGATTGAAAAATGATCTTGAAAAGTGTGTCCTTACAGTACACAACATACTCAAACACATACATGTCTGTTGCTCTGCTGTGGCAGTAATGCAGTTATCTGCACTAATATTTTCTTCAGCTACCTGCTTCTCTTCTTACTACTCTTCTACTGGGTCTTACTGTTCTTACTGCTGGCTCTTGGACATGGGCTTATTGACTGTACTCACGGGCTTATTGACTTGGGTGAGTTCTGCCATACTCCATTTTTTTCTCTTATTTTTATTCTGCAAATCTTACAGCTTATTAGGGTTGATTATCCTACTTACGCATTTATATCCATGCAGCCAACCCCTCCCCTGCAATTAGCCACTAGACCCATTTATTCCTTTTTATTTCACCAGTTGTTGGAGGAATTTTTTGAATGTCCATTAAATATAATAAAGAAACACTTTTTTTTCTGATATATTCTGAAAATAAATAAGAAGTATGAAACAGTAATGTGTACTGAAGTTTCCCTCCTTGGAGATCTTCAAAAGCCGGGACATGGTCCTGGGCAACCTGCTCTGGGTGCCCCTGATTGAGCAGGGGTTGGATGATGGCCTCCAGGGGGCATTTCCGACCCTAACCATGTGTGATTCTGTGATTTTTTTAATGTTTATTTTTATTTTCTGAAGGACTGAGAGTCAAATCCATAAGATACCCAGGTAACTGACTGACATGGAAATCAAGAAGACCTTTTTACAAAAAAAAGCTTTCATACACGTTGGCCTACCAGTCCACGGTTTGTATCTCAGGGCACCTCTCACATTTAGCTGTTAGATTGCAGTGTGGGGAAAGGTATCACAGATTTCCCCTTTGCCTGAGTATTAGTGGTCATACAGAAGAGTCAGTATGGCTAAGATTCAAATCTGTGGGGCAAATCAGCCTCTGAAATAATTACTCATCTCAGTGAAATTGCAGCAGGGTTGATTATATCTAGTATGACTAGTAAATGTAGCATTCCTTAGTTTTTAACCTCCAACTGCATAGGCTCATGCGTTTTCTTTGGTCAATATCTTCCTCCCTGTATTTTTATTCAAATGAGACATTTGATAGACATTCACTCTTACGAACATGTATGTGTGATTTCTCAGCATTTCATGCAGTTTTCTCTGAAACCTGTTCTAGCAATATAACATTGTACTTTTCAGCAGTTTTCTTGTACTTTTTCTTGTACTATACAATGTAAGATTGTACTTGTCAGCCTTTTTTATTCCCCCTCTAAATATGCTTTCTAAAAATGTTTTGGTTTTCCCCTTATGGTTAACATCTGTGGGACTTTCATGTACTCCAGTAGTGATCAGGAAACATAAGCCAAGAAGCAACAATTTCAGATCACATTCCCTTGTAACAATCCTGTCTCTGTTATAGGTAGAACACACATGGGTCTTCATCGTGAGGCAAAGCCTGTATCAACTAGAATTCAGGGAAGATGAATAATCAGAATCAGAGATAAAAATCAAATAACTTACAGAAACTAATCTGTTAAAATGCTGTGCAAAGTATAGGAGTTGTCACTGCTTTAAGATTTGTAGCCCTTTGACTGTAAAGCCCAAGCATTTAGGTTCATTTACACCGACTGCTCACATTTCAGGATCTGAGACATTTAAAAGAGCTCTTGAAATAACCTAGAATAGCTTCTGCTTTTCTTTTTTTTCTTTTTTTTTTCCTGCACAGTCACCTTGTCGTTTTTAAGTCTGGTGTCTTGGGACCTCATAAAGCTCAGAGAGCAAGTGCTGTGTGAGAACGATCTCCTGCTTCCCCAGCAGTATAGAGCTCCTGTTTCTACTCCAGAGGAGACAAAGTCTGTGATATGGCTGATGTCCATCTTTCCCTTCTTCTTTGGGTCAGCAGGTAGGACTCCAGAGCTGTCTGTGTTCAGCATTTGAAATGAAGGACTGAAATGTTTACTTGTCTGGCTGTGGCTTTTAGAAAAGCTATGGGAAGCTGCTCCCCAGAGCTTTGGAATATTATGCCTATTGCCAAAGAAGGTGGAGTAGAGGGAGGAGAAATATTATGTGGGCAATAAAATGTAGCAAGCATAATGTGTTTCATGGCTGCTGCCTTTGCATTTATGGTACGTATATGTCTATAGTCTGTATGTGCAAGCAGAAACGTCTTTGTGTCTTTATATTACCTGATACTAGCAGTGCACAGGCTATCTAATCCATTGAAATCATGGTTATTTTTTCCTTTAAGAGCTAGAAAGAGTGCTTTGTTTCTCAAAGGGAGGTGATTTAACTAGAACAGTTGCAGGTGACTTCCTCCGTTGTAATCAGTACATTTCTGAGTTCATAGTGATTGGTTTAAGGGTGTATTTTGTTCAATTTTCCCAAAGACATTTGTATTACTGTAGAAAAAGAAAAAGGGTATTTTTCAATTTGTAGTTCTAGTCTAGTGGCAAAATGTTAAACAATTTCATACTGAGGTGTATATTGTATTTTCAGCCATTCAACACTTGGACTGTAATGACTTAGTTCCCCCACAGCAGTTTGCTGAGGGAATGTGTTTATTCCTCCAGGGACTGAGCATATATATGCCTGGGACACCGTCAGTCTGTGGCAATTTAAGAAGTTGCTGTTTGCAAGATAAGGTGCTGTGGACCATGCAAATATTCCTAGTTTACCCCAAAGTGAGATAAAATTCCTTCAATTAAACTACCTTCCTTTGGGTTTAAGCTGCGTGCTTTATTTAACCATTGGAGCAACCCAAGAGAACTTACTCTGCTGATGGTAGTGGGTCAGAGAAATAGTGAAAACTTACTAAGCCACTATAACTCAGTTGTGTTTAATCATATGCCCAAAACCAGGTGTCCCAGCTCCACACCTGCATCATTCCACCCTGCTGAAGAAGGCAGTGGCAGTGAAAATGCAGAAGGCGTCCTCAGATCTGTCCGGATACAGAGTGGATGGCTCCAGCAGTTTTGAAGGTGTTACTCATGTACACAAGTAAAGGTAAATACTGTCAATTCAGAATTTTCCTCTCCGGATCGTAACAAAGCTTTCTGTTTACTATATAGAACTTTAAAGTATTTTACAGCTACCATTACGTTCCGTAATACCTCCTCCATCATTTTCCACTTGAATCAACTGTGTACTGAACACTAACAATGTGATTTGGCAGCAGTTTCCCAAGAAGTCAGCTAATACACTGGATTCTCATACCTAAAATATTAAATCTCCAAAGTAGACTGCAGAGAATTATTCAGTCTTAGTCTTCCTTGAAAGAGACACGGGCCTCAGACTCACTGTTGTATCACTGGGGTTTCATAAATCATTGCTAGTCTGCTGAGCTGCTGTAACTGTCCTCACACAGGCGCACATAGCTTAAATCTCTTCTCTTGTGCACTGAACTGAAATCCGCTCATCTTTGCACGGGTAGGAGCACACGCATCATCACTTGCTGCAAGATTGCCGGGTGCACAGTGGCATGGTGATCAGTTCTGACTTGCTCAGAAGCTTGAGCCCTTAATTCTTTGTGAACAAGAACGATCCTAGCAGCATTTTGCAAGAACAGGGACATTTTTACTGGGAGTCCCATGGAAGGAATGTGTGTAGCTACTTTCTTGAAAAATTTCCTTTGCATTATCAACTGAGTATAATTTTCTTTTTTATGGTTTTGGGTGAAGTTCCTGTGTAATGTTAAACAGCTGCTTTGTTACATTCAAGTGATGGATGGAGTTATTCCTGCTGAGATGCAATTTCTTAAACACTTTGGCATCTTAATGAATGAAAGATGCTCTCCACTGAAGGTAAAATCACTTAGATCACTTCAGAACTGAGCTCTGAATATATGACTATGCTGAAGTCCTGAAGCCCAAGTGCTGAGCCACTGAAATATTTGGGGTGGGAAGGAGGAATTCTAGCATTCCACCATTAGCTAAAGTTATGTTTCCGAAATGTGTAGTGCCTTCAGAAATGTGTAGTGCTTTTAGAGAGGCAGTAGAGAGTGTGGGGTGGAGCAGCTCATGGAAAAACACAGCCTGTGATTTCTTCCAGACACTATCTGCAGCCCAAAGCTAAAAGGAAGGGCTGCTGTTGGTCCTGTACCCCCAACACACAACCATGGCAGTGATAGCGATTCCCATTCCTTGCATTTTTGGGCAGGGACAGCCTTAACTGTGACTCTTTCTGAGTGGCTGCTACAGAGCTGGGGAATGCTACACTGCTGCTTCCCTCTTGGCAGATTATTCCACCCTTTATTCTATCTTCTTTCTGAGGTTAGCTTTCTGGAAATAAATAATTCTTTAAGTCAGGACGTGAATTAAAATCTGTATGGACCAAATGCACCCTTAGTTGTCTATGCAATAGCCCCTGAGATAAATGTTCATGGCTGATGACAGGTGATTCCCACAGGTGTTGTACTGTTTAGCCTCAGTCCCAGGGTGGATGGTTGAGCAAAGCCTGTTCAGCTATGGCATTTTGTTGTTCTTGAACAGATCTTGCCCTTCCACAGGTGTCCTATAACTCAGGATTCTCTAAAACACAGGCTGTGTGGTTTTTAACAGAAAAGATACCCCAAACAGACATCTGCTTCCTCCATCTGGGGCCATCCTCATGCTCATGTAGAGGGGAGCCCCTCCACTTTGACCGTATCAACAGAAATGCATAAAAGCACAAGCAGAAAGAGCACTTTTACACTGCATTCGTCAACACATTAAAAAAAAACAATCTACCAGGACCGGTTATGGGCTTGTTCCATTGCATGTCACAAAACAATTGTCTCTGTGCATGCTGGTGCTTTTAAAGCTGACACTGCTGTTGACTTAAAAGCTGTTTTCATTACATCTGCCCATTGAGTATAGATTTCTAAGTACAGCACCACGGTGAACAAATCAAACGTACACTCACATCACAACCAGAGAACTGCTGTAGTAAGCACGTCCACCTGAACTTCTCACATCCCTGCCCATGTCTCATCGTTTTCTATATTTAAAATACCAACATAATGTCATCCATTTTTCTATGAACTTAATCATAAAGGTTTGACAAGCATCTTTGTGTTGGTGTGGTACTGATGGATTACTGTTATACAAAAAGTGGAGAAAGAGGAGTCTCCCCAAACTGGGGAACACTGAGCTGGTACTCGGTAGCTCAGTTCCTCATTCTGCCAAAGACTTGCACCGTGGCCTTGGCTCCATTTTGATGTATTGGATATGTATGGATATATTCAGACCACTTGTTTTAGCACCAAATATAGATACACATGCTTTCTAGTCCGGGTTCAGGAGAGACCTTGGGGCCATATTCAGGCTGCCTTTTATATGTGCTCATATTGCTATCACAGCTACTCCTTGGCTGGTCTAACAGTGGCCCAAGAAGCTCTCTGATGGCCATCTAAGTTCCTGTCACAGTCCATGTGCCATGCAAGGCAGTCTGAACACAGCCCTTCATCTTTTGTGCCTCAGCCCCTTCATCTGTAATGCAGGGACAGTAACAGCAAGGCTACGGAGGTGTTCAGGTCCCAGGAAAGAGGACACCACGGCTACTTTAACAGGCAAAGATGTACTATGCTGAAATAACATAAGGGGACCTGGTTTTAGAGGAGCTTGTCATCTGCAAGGGCTTACTGCAGAACTTGACACTACAAATAGAAAACCCAAGAGTTAAAAAAGAGATATAGAAGTTAGCAAGAGTGCACCCTAGCATCTGTAGCAGCATTTTTACATCGAATGTGCTGTGTTCCAGCTTAGCTATTTCCAGATGGCACTGGAATGTATTTTACATTTTCCTCTTGCAGTTGACTGCTAACATACATATCTATAGTACAACAAAGATACACACGAGGGTGAATTATTGCCTTTTCTTCATTGTACACCCTTTCCCAAACATCTGGAGCTTAATTTCTGTGGCCTTTAGTCTTCCTCAGGAGAGTATCTTTGCCTGGAAAAACAGTATATGCAGCAGCTACAAAAGATAAGGAGAAAGAGAACGGTATGGCTAATAATGAGAACACCAACAGCAAAAATGTACAGGGTTTTGTCACAGTAATCCTGAGGCTGGTGGAAGGGTGGGATGAAATTTGGCAGATACACGGAGAAAACCCAGTAGTTCCCAAGAATGAACCAGAGGAAGAGGAAGAGGCTGAGGGTTAGATGGATGTAGTATTTGTGAGCGTTCTGCCTCCAGGGATATTCGTCGTCGTCATCATCATCAATCACAACAGACTTGGAAAGCAGCTGCCTCATCCTGGTTGAGTCGTACAGCAGAAGGGTCACCTGGAGACATTGGGGGAGAAAAGGCAATAAGTAAATTGGTTGTGGAAAATCTGAATACCTTCTGACCGCTGCCATCTTTTCAGCCAAATTAAAATTGAGTGTGGGAACATGACGTAAGAGAAATCAGAGGAGCCACAAATGAGGCAGATTCTGCTGGAAAATAATTAGTTTTTCCATACAGTTGATTCACCAATGAGATTTAGGGCAGACATCTGAAAAAAAACTTGCCAATGGTGAGGATAGAAAGGCATGGGAACAGACTATGTGGGGAAATGGCAGCAGCTCCCTCACTGGAGATTTTAAAGAACAGATTATAGTAACTGCTAGATTTATTGAGGAGAGTAGTTCCTGCCTTGTAGTGGGTGGATTTGTCTCTCGTAGCTCCATTTACCATTGCCATACAGGTGAATCAGGTGGGCATCCTGGGAACAGGATTCTCTTGCTCTTCCCTGTAAAACTGATTGCTCCATGCAGCTCTTTAGCTTTGAGGTGAGCTCAGTACATAGGCAGGTTGCTCAAGCCTCATCATGCTCAGTGATGGAAATGGGGTTGACTGACAGATGAGCTTCAGTTTGGAGGAAGTCAGAAAGCCCTCCCAGCTGGATTTATAGATCTCAACTGCATCTGACAAGTTTTGGGAAAATGCATTTAAATCTTACATACATTGCCTTGCCAAGCTGTGATTGAAGCACATTCTGGCTGTTGCTCACATTGTTTATAACTGCAGAATATCTGCTTATGGAGCATGACGACACGAATCCAGCAGGGCTCTCCAGACACTGTAGGATGGCTCAGTTGCCTTGGTGAACACCTACAGGTTACCACTGCCTTTAAAAGACTGGAGGTCCTAAAGAAACAGATGAGAAACCTACCGATCTGTCCAGATCCTTACAGCCAGAATGACTTGTCATTAAATTATGTCCATCACGGGACAGCGTTATTTCAAGACCTCATCCTACAACCATTCGCTGACCTTTTCAGTCTCTGATTTCAAGCTAGCCAAATGTACTGCTCAGGCACAGCTCCCATAACCCAGTACCAGTCAGTGCAGGCTCATGAGTTTAACAAGGTAGAATTTAGGCAGTGGAATTTATCTGGAGATCAAGTGCTATGAGATGACATTAGTTAGGCAAATCAAATTCTGATTTTTGATATTGAAATTGATATTGCCAGGCTGCAAAATACACAGTCCTGCTGTCAGCTGAAACCAAATTCAAGCCATCATTTGATGTCAGCAGGAATATTAACTGACCCACTTATTTTGGTAGAGAAAAACTGGATTCAAATCAGCGATAGCTAAGAAATAGTCAACGTTTTTGATGAATGCTTCAATTCATTAGCCTGAAAATTTCCTTTCAACTCTGATCTAATCTTTTCTAAACCATTATTAAATGCATCTTTGATTATACAAATAGGCCCAATGCTGTGATTGAATGACTAAGCATTTGCCAGGAGAACTCACAGCATAGCAAATTCATATAGCAAGATTAAGCACTTTCTTTGTTCTCCATTTACTTATTTACTGACCAAAGGTCCTCAGAGTGATGATTCATTTCCCAGTGAGGTACTACATTTCAGTTACCACTGCGAAAGAGCGCAGGGGATGTAGAGACCTGCAGGGGAATATTCTTTCCCCCTTTTTTCAATCCTGGCAAAGAAAAGGAACCAGAAACATTATCAAAGGGGCATGGCACAGTGGGGCCATCCTTCGTCCTGGAGTTTATGTAGAGCTAAAGCTTTGTTATAGTGCCCAGGGTGTGACAGATATGGGGGTACCTGGACTTGTCAAGCTGCCAGGCTCTGGCTCAGCACAGATAAAAGTGAGCACAGTCCACTAGAAAATGGGTGGCTGTGGTTAGAAAATACTGTGCCTAGACTAATAAACCCTGCTGGGAGGCAAGGATGCAGTTATTTTGGGAGGAAGCCGTGCTACTGCGTAGTCATCGCTTCTAGCCAGGCCGAAGTGTAAGTTGAACTTGTGAAGCACGATGTGCAAACACCCGTGAAAGTGCAGGAGAAAGGTCTGGCAGGCTTGGAGGGCTGCTCGAGGAAAGAGGACCCCATTTGCCACAGCCAGCCACGTTCTTTAGGCATTTCCACCGGCAGGGATGGTAGCACAGATGCTGTGATGTAGGAGAAAGTCACACCACACTGTGTGGGACAATGCTGAAGAAAACTCATTAGCATCTCACTTGACTGATGGGAGCTTTAGGTGCTGGAAGAAGCACGGTTCAATCCAGATAGCTGCCTTCAGTGCTGCGTGCACATAGCTGTCTGGAGCCATAATTATGTCTTAACTAGCAAGTCAAAGTCTAGTCACACAAGATATTTTTCACACATACGAGGCACATTACCTTTAAGCTGCCAATCACGCCACCCACCAGCAGATATAATGGAATTAGTGGCTGAACTGGGCAGTCTTCCAAAAACTTCATTCCTGAACGGCAAAAATTGATAGCGTTTGTTATCTCGAGTGATCAAATAGTGCAATGAGCTATACAGTGGAAATTAAAGGTGCTGCAAGAGAAGCACAGTTCTTAGACCCGAGACACGTACCCAGCATCTATTGAAATGGGTGCTGAATTAAATGGGGTTTGCCTCTCCCACTACAGGACTGAGGGCCATGAGCCAACAAAAGGCAGGAGGAGAGCAAAGGGAACAACGCTGGCTTCCAGCATTACTAATCCGAGCCAGGTACGCTGCTCGTTAGCATCAGCCACCTCATTTTTGTTGAGTGAACAGTTGACTGAGCTGGGTCAGGAAATTTTCATCGGAAGTAGAAAACTGAAAATTAAAACCATTTGTGAAAAAAGGAATTCTGATAAGCTTCTCCCAGGTCTCTCCTGCTCATTAGCTCCATGTGTGCGGCATGTTCCCAAGTCAGATGCCTCAAAGCTTGGGTGCCAGCGCCCATGGGAGCTCCTGGAGCCATTTTAGCTACCCATACAGCTAATGGGGAACCAGAGAAGCTCAAGTTTCCAGGCTGTTTGGGTTGCTGGAGACTGAAAGCACTGGTTGTTATGGAGCCAGGGATCCTGGCAACCCTCAAATCTACTGCTAGAAAGCTGAGTAGGATTTAGGGAAGGGAATATATGGCAGCACAAGGATGATGTTGGCATTAGACACTGAAGCTTGTGATACAGGTCTGTGGCAGTGAGACTCATCTGTCCAAATTTAGATGTCTGCAATGCAGGCATCTATATCTGAACTAGTTTCCTAGACTCTCTTTATAGTCAATAGGGAGAAATAGAACTTCTAAAATTCAATTCCTCTCGTCCTAAGATAGGCGTTTAAAATAGGTCAGATGAATTGTGCCCTGAAAGTGCCTCTTTCTCTCTATAACTATACAAGGAATCTAGACAGCCAGCTGTAAATACCTAAAGTTAGCAGAGATGAATCATTTGCCCAAGTCTCCTACACACTGGCATCTTTAGTCAATTTTAAACTGTTCATTACACTATAATTTTATTGTCATTGATCCCATATTTCAGGGCTTCTGCTGATCAGTTGCAGAGGCCAGAAGAGATTTTCTGTTTTCTTCTTGGTGTATAACTTGTTTTCTAGGAGCATTTTTGACTTCCCTCTTAACAATTGGGGTTCTCTAGATGCAGGACACTGAAAGCAATATGCTGGTCTTAGTGCTAGACGTCTCTCAGGTAGAACATCTTGCCTCCATGTTCAGAACTATACCGAAAAGGAGGATTAGGATAAGAAAGGAGGTACCGGTGTTTTCTAGTTTTTGTTTATTTGTTTTGCCTGATTCTGTAGCTGTGGCCCTCTTCAGCTTTTCAATTTGCCCACCAAATCCACTCCCATTGCTGGTCCAGAATATTGCTGATGCTCTGAACGTCTCCCACACATCTTTCATAGCATAATATAGGTGTTCTGCATTGTGGTTGCTTGCTAATCTTAGGTTAGTCGTAGGATGCAGTGATCTGCTGTGTCTCTGGGCTGCGGAGTCCAGTAGATTCTTCTAGACTAAATATTTATTACCAGGCTTCTTGAAATTGAAAAGGGCTGGACTTGGATGGACTTGGACTCTCTCCCTTTTTGTCTGCTATTCTCAAAGCTGCAATTTTTTGTCCATTTTGCCACTATCTAACACCGAGGCCTGCTCAGACTTCCAAATGTAAAGAGGTGGGCAGCAGGGACGTCATTGAAAATTACATCTTTTTCAGAAAGCAGCTGCCAGTGTTTCCAGAGTCCTTGGGCCTGTAATAGCCTGCCTCAAAAGCAGCTGGGCAGGGAACTTGGGGAATATCTTTCAGTTTAGGAACCTAGGCAGTTGCTATTTCCAGTGTATTACTGAGATTTTGATTTGAGGGGGAAAAAAAAAAAAAAGGAAGAAAGAAATCAAGAAAACATGCCGATACTTTTCATGGAGCTAAGATTCTGTTTCCCAGACCAATCTGTTATGGGGTCCTTTCATATATGTAGCACAACAGTGGTCAGTCTTGGAAACGATTTGAATGACAGGCAGTGGTACTGTAGTTTTGGGGAGAATATTGCAGGCAGATATGACAGGAAAAGAGGAGGTGAAAGGAAGTAATGCAGCTGTAACTTCAAAAATACAGCACTGTGGGTGAATAGGAAATATGGACCAACTGTTGGCAGATGGGCAGTGCTGCATGTTACAGTGAAATCTAGGTGCATGCACCTTGTGCCAGCCAATTCACACACAGCATATGTGTGATTTATTTGGGAACACCAAGATGAGCAGGAGCTTGTTTTGGCTCTTAATGATGGGGTAGATGGACCGTGAGAGATCAAAGCTCTGCTTTGAGTCGAGTGCTCCCTGCAACTTGCCCTGGCACCGAGCATTGCCCTCATTTTAATTGCCTTACTCTTCTCAGGCAACTGAAAATGGCTGAAATGCACCTCGTAGCAAAGGAGGGTGGCTTAGTGGCACTGAGGGACATGATTTAGTGATGGCACTCAATAGGTCAAGCTGATGGTTGGTCATGATGGCCTTGAAGATCTTTTCCAACCCAAATGATTCTCTGATTCTAAAGTAAGATCAATCTGATGTCTGCTGTCTGCTCCCCACCTTCTCACCAGGCCATTTTCTCTTGTTCCTAGAGGATGGCTGCAGCCACCATCATGTAGCCCAGCTCTCTGGCAGGCCCTGGACTGGGGGCCTTACCCTAGGATCTAAGTGCTGCAGTGGATTTATTGCAAAGTGAGTACTCTGGGCACCATTTTATCAGAAAACGTATCAGCAATTCAGAGGAAACTCACAGAATCGGTAAGTGGCTGAAGGAATGAGATGCAAGGAAAGGTTATGTTAACAACAGCCATTAAACAACAAGACTGGCTAAACACTGTACAGAGTATCGGAACAGTCTTCAGACAGCTACTGGGAGCACTTGAGGGTTGAGGAATTATTTAATTTGGTATAGACATGAGCACAAGGAGTAGTACTGTGTTAAATTTGAACAGGGGAAAACTTAGACTGGCTACTGAGACAGTGATGTCATCAGCCTTCAGATGTGATTTAGCTACCCCTGGGGAACACTGCACATAAAGGCAGCCTGGACAACGCACAAGAATGTGTTATTGGGAGCAATCTTTCACTGTCCGAAAAACTAGAAAAAATCCCCCAGAAGAAAAGTCTAGGAGGTCTCCATCACCGTCATTATTTTTGGAGTGTTTAGTGAAAAATGTATCATCCCTACTGGTAAAAGTTAGAAATTTGCTAAACAATCCATGGCTTAAATGATGTCACAAGTCTGGAGCTTGGAAAATTTTGAGACTCTTTTTCATGTACCATGACTTATACTGTGATTTACAGTACTACCAAAATTTTAAAATGTATGTCGTTCGTGTATAATTATTACCAGAGCTACCAGTTATTCATCTCTGTTTTTTAACTAATATTATTATAATTTATTTGTTAACATCTGATAATATCTCACAGTTTTCCTCTGCAGAAAGCAAGAGCCAAAATGACTGGTGACACATCAGCAAGTTATTCTCTGAGATCATGGTAACAGACTGTTATAAAAAAAATCAGAGGCTTTTGCTCAGATAATAAATATCTGCATTTTCCTTGGCATTTAATTTTCCTAAAAATGCCTTTGCAGATATGTAGCTGCTGGAAACCAATATCCTCTGACAACACTATATTACGGTGACATTATCTCTTAATTTCAGTAAGTTGTGAAAAAAAGGGATCTGTATCTGATGGAGGAGATATCCACAGCTCCAGGCTAATGTCTTACTTTACGCTTTCCAATTCTCTCCGATCTTAAAGATATAATGAAATATTCCTAAGAAATGATATTTAAAAGTGGTCAGATTCCAGCCACGTATTCATTTCCAGAAGGCTAGCTGTCAACATGCATGCAAGCTGTACAGCACTTGAAATTATACCTTCCCACCCTTATTCCACAGCTCAGGCATATTCAGCCTAGGGAAAAGCTAAAGCTGAAATCCTCTTATGGGATAAATAGCAATTTTAAGTCATGGATAAGCAGAAGAGCCTATGTGTTGAGATGTAACAGTTCAGCCCATCTCCCTAGTTCCTAATTGCTCCTTAATCCCTAATTAGAACTCCCTAATTCTTAATTAGGACTCCCAAATCAGAGTCCTGCCACAGTTGTCACTGGTACTCAGAAGGCCCCAGCTAAAGGAAGCAGTGCCAGCCTTTAGCTGAACACATTTTTACAGTTCTGGCCAAATTATGGATGCCTACAGTTAGGCTGGTTGTCCAGCTCCCTTGAAAGCCAACTCATCCCAGCGCAGACATCTTAAAAGGGGGCTGTGGGACTTTCACTGTCTGAAATGCCCATCTCTCTTAACTGGCTGCAAGGGAAACAGGCAGCACTGAGCTTGGCTACAGATGTGTACAGCCCAGAGCTAGGTGGGATGCATCCCGCCCACAGCATCTGCATGTAGAGCTTGTTTGCACCATGCCATCCTTAATAATTAGGCAGAAGGTGGACAGGTTCTGAAGGACACCGAGCTGGAATGGTTGTTAGGGCTTCTGAGGACAAGACTTACAATTTAAAGTGATCTGGATACTCTGGAAAAAGACATCCAAAATCTATGAGATGACATCTGATAAAGTCAAGCACTACATCTAGGAGAGAATACTTAAATGTAAGTAAAAAAAATGAGAAATGTCTGATAGGGAGCAGCACTGCCAAAAAACATCTGGGCTTGCAATGCACCATAAACTAAATCAGAGCCAATGAGTTGGTACGGAGAGCATCCTTCATTCTGAGGCGCATTTACAGGAATCCCGCATGCTAAACAGACGAGGTAATTATCCTGCGCCACTCGTTCCTCAGGTCTCAGCTGAGTCTTGTGTTCTGTCATATTTTTTTTTTTGAGGGGGAAAAAAATAAGTTACTTTGGCCAGAGGCCAAAGGAGGGAGGCAAAAGAGCAAAAGAGCTCCAGAAAAAGTGACCTGTGAGGTCAGGCTGAAAGAATTGGGTTTTTGAGATCTCTGGGGAAAAGAAAGATGGAGTGGGGTTATAATAGGAACCTTCAAATACTTCCAAGCTTCTCGTGGGTAGGACAGCGACCAATCTATCTTTGTGATCACGGTGCGTAGGACAGGCTGTAATCTGTTTCATTCGCCATGGGGAAGATTTAGATTAGATAAGGGGGGAAATATGTTGTCTGTGAGAGCAATAAAATGCTGAAATAATCTCCTTGGGAAGCTGTGGCATTTCCTTGAGTAAGGACAAGTCCGACGTCTGCTGGGGTGCCCTGAGCCTGTCTGAAAGAGGAGGGGGCTGCTGTCTCCACCGACGTGTCTCAAGGGTGGGTCACAGCCCCTGGGGAGGAGGTGGAAGGCCCAAAGGAAGCAATGAAGGGTTAGAAAATGCATTATTTTAAAATCTATATTGATGATAAGGAAAAACTGATGCTTAGGGAAGAAAAGAGCCTCATGCAGTTTAACAATGTATAAAATTATGCAGCTCAAAGTATTTTTCTTTCCGTTCTTAAATATTTGATCTTTAATGCTGCTTGCAAATCCAGCCTTCGGGAGGTTATAAAGAGACAGATGGGCCAAAAAAACAGGTCACGCTTTCAAAAAGGCAGAGAAATAGCAGACTAGATGATCTTTTCTTCCCTTCCAGCCCTATGCTTCTAGGATTTTTGCAGCGCAGTTAATACAGAGGGATCCTGATTAATGAAATCTTCTCGTGTCTCGGATGCTGAGCTTCCTCCCACAGACAGAGCCAAAACACCCACAGCCCTTTGCCAGGTGCTGGTAGCCTAAGCAGCAATTGAGCTGAAGTAAATACACCAGTATCAAAGTGAATTAAAATAGGTCTGAGGCTCAGAACATGTCAGCAACTTCATGGTAAAAAGAAATTGCAGAGCGGTTTAGGTTGGAGGGGGCCTCTGGAGGTCACCTGGTCCAACCCAATAATGGGAAGTGTTTCAGATGCCCCTGAAATAATCAACGTGCAGCCAGAAAATTCAGAGTTATGGGTAAATATAGAGAAACTGAAACCTTGTTAGACTCCAACATTTATCAGTAAGGCCTCCAAATGTCCTGACCCCTGCCCTGTGCCGACGTGGCTCACACTGGAGATGTATTTAAGACAAACAGGATCAGCATTCAAGAGCTGCTTGCTCCCTGCCATACAGTGTGGGCTGTGCTTCTCTGTCTGAAGCTTAAATACCAACACACGGGTCTAACAGTTGGAAGCTTTAAGGTTGCCTACTCATTTCTTCCCACGAGATAACCTGCTTTGCAGTGCCAGGAAATTCATACTATTAAATTGCTTTAATAGTCGACTTACCTGTAAAAGTCATGGACAACGGTAATGCCAGGAAAGCAAGGAGCCCAAATATAAAGCATGCTGTGAATGAAGAAAAAAAAAAAGAAAAAAGGACAGTGTTATTGGGGCTAGTTGAAGTTTAAAGATCAGAAGTCCCATCCAGTGCTTTATGGATGCTGTTTATCCATAAAGATGTGTAGCAAGAAAAGCAGTGCAGTGGGGGGATGTCATGTTTATTGTGCGGTGACCGAGAAGATGACACCAGCCAGCGGTTTGTTGCCCTCCCGGAGCTCAAGCTTCCATCTTTTAACTAATACTTTTTAGTCGTTACATCAGTAATAAAACAAGGAGAGACACAAAGTGCTTTTGTTGCTGCTGCTTCCAGATGTCTCCTTGCTAAGGCAAGGACCCAACCACTGCCTTTAGCCCACATCAGCTCCCGACACCGCCAGGTGACTGTGCACTAACAAGTAACTTTGCGTGAGCTAACCCGTGGCAACTGATGAGCCGTAGCTGTTTGCTAAGCAAACAGCAGCTTTAATGCCATTACGCTCACTTTTCCTTAATAGAGATGGTCCTTGTTGCAGATGTGAAGAGTTTTTGACTGGTCTAACTCCCCGGAGCAGCTCAGTGCATGCAGCCCTGCTGCTAGGAGGGGGACTTGTCACGGGGATAGAGCAGCTCAGGCTTCACGGAGGGATGCTCTTGGGGCTGCACATAAACCCTTCCCTTGAATAAGTGGATCTGAGGTGCTTAGTTACTCCTCAGAGAGCCGCTGGTGTGTCTGAGCCCTGGTACTTTCCCAGCACAGTCTGCTGCTGCAGAGGATGAGTGCTTACCTTTGCAGAAACCCAGAAATAATAGCGTCAATAACAGTGCGAGCAGCCTGTCTTTTACAAGAGCTGTCACCTCTGTGCCTAATCACAAGCACTTCGCAATATTAAAGTGAGCTGCTGCTCCAAAAAATAGGGAGGAAGCATAATGAGGAAATTCTGTGGCGAGCATCCCTGCAGAGCACTTCTGTGCGTGGCTCGATCTGCAGGTAGCTGCCCAAGGAGGCAAAAGAGCAGTACATGGAGGTAGGCACAGATTGCACAGGGGCTGAAAAAAAAAAACGAAAAAAAAGCAGAGTAGGATGTCTCCTCGGAAGCTTATGAAAAAAATCCGAGCTCATGCCCCAGAACTGCAGCCTCTGCAAAACAATTTGCTCCCTTCGTGCCGCGCAGGGGTGGATGCACTGCCTGCACCCTGCCACGCAGGGTGGATCTGCAGAGCTGCGCCACAGCACTGCCGTCAGGGTGCCAGCATTGCCTCCATTTTACAGGAGGAGAAACTGAGGCAGGGGACACAGGGGCACCGTCAAAATTCAGGTTCTCCACCTTGTGGCCACTTTTCATGGGAACACCCCCCCCCACACACACACTGCTTGTGTTTTCTCAGCAGGGAACTAGGAGCTCCTACTGGTGCCCTTGAGAGACACCTTTCTTTGTCAGAAGCAGCACATTTATTATCTCTATGAATTGGTGGAGAATGAAGATCTTTTGAGCTGAAGAAAGCACTTCTGCTCCTTTGTGCCACCCCCTCCTCCACTCGCTGTTCGCCCGTCTCTCTCACATACACATTGCTCTGGCTCTCCTGTCTCCTAAATTCTGCGCGGAGCAGAAATCCCTCCTCTGCTTGAGTGCTATCCTACACTTGACTAAGCTCCTTCAAACACTGACAGCCTGGAGCCTCCCTTTTCACCAAACGTCCCATTTCATGCTAGGTCCTCTTGCTGTTACATTACCTGGGCTGTTATTTTCATAGCCGGCAGCAGTGTTACTGCCGCTGAATCAGCCTCCAAGCACACCCGTGCACATCCCAGCTCACGTCCCTGTAGCACCCAAACGAAAGCAGCTGAGCGGGGCAGGAGTTGCATCAATTACTTGGTGTTGCCCTAAGTCCTGTGATCATGGAGTGGCGTCACCCATATTTTTGAGGCCTCATCTCCTCCTCCTGTTTCCGCAGGGGCAAGTCAGAGGAGGCACCCTGCCATTTCTTCATTGTGTGGTGTGTGGTGTGCTCGGTCAGCGGGGCGGGATGCTGTGGGGAGCTTTGTAAAAGGCTCGGCAGGACCCACATTTATGTGGGGCTGTGCATCTGGCTCACAGGTGGCCGGGTTTGCGTCTACCCAAAAGCTGGATTTTGGAGGAGAAATGGGAGGCAGGGACCACTCACTGCTGCTCGGGAGAAAAAGATAATGGTTCATTAATTCTCCTCCCAGAGCAGTTGCCGGGAATGTATTTACTCATTATCTCCCCATTCAGCTCCAGCCTCTTAGGTCTGGAATTGGAGGGGCAGATGCGTAGTCTGGGAAGGCTTCCAGCTCCGTGTTCAACAAAGTGAGACGCAATTGACTACACAACTGGCAGGGCTCTGCGTCGCTCTGAATGCTGCTAGCAGCACTAAAAAGCGTTTCCCCCAAAATGTGTGCGTGTAGGGGCGGTTCGCAGAAATGCTCCTCAGGCAGGACACACGCGCTTTGCCTGGATTTGCCTGGGTTGTGCTGCCCCAGTCTGGTCTGAAGACAAATTGCTCAAGAAAATTATATTTGCCACAAGGTAGCGAGGGCAGCCCAGTTCTGCAGAGAGGGAGCTGCTGTCTGGGCAGCTTCACACATGTGGCTGGTGATGGTTTTAAATTGGGGGTACCACCGCACCGGCTGGGCAGAGATGCCCCTGGACCTATTCCAAGAAGAAGTAGCAAGAAAAAAGGAAGAAAGGAAGAAAGGAAGAAAGGAAGAAAGGAAGAAAGGAAGAAAGGAAGAAAGGAAGAAAGGAAGGAAGGAAGGAAGGAAGGAAGGAAGGAAGGAAGGAAGGAAGGAAGGAAGGAAGGAAGGAAGGAAGAAAGAAAGAAAGAAAGAAAGAAAGAAAGAAAGAAAGAAAGAAAGAAAGAAAGGGATAGTAGAAGCCAGTAGCCGCTAAAACCACAGGTGGGTGAGGGAAACGGTGTTAGACATGAGCAAGGTCCTGCTTTGGGAGGCATCAGTGAGCCAGTCCCAATGTGCAATCACAGCAGAGAAAGAGGAGAGGAGATAGCTTTATATCTTGCACATTCCTTGAAATCTGTGGGTAGGAAAATCAGCAGGGCGGGTGCAGACTGCCTTCTGCCCAGCAGGACATTTCGCTGCCATAAATCCACTGTTCAGTGGAGCTTTCAACCTCCTGCCAAAGCTCCCCATGCTCTTCCACTGCAAGAAGTAAATGAACTTGAAATCACCATCGACACCATGGCTGTGTCACACTCTCTCTTCCAATCTGGAGTGATTTATGAGTATAAATCCTAACCTACCCTCTTCTTCGATGGCATGCTAATATGGCAGTAGGGCAGCCTACCCAGTGGAGTGCGTGACAAGCTCTCTGACACCAAACACAGTAATAAATGAGGTGTTGGGTTCTTTAGCCATCACTCTCAAATGCTGTTTGTTCCATGTCCTGCCAGGTTTTCGCCATGAGTCTATGTCCTGATAAAAAATGAATTATTATTATTATTTATTTATTTTTAATGAGCTGCTACCAGCTTCCAACCAAATTTTGCATTTACCCCTGGGTTTGTCTTCATGGGCAAGCTGAGGAGCAGAAGCCCGGGTGTAAATTCACATTACTCCCTTCTGACACCCCACGGGGACTCTGCTCTGAAGGGGGTTGACTCACAGCAGTGCAGATGGCAGCAAATTCGGGTCCTGGGACCTGGGATGGATCATGCCTTGAGGCAGATGCACGTGGCAGTGTGGGTGCAGCCTTAGAGATGACTGGAAATCAGCAGGAAGCTGGCAGCGTAACAGCGTGCTTACATGCAGCAGGTATCTTCATCCCCATTTTATTCCTTCGTGGTGTCTGCAGAAATCCCCTACAGTATTGAGAGGGGCTTGGGAAGGACTCCAGCCCCAGTGCAAAGCCACCACTGGAAGCAGAGAGGTGTGACAAAGCTGACTTGCAGACCAATTTCAGCCTCAGTGTCCACAGGTGTTTGCTGCATGCCATCACCATCTGCTTAGAAAAGCTTGTTTTGCTGTGAAATAGCACCTTGGCACCCAGGTAAGCAATGCCAGCACCACAACACCTAAAATTTAAGTTGCTGGCTCCTGCACTGACACCAGCAGTGCTGCTCTCACCTGCAGTGGTGTAGAAGAAGGAGGTGCCGATAACCTGGGACCCTTCAAGCTGATGGGGAGGGTGTCTATGGGTTGTAGGTGCTTTGGGGGTTAGGCAATGCTGCAGAGCAGCTTGTCTGAGTTTTATGGCAGGTCTCTAGCTACTGAAGTAGAGCTATATCACATTTTCAGTTCTTTATTTGGACCCTTGTGATTAATTTCCAGATGTAATTTTTGAACCAGATGTACTTTTTAAACACAATACAGGCATTACATAAAGAGCCATTGGTTTGCTTTGCAATAGACCCAGCATAGTGAATTAGCCTTTTTTTTTTTTTTTTTTCTTTTGGTCAGTTAATTAAAACTGCCCTGATGTTCTGAACTTAAATTGCTGTGCCAACAATGAAAAGAATTTAAATGATGCTGCACAAGTAGGTTGTCTCTTCAGAGTCGTTTAAATATCAGGAGACCATAGGTACAATATGGGGCTGTGCTGAAAGGCAATCTGAAAAATATACCCAGGATGATGAGAAAATGTGAAATTAAGCATCAGTGCACTTCAGAAGGGCTTGCATTTTAATGAACAGAAAATCAATTTGGGATGCACTGGCTGATCCATAGCTAAAGCTGAGCTGATTTCAAACTTAAATGTAAATAAAAGCTAACGGTGATGGATTTCTTGGGATGGTATTTTCCTTATGCATGGGTGACCGTGTGTATCCAGGAGGGTGCTCCTGATGTAAAGGAGCACAGGTGAGATGAGCTAATCCCATTCTTTCAAAAAACTTTCATAAAGATCATTTGTTTTCTCAGCCATCCTTAAAATCCCAGTGGCAATATAATACCAGCAGGGAGCAATGACATTTTACTGGTAGAAACAAAAATCCAAGAATACACTGCTTTTGCCTTTTTGCTCTGTGCACCCCTGGGTGTTCCTCTAGTGCCAGACCCAAGAGCAGCCCCAGCTGCTTTTCTGAATTTTGCTTTTCCCAGAGCCAGACACACTGAAATGCATTCGGGTGTCTTTGCTGATGCTGTTTGTCTGAAGGACTGCAAGGCAGCGAGGAGCTACAAGGCTTAATCCCTGGTAAAAGTTCATTCTGAACTTGGAGAGCTGTTCAAGTGAAGCCAAGGCATTAGTACAAAAGACCCCGAGGTAACAGCTATGGGCTGACAAGTGCAGTTGTTTGCATGGGTGAAGTATCAATTTTGGGGAGTGGTGGAGTATATTAAGGAGTTTTCTTCTTTGCATATTTGAGTGGAATTAGAAGTTGTTACTACCAAAATCTGAAAGCGAAAGGCACTTGTGATTCAGAGTAAAAAGGAGATACAGTCAGTGGGAGTAAGTTGCTTTAAAAACCTTGCATTTTAACCTCCTGCCAAATCTACTCTAATCTAAATAATACAGCTCAGGTAGGTGGTTTAGAGATACAGCTACTATTGGGTGCTATAACAGCACCTAAAATTGTCCAGAAAAGAAAGCAGAAGGGGAGAAAGAAAAAGAAACTTCAGATGGGATTTGGTATTATCTTAATTTCATTATATACCTATATATATTATCTACAGGTCTGTTTAAATACAGAGGGAGGTTTCTCCCAGAGCTGCCTTACCATTGCTGGCAATTTTGGATATGCACCGGTGACAAGCTTTCTCCAGGCCGGCCGGCATTGTGAAGCACCTTTTGGGGTGTCTGTGGGGATACAGAAATGAACACAGTTATGAAAATCATAAGCATTGTCTTCAACTGACTCAACATCTTAGCCCAGAGTGACTCACACACTTCAGTAGGCTTTCACTACCCCAAAAACCCACAAAGCCATCCCAAAACCAGACAGTAGCTGTTGAAGCATTTCATACCCAGAGTCAGACACTAGCTGGGAGCTGCTTCCCTTCTCCTGCCACGCTGGCATCAGCCCATGCCTTCACAGCCTCTTGCCTTTGGTTTTCAGTGCTGTAAAACCTGCTTCCCCGTTGCTCCCTGCCTTGCCCCTTGCTTTTTGCCACCCTCTTCACGTACAGTTTGCGCAGTGCTGGGTCCAGGTCGTTATGAAGAAGTAGAGGATATACATGGAAAATGCCCACACCTGCCAAAGGTGCTGTGAAGCTTTGGGGGGGTGGGGGGGGGTGGTCCCAGAGCCCTGCTTTTGGTTGGGGTTGAGGCAGCACAAAGTTTATTTGACTTTGTGAGAAAGCCCAGTGAAACAGGTACAGTTTGCTCCACGACACAAACCTCTGTGAAGATTATTTGGTGAGAAAAAGTGAATTCAGGGAAGAAAAGGAGGGGGAAGAGCAGGGAGAAAACAGTTTTAAGATCAAGGAAGGTTCTGAAGAGGAACGTGGAATAGAAACTGCAAACGCCAGGGAGCCCAGAACAAGATGCCTTTGATTAAAAAGTAGCTGGATTAGAAAGCAGCTCTTTGTGATGAAGAATTTTTATGAGGTGGTGCGAGGGATGAGCAACCAGCTAGGCATCCAAGGCCGGGGCATAAGACACCACTAGACAGTTCAATAGCATCCAGTGTCCATGGGAGTGTTGATGGGAGTTCAGAAAGCTCCCACACACACATGCACATGCTCCAAGCCTCCAGGACACCACAGGTCCATCACCAGCACCAACGGCATGAATGGGTGGAGAGAAACAAAACTGGGGATCCTCTGCGGTACAGGAGAAATATTGACCAGAAAGGGGCATGTGTGGTGATGGTACAGGAAAGAAGAGCCATCCCAAATCACACCTCTTCTCCCTGTGGTCTGCAGGACCTACCAGACCAGCGGTCTTCTCCTTCAAGCACCGGGGCCTGTCAGTTTCAGCGGCCCAGGACGCTCTGCTACCATGGGGAATGGGATGAGGCCTGCTCCCTGCCCATTGCCGATTTTATTTCCTATCACATCAGGTGTAGCTGCTCTAATTAGCCTCGCAAATCTCAGTGGGCGTCACTGTGAGTACTGAACAAATTCGGGGAGCACATATCCCTCGTCCAGGCCTTCCTCAGAAGAGCAAGTCCTGGGCCTTTGGACCACAAGCATTGGCAAATGTTTTCGGGAAGGAAATGAGCTCTGTTGCATGCTCAGGGAAAACGGGAAGGAGAAAGGGAAACTGGTAGCTTTCACAGCCAAATTACACCTTAATTTTAAGCTTTGAAACATTTGGTGAAGATTTATTCTTGAAAGTGCACAAATAGACATTCATTTTGAGTGTACTATTGGCTACTGACATAAGTGCTCTAAATTATTCACAGAGATCAATAATATTCGTCTTTATACATATCTTCATGTCTAGAATTGCCTTTGTGGTAATAAGTCTTACAGAAGCCCCATTAACAAAACCAATGCCACATTAAAAGTTGGTTGAACACCAAATTGTCATGAGCAGATCCGTGTCTGGATAGGAGTGCTGTATTTCCATAACCAGAGGGTAAAACGTATGGTCTGTCTAAATTTGCTGTTATTTTAAGCTACAGGGGGAAAAAAATGAAGACAAACCGAAGGAGGTCTCGGTGTGTGTGAGCATGTCCCCACCTAGTGATGGAGCCTGAAATGACGGCGAACCAGAGCTCTGGCATGCAGTTGTAACAGGTAAAACTGAGTAAAATCGTGATGGCTACACAGAAAACCTGCTCACACAAGGGCACAATACACATAACCACTAGGAGATGGTATCGACTCATTCCTCAGACCCTGGGTTTCACTCCTACAGGACTTACAAATCCCTCGAAAAGCCACTGTTTGCTGGATAAATGCATTTTGCCCCTTCACCCTAGCTCGTCAGTGAATCTGCAGGAGGTACCGTGAGTGTTAAATATTTTCCTGCTTGCCAGTGCACGAGGGTGCTAAAGTGCAGTCCATCTGGCAGGCAGCTTAGGAATGGTTTTGCGGTTGTTGAAAACTATCCCTGCCAAAGCTGAAATGATGTCCGAAACTTGCAGTCTGCAGCCTTGTCAGATGTGCCCCCACATGGTACCCAGTCCTGCTTTGCTGGAGAGTTGGAAAAGCCACATACAAAGTGGAAAACTCAGCCAAAAGAAAAAAAAAAGTGAAAGTCAGCTTCTGGACCTTCTCCCAAAAGTTGTTCCCTGGGGTCACTTCCACAACGTCACAGCACCTACCCTTGCATTCAGAGATGCCAGTGATGGGGGGACAAGTTGCTGAGCCCCTACATCTCTCCATGTTGCCACTTTTTGGGGTGGCAGGTTGCAACCCAGGGAGCACAGAGCCATGGCACCCCTACGCCTCCCACAGCCTGTCCCAACACCGCTCCTCTGCTCTGTGCCCTCTCTGAAGGTGGCCGGTGGCTGCTGCCCGCCTGGCACCAACGCCATGTCCCACATCACTGGCTTCTTTTGTAACTCTGCTCCTTGTCCCAACAACCAGCAGTGATAAGTCTCTGTAGCACAGACCCTCCAGCCCAGTCTTTTCTTTATTTCAGGCAGGTTGGGCTTTGAAATGTTGTGCTGGTCATTATTCTCACCCTAAATGTTTAGGTTACAAGGATCAAAAGAAAAGGAGCACCGTGACCCACAGCATCAGCCCAACGGAGGACCACTTCCACACCTGCCCTACAGCATTCAGTCTCTGCTCAAACTTAGCTCTGCCCTCTCCCAGCTTCAGGTGCCCCAGACAGGACTCAGGAGCACAGCAGGCAGATTCACCAGCACTTCCTAAAACCCCAGCGCCCACCCAAAACTGGTGAAAGGTGCAGGGTCCTGCTGGGACACAGCTGGTGCTCATGGTCCAGCCCCTCCAGGGCAAGGGCTCTTCTCCGAAGGCTGCTAAAGAAAATGTTTTTTCCTTTTTTTTCTTAAAAAATTCACAGCGAAGTTAATGTTTAGAGACCATTCTAAATTAATGTAATTCTAAAGTAATTCCAAAGCCAGCTTCCTCCTGACAAACCCCACAGCCCCACACTGGCTTTTACGCCCCACACCTTTCCAGAGCACCCTCCACCTTCCCTCTTACCTGCGAGCTCCGTGGGACCCAAACCCCTTCACTGGCACTCCTGGGAGATGGGGCTGGGAAACCACAAAATCCAGCCTTGAGTAGAAGCCAGGAGGGAGAGCGTGCCGGGACCCTGCCCGCGGGGATGAGGTATCACAGGGGCTCTCCGGTGCTTTTCCTCCTCCTCGTCTCCTGTTCGTGCACCTCTTGGCAGCTGGAGGGGCTGCGGGATGCGGGATGTGGGATGCAGGATGTAGGATGAGGGACGTAGGATGTGGGATGCAGGATGTGGGATGCAGGAGCTCTTGCCGTCGGAGCCGATCCTCCTTCGTTTCCCCACTCCCACGGCTGGCTGCAGCCACAGCCCACCCGGGCGGCTCCACAGTGTCAGCAGGGGGAAGCAAAGGGCCCCACAGAGCTGTGGCTGTGCTGGAGGAGAAAAGACAATTCTTTCGCAAAATCTCTTATTAAAAAAATGAATAATGCTTTCTCCTACCATCAGTAGTGAATACTGAGTGCTTTGTCCATCCTTCATGCAATTTCCCCCCTTCCTATTGATGCAATCAATAGAGCTCTTTGCATAGCTGAACTAGCTAGGAAAGCCGGCCGCTTTTTCTTTTGTGACTACGGTAGAGGTCTGTTTGTTAGGTGGGTGCTTGCGTCCCGTCAGCAGGTGACAGCTTGCTACCTCAGGTCCAATTCTGTGTGTGGCATCACCTCCTGGACAGCACTTGTTCGGTGCAAGAGAAAAGTGGATCTGAGGGACAGCACTTCACCAGGATAAGCGACAGCATTAGTGAAGGTGGATGTGCACTTTGAATCCTTCCAGAAAGGCCCCGCAGAGGAGGGGCAGGTGACCTGCTGCATTGGTCACTGGCGGGGAGCTGGCGAAGGGACTGCTCTCCCTCAGAAGGGACAAGCCTGCCTTTGGCTTTCAGGGAGGTGCAGCTGTAATTCCCAGCTTACAGCATTGATAATTGTCAGCAAAATGTACAGGTGGGGGCATAGACACAAGTGCTGAAAGCAATCAGAGAGATCTAACTTCCCGCACGGGCAGCTTGGCACCTTCATGAGCTCCAAGTGAAGAGGCAGCAGAAAGTCCTAGGGAAGGAGCTGGGAGCACGAGGTGGGGCAGCAGCAAACACGGGATAAAATCCCGCTGTGAGCCGATTCTGCAGCTGTAAAGCAGGACAATTTCAGAGGGAAAAGGAAGATTTTTGCTAATGTGGCTTTAGATACAAGGCTGGAAGCTTGGAGAGTTTTCGCTAAGGGACTTTGGCAGCCAAGCAAAGAGTAAGACAAAGGCTTTTATTCATTGCACTTAACAAGGAGTTTGTTTGAGCATGTAAGCAGGAACACAGTTCCTCTCTATGATCAATGAAGAGAGAGGGGAAACTCTTCCAGAAGACTCTTGACGCTCTCCACTGTCCTTGAAGAGGTGCAGCATGAGGGCACTTGGACATACGGGCTGAGTGGCCAAACCAGGCAGCGTGGCTTTGTGCGGTCCCAGTTCTTCTTTGCTATAACCTAATAAAGCTCCTTCTTCCAACAGAAAGCCGCTCTACCCAGTTGTTCCCAGGCACTGGCACATCACTAGAAACAGCTGGAACATCAACAAGTCTTGACATTACATTTTGAGTCTGTGCCACTCACCTCTTTTGGGGTCCTTTCTCTCACCCTCACCAAAAGTGAGTACTTTTGCCATCAGGCTTCCTCCTAACTCACTGACTCAGAAGTCAAAATCAACACAAAAACAGTCCCCCGTCTCCTACATTTGCTGTTATTTTCAAATTGGAAGAGTCTGACTTGGTTTTCTTAAGTGCTGCATGTGATCAGGGATGTCACATTTTCTTGTAAAAAATGTCCTCATACATTGAAATATAAACAGCCCATGGGAAAGAAATTCAGTTTACATTTAATTTCTTCCACTGTTCAAGGCAAAAAAACGTATACTTATGTGCTGAGAAGTGCTCTGCTCGCTCAGGCGAAACCAGTCATCAGGACTGACTTACCAGCTGTTTAATGACCAGCTGTAGGGATCCCAGAAATTATGGCATTCAATCATCACAAAAGATCACGGCGAAAAATAGCTGGGACCAAGAGTCCCTGTGGGAAGCGCCACCAGCGCTGGTTCTAGCTAATCAGCAGTGACACTTTGGGGTGCCATTAAACTGCTCGATTCTGGTGGTTTTAAAGGCAGATTTCAGGCAGCCTTGAGGAGATGCTGACTGTGACCTGCTGCTAGTGCTGTCAGGGTGGTGAGTTGTTGTCCTTGGTCCAAAGACTCTGGGCAGTGTGAGCCAGGGGGTCACCGTCTCCATCTCCTGGGATGTCTTGGAGCTGCAGAGCTCCGTGCAGGAAGGACTTTGTAAAACGCTTCTGCCTGTTCACACACGCAAAATCAGACAAGGCACTTTCTTCTCACCCACATCACTACAGAGATTTTTGTGTGTGTGACTGTCACAGTAAGTTACAGAGCGGCTTGACACCTGCCACTGTGGCTATTTCAGTTCCTCAGCTTCTTCCTGAAAGACTGTCTTGGGGAAGCGAGCGTTATTTGCTGGTCTCCATGGCAGTTTACTTGGCCAATGCCCAAGAGACAAAGCAGAAAATGAGAAAATATCAGACTGTCTGCTTCACGCTTCTCCTTACTCAGGGCAGTTGATCATAATGTAATCTAAGAAATGGATGGAGAAAGGACCAAATGTGCTGGATAACCTATGGGAAGAGTAACTTCAATAAAGTCCGGTAAGGGATAGCTTCAAATATGTAACACACAAGCAGAGGAGGACTACATTTGCCTAGGAAAGTAGATTAAGAGCCACAAAGATACCAGCTGTGGCTAAGGACCTCTAGTCCTGGGTGCTGGGAGATCATCCTAATAAAGTAACTGGAGGTGCTTCCTGGGTCTGGAGCCAGGGTCCAGGCCAGGGTCATGGGCAAGGTGTTCTGACCTCATTTGCTTGTGTCTTTGATACTTCAATGACTCCATCAAATGGGATTGAAATCAACAAATGGATTCAAAAGTTATTAGAGGAAACAGCCAGACAGCAAGACCCAAGGCTATGGCACACGGTGCATTTCCATAGGAAGCCAGGATAAAAATAAAAATAAATAAAAATAAAAATAAAAATAAAAATAAAAATAAAAATAAAGATAAAAATACTAGTGTTTGAAAAGTGACGAAAAAATGACTTCCTCAGGAATGTGTGCTGTTTTCCTGTAGTGAATAAAGAGCTTTCTGTCATTTGTATTGAATTGCGTTCATCACAGGTTGTCATTCATCACTGGCAACTCGGGAGGTGAACCTGTGAGTTTTCCTGGGCAAAGAAAGTTTCCCTTGAAATAACACATGCAATGATATTAGAAGTCCAGTCCTTATTGCCCCTGCTACCTGCCAAAGTAACAAGTTGTGCAAATTATCTTGAGCAAAATTTACCTATAAGCCCTGAATATTAATCAGGAAATTCCTATGTTCTTTAAACCTGCACTAATAGAAAGTGGAATTACTTAAAATATGAAAACCAAGGCTCCCGCTGAGGTCCATGTATTTGTTTATGCCACTATGGGAGATGCTAGACAAGTGTGTAGAGTTTGTAAAATCCTTGGGGAATCCCTGAAAAATGGAGTGGGGAAAAAAGGGATTAGCTCCAACAACAAGGGCATCATAAAGCTACTGAACATTTCTGTCTTAATTGTGCTTCGTGCTAGAGAATAAAGGAAAGTTATCACAGCTGAATAAAACGCTGAATTCTCTTAGCAGCAAAATGCCTCATTTAGTATAATAGCAGGAATAAACCTCTCAGATCTAAAATATGGTTGATAAAAAAAAAAAAGTTAATAACTCATAAAGGTTTTACAAACAATGAAAAGAGCCAAAGCCTGTAAAGTTACTATGCATAAAACATGATAATCTAAAGCAGCAGTTTAATTTGCACTTCTGCAGATCAGAGCTAATATTCCCACTGTACACAGCCATAAATAAAATATATTGTTCCACTGACAACAGACAAAAACACTGCATTTTCATGTGTTTTATTTGATTTTTTCGCTTACGAAATATGCCTTTTGCCACCTGTCCGTGCATTTAACTCAGAGGATAACAGAACAAACTTGACACCATATCTGTTAGCAGGACTGACGATACTAATCCTCCAAAGGCAAGGACCCAGATCCTTCCTTGTAGTCTTACGGGGAAACAACCGTACATTTATTGTCGAGTGATTACAGTGTGCAACAAAAAGTTGGTGAAGAGTTTCCAAGCAGGAATACTGCAGAACGGTTGAGTGACTCCAAACAAGCAGAGGATGGAGTTCACTGCAGCACTAAGATATGGGGAGCTGGGAATCTCTGGTGCAGTTGTCTACCCACAAACTTCCGTTAGGGCCAAGGGAGAGCAATTAGGGCCATGCTGGAGATGCTGGACCCCCATATGAGAGAGAGAACCTGCAGAAATAACCCCCACATCTGTGTATGTTTGTGTGTGTATGTTTAGGTTGGAGGTGGGAGTCCCAGCTCATGGTTTGCTCAAAAAAGGTGCTTCAGCAGCAGCCATGTGTTTCCACGTGCAGAACATAGCATTGTCTCACGGCTGGAGAAGAAGGCATCCAGAGCAGGACCAAGGGCATGCTCACCTGCACGGATCACGAGAGGAGGAGAGCACTGCTCGTGGAGCAGATAACGAGGGAAGACAGAGCACAGCACCAGGGAGGAGTGTGAGTGTTAAGCAGGTAGGGGAGACAATAAGGGTCAATGAAGCCCTTCACAAACAAAATGCCTTCTTCAACTGTGATGCTTCCTTCCAGGCCAGTTTCTATTTGATCAAGAGCCCAGGAGGATTCCCTGTGGTCTCCAAGATCTTGCTCTGCAAGGAGGAGGTTGTCACAGTTCTCTAGACACCTGGACATGCCAGCACTGGCATGGCATAACAAGACCTGTATTTTGGGCTCTCTTTGGGTCTGTTCAAGAACTCTGTGTATCCTGAGTTTCAGGTACCAAATACAATTTTAGATCTAGTTGCGGATGTATGAAAGCCAGGTTAGGAGCCAGCTCAGCCCGGAGCTAGATTAAATTGGGCCTCTGGCTGATACGTGAGCAAGCAGACTCACTTGTGCAAATGGTCCAATTTTTGGTGAAACGTTAGGCCTATCGTTGCATCTCCCGCTGAAAATCCGTCTCAGAGGTGTGCTATCATTTGTGGCCCAGTTATGAATTCTACTGTCCCAAGGGTTTTCTTTTTCTTTTTCCTTTGTGAGTGAGATGTGACAGTCTGTTTGGGCTGCACAAGTACCTCAATTCTCAGCAGATGGCACTATGCTCAAAGGTTGACTCTGGGAGGCACAGGGGAGGACCAGGTCCAAGGAGGAGATGTAGAGGTGTTTTTATGGAGTTTGGGTACATAAGGAAGTTCCCAGTAGCTGGCTGGCAAGCTGCAGCTGCTGGTGCACAACCTCAGCCTGCCCCAAGTGGGTCAAGAGTGGGGAAAGAAGTCACATTCCCCTGGGCAGAACATGGAGTGGGTTCTATTGCCTCCAGCACAGGCTTGGGAGAAGCATCACGTCCTGTGCAGTGCTCACACAAGAACAGCAACCCCATGCATATGGGCATAGATGTGAATGTGGGATGTGGGTGTCTTGTATTCTTATACCGTCTCATCAGGAGCAGCACTTCTGCTTCCTTGGTCCACAGTTCCCCTCTGCAATAACAGCTCGCTCACATGCTTCATTCACGTTCCCCACGTGGCACAAACCAAACAGCTGTCTCAGGAGTGGCAATTCCCAAGACAAATATATCAATTTAAAATTCAACATAATTTATCATCTGAATGGAGAAATAAAGAATGGGAAGAAGGAGAGGCAGAAGGAGCAGGAGGGATGGGGACACAAAGCAGAAGTGCTGGATGTCTGCTTTATATCTGCTTTTGCTTTGCTTTTTGTTTTGGTCTGAGAGTAAGCAGAAGACTGAGATAACTGAGGTGCTTTTATATCTTGGTCTCTTCTTATCCACAGGAGGAAAAGAGAATAGCAGCAAAGAAGACACTTGACATACGTGCTGATGATTGCAAGTAGCACAGCCAAAGCTAGTTTCAAGGGATGCCAGATTCAATACAGGCCTCGAGTAGGGTCCCCAAGAGAAACCTAGCACAGAAGGAAGATCTCAGTGGTCTTTTGCTCTGAGGCAGAATAGGTTATTGAGCATTTTCCACCAGTCTTCAAAAACAGTGTGCATATGAGACCCAAAGCGTTGATTTGCCTAAATTGGGTGCCTCCTGCCTTATCTCTGAGTTACAGCTGGGGTCACAAGATCCTCAGATCTGTCTGTAAGTCCAGCACAAGTGGACTTAAGAAGCAGCAAGAACTAACTAAGAATGATTTAGGACTAGAGCTTACCTCACCTGCAGCCAAATTAGTAAAGAAAGCATGTTGCAAGGCCTACTTAATATCTTCAGGGGGTAGGAAAGGGGCACAGAAACCAGAGTGTGACACTTTTGTTGACCACACTTTGCCCTGAGTATTAGGGAGATCTGAGCGGTAACTGAAAGAAAAGGTCTATGTTCCTTTTGGAGCCTGCTCAGCTCACGCCCTGCCTGTGTGTAACAGGTACCTGTCTGACTCCAAGCTAAAATGTAGAAAAATGATGGCGTGAGGCTGTTTTGGTTTTCTTTGTTTAACCTAACCATTCGGTGTGTCGCCCTCTGTGTTCACCTTGGAGGTGTTACACTGCAGAAACCTCTTTGGAAGATGTTCACGAGGACTGGTCCTCCACTGAAGCCTGAGGTCATTTTTGTGCTCTCTTCCCTTGGTGCACTGATTACCTCAGGTTACTCACACCCTAACATGTGACATTTCATTTGCAGAAAACTTCGTCCTTGCTTTCCCTGAGCTCTTGGCCATTAGTTTCCTCCCCAGGAGATGGTGATTGCTGGTGCTGTCCTTTCACGTATGCCCAGTTCATTAAGCCATTCAAGGTGCCACCTACTGCAGCTGCAGAGAGGGCATGGCAGTCCTGTGCTGAACAGGACAAGACAGTTCTCCTGTTTAATCTGTTCGGCCTCACTTCGCCAGGCACTGTCCTGTATTGTATGTGCAGTACACAGCCTAAGTGCCATGGCTAATGGATGCCCTGTGGGTTACTGTAATGAGTAATGGTAATAAAAACACATGGTGAGTCTTTTTTTTTGATCAACATTGCTGACTTTATTCGGTATTAGGAAAATAGCAAAATTAATATTTGCCAGAAATTATAAGAGATTGACCTAAATGTAGTGTGAGGCCTCACAACATATAGAAACAGCAGAGGAGAAGAAATAAAGAAAATGAGAAATGTCTTCTGAAAAGACAGAGGTGTGGGGTATGTGGCTTGTTTAGATGAACCTACAGGGTTGATGTGTTTGTTTGGAATAGGTTTGTTAAGATGGTTTCTCAGTTATTTGTGGAGGTGCATGGCTGCAATGGAAAGACGTCTCCCCCTCATATTACTGCTTTTGTAAGACGATGATGTGATGGAACATCTGTGAGTGAGGGACACTGACTCTGGGAACTCTGGAAAGTGTTTTTTTGTTTGTTTGTTTTTGTTTGTTTGTTTGATTGTTTGTTTCTAAAGCTGATACTTACAAAATGGGATTGTAACCAAAACTGGGCTTTGATGCGCCACTGGAAGGTGCTTAAAGTTCCTTCCACCAAACATTGGTCTGATTTCCTATGGCATATATGGGGCTCTCAGTAAGGTCAGTTAAGATATTTTTGTGATTCCCCATCTCTCGCCATCCCATTTTCTCTCTAAAAATATCTGCTTCCAAAGCCCAAAGATACCTGAGCACTTGCAGCAACAGCAGTTGATCCCTCACACACGGTAACATTTCAAGGAACACAGATGCTCCCTTTAATGACTTACCTCCATGTGGAGAGAAATTAAAGACTCCTGACAGGTGAGAAAATCTGGTGAGACATCTATAAACATTGGTCAGAAAATGACCAATGCCATTTTAATGATGGATGAAGGGCCATCAAGGCAAAGCAGCCACTCACCCACCCTGAGGCCCACTGTGCTGCCCACTGGTATGTGGTAGAAATGTCACCAAAGGGCAAGCCTGCCCTCCCTGCACCGAGCCATCACTGGGACAGTGACAAACACACACACACACACAGAAGTCATAGAATAGGAATCACAGAAATCATAGAATAATTAGGGTTGGAAAAGACCTCCAAGATGATCTGGTCCAACCATCCCCCTACCACCACTATCACCCACTAAATCATGTCCCTGAGCACCATGTCCAACCTTTCCTTGAACACCCCCAGGGACGGTGACTCCACCGCCTCCTTGGGCAACCCGTCCCAGTGCCTGACTGCTCTTTCTGAGAAGAAATGTCTCCTCATTTCCAACCTGAACCTTCCCTGGAGCAACTTGAGGCCATCCCCTCTAGTCCTATCACTAGTTACCTGTGAGAAGAGGCCAACCCCCAGCTCCCCACACCTTCCTTTCAGGTAGTTGTAGAGTTGTAGGGCTCGTGTTGGCAAAGCGTGGCTGATCCTCAAAGCTGAGGCTTCCTCAGTTTTCCTTAGTATTCCTTCCATCATTAGTGTTTTCCAGCTATGGTGTTGAACAGGGAGCCATACCAGGAACATACAGTACATAAAAACATTCTGGGAAGAAACAGTCCCTGGAGGCAGGGATGAAGCAAACCTAAACGAAGAGAAAAAACCTTTACACAATCAAAGGCAAACCCACTTGCAAAGATGGAAATATCTCATCTGGGAAGAAGAAAAGGGGTTGGGGTAACAAGAGGCTTGCTAGGACAGCAAGACTTTCTTGGTAAACAGGATTGTATTTGAACTATTCCATATAAAACAAACAAACAAACCAAACCAAACAAAAGAAAACAAACAACAAAAAAACACACATACTTTCTGAACTTCAGACAAGGAATATCAGAGCCATTCCACTAGAAAGAAGTATTTTGGTAGAAGCTTCTTCTAACTATTATGACCTTTGAAGGTCTGAAAAAAAATGATAAAAAATTGAAGATCTGAAACAGCTTCCCAGAGTTGTCTCCTACTAATCGTGATGGTTTTTAATCCTGGTTTCTCATACACTCCTTTTGAAGCATCTCATTCTTTCTACCTGTCCTGAGTTGCCAGCTGAATCGTTGTTTTTATCACCAACCAGGCTCAATTACTGAGATTAATTTGGCTCAAGGTCTCACGAACAGAGGGATTCCTGTGGCTCACAGAAGCAGTCTGCAACCAAACAGAAACTAAACAGCCTCCTCTAGAGTTTAATACAATTTCAGCAGAAAAGTGGGGACAATACCTTCTGTCACTAAAGTGCCTCTTCCACATCCTGCAGTATCAGGAGTTGAGCTGCAACAGGAACACAAATCCAGGTTGAAATACCTTTTATAAATACAGTCCTGATCTTCAAATCCATTCATCCATCGCTTCTTCCCAATGGCTTTGTAGGAACAACCAACTTAAAACTCTGCCTACACATTTAAAGCAAGCCTCCAGGTAGATTTAGGATCACAGGTGAACTTCAGGAAAGTGTCTGGTCTTGTCTGTATGTATGCTTAGCTTTTGAGCTCCATCACTTGATTTTGTTCAAATAACACAAGATACAATAGCACCTACCCTAGCTGCCAAATTCAGGTGTACAACTGAAAAACATGATCTGAGCACGTGTCTAACATTTAGTGTAAGTGCTGGTCATGTCTTCCAGCAGGTATCCCTACAGCAGGAGAGGTGACGAGAGCAATACAACCCACAGGTGGGTGCTCTTCAGAAACAACCAGGATGAAAATGAAGCAAAGCACCAGCCTTGGCTCAGGCTGTGCCTGGAGCCCGGGGACTCCTTTCAGCTCAACCCTGCATCACTTGGCTTTGAATGGGTGATTTGAAGCTTTGTGAAATTACATCACTGTAGGTGCCCAGCAGGTCACTGCCACCAGTGGGTGTCAGATACCCAGGTGCCGTAAAGGACTGCACTTCTGTAAGTATTGCATGTCCCTGTTAGAGAGTTTTACAAATGCTAAGTTTTCCAAAAGCAGGACCACAATCACTTGATATCTTTGGGGTCTTATATTTTTGATGGTAGGAGATGGTAAGAATGAGAACAGGAGTCCTAGGAAGTAAAGGGGTCGTTTTATCCATTTCATTTTGCATCTATCCGTAAGACTTCACTCCGGTAAAAGAATGGATCTGAGCTTGGATCAGATTTGATAGCCATTAGTTCTGCACTCTTAGAGTTGTCTGCAGAAACCCAATTATTACTATTTTGATGACAATGGAAAGAGCGTTTGCAGACTTGTGGAACAAAATGATGTAGTTTAGTCATTTTCTGTGAGATACTATTGATGCTCTAATTGAAAAATGTACTCTGATGTAATTACCCCACATCTTTATAAGCCTGCCTCAGGAGCACAATAAAAGAACAAATGGGAATATTTTTACTGTACCATGTGAGAAAAAGTCCTCAAAGTTTTACTTGTATTATGTCATGAATGTTCTGGAGACGGAAGCCTCATAAAATTAAAATGTTTTCCTAATTTGATTTGGCAGCCTCTTGGGGCAGGATCTGAAGGCAGCTTTAAGCACAGAAATCAGAGACGGACTTAAAGGACAGACTCACACATAACATGTGGGTGCCCTGTGCCCTAGTATGCCTCAGGGTATCTCCCTCAGCTTCCACCTGCAGCTCCTGAAGGACATAGGTCTCCAACATGCTACCATTTCCCAGACCACCTGCAGATAGGTTAGATATGCCTGAGTGCCTAAAATGGCACTGGATGCTTGTGTGTAGGCTCCTGGTTTGCTTCCTCCATGCCAGAGTCAAAGTTGTTATCCTAAGGAGTTGTTCACCTGAACCCTGAAAGGGCAAGAGGGAAAAGGAAATGTCTCCTTGGCTCTCCTTGTCCTTGTTTCTTTGGTTCTGCAGTGCTTTCAAGAGTGAATCTGCTCTGCTTTTGCAAAGAAACCAGGCCAAAAACGTTGCGCAGGGCAGTGTGCCCCCAGGAGAGGCTTAGGCCCTGACTCCACGGGGCAGGACAGGGCATGGCCACCTGTGGTTAGCTCTAGGAGACCCATTTCTGCACACAGGTTTCTGATATTACCCTGGGGGGTGCTGGCAGCCAAATCTGTGAACGCTAGAGCAGCGCTTTAGCTCCGGCGCTGTAACTCCCCTGCAGCACCAGCACTTTTAAGGGCCTACATCCTCCACATGGCCCTCTGGTTGGCGTGGGGAAGAGATCCTAGTGTAAAATCTCATCCTCGTGTTGCTACGAGCAAAACCAGACAGCGTGAAAGCCTGCAGGGCTTGCCACCAGCATCAGCAGTGCAAGCACCAAGCTGGGCAGGGCTGCACTGAGTCCATGTGATGGGACTGAAGAGGTCCACAGCTTGTACAGGCTACAGAGGACCTCACCTAAAATATCTGTAGTATCACAATCTATGCTAATGAGTGCAGCAGAATTGTCTAAGTGGAAGCGACAACACCTTAATTTTAAAGAAAGGATGGTATATTTGTGGTTGTTAATAGGCCAGGAGCCCCTTATCGGGGTTACAGGGATGGCTGGAGCTGAAATGCCATCACCCTAACAGGTGATGTCCTGCTCTCCCTATTTCTTCTCCCGCCAAGAGAAGCTCCTCAAGAAGCTGCAGGTTGAGAAAGCCTTTCGGGAGGAGGTTCAGGGCTTTCAGAAGACAATGAAGAACTTTTGGGAAAAGATCAAGGCATTTCGGGAAAAAATTGGAGCTTTCAAGATGGCCATCCAAGCCGTCTGGGAGGAGGAAAAGCCCATCTGGGAGGAGGAAGCTGCCTTTTTGGAGGAAGAAAATGCTTTTTAGGAGGAAGCAGAAACCTTCTGGAGGGAATATTGTGACTTCTGGAAGCACTCTAATGCATTCTGGAAGAAGGATGCAGATTTCTGGAAAGAAGATCAGCTCCTCTGGGAGGAAGACAAACTCCTTCTGGATGAGGACAGAGTCCTATGGGAAGAAGAAAAAGCCCTGTGGGCAGATGAAAAAGCTCTCCTGGAAGAGGAGAGAGCAGTCTGGAAAGATGAGGAAGCACTCCATGAAGACGAAAAAACCCTTGAGGAGGATAAGATATTGATCTGGCAGGAGGCCTTTGGTCCCGAGAGAGAGGATGGGCTGCTCCTGGCTGTCGCTGGGGTTGGTTCTTGGGGTGTTGCTGCCTGCAGAGGAAGAGCGTAAATTGTTCTCCTAGGCTTGGAAACATGAAAGCCACATATACGGGCATTTATTTAACAGTGCTGCAGTTCAACCACTTCTCTGAAATAACATCTCTAGATATATATGTAAATCAGAGTAGTTTGTTTGCTTGTTTGTTGCTGCTATTTGCTTTAAAGCCATTGCACACCTTTTCACAGAATCACAGAATCACACAGAATTACAGAATCATCTAGGTTGGAAGAGACCTCCAAGATCACCTAGTCCAATCTCTGACCTAACACTAACAAGACCTCCACTAAACCATATCACTAAGCTCAACGTCTAAACCTCTTTTAAAGACCTCCAGGGATGGTGACTCAACCACTTCCCTGGGCAGCCCATTCCAATACCTAACAACCCTTTCCATGAAGAAGTTCTTCCTAATATCCAACCTAAACCTCCCCTGGCGCAACTTTAGCCCACTCCCCCTCATCCTGTCACCAGGCACGTGGGAGAATAGACCAATCCCCACCTCGCTACAGCCTCCTTTAAGGTACCTGTGGAGTGCGATAAGGTCGCCCCTGAGCCTCCTCTTCTCCAGGCTGAACAATCCCAGCTCCCTCAGCCGCTCCTCGTAAGACTTGTTCTCCAGACCGTGAGGGAGACGTCAGCTTCGTTGCCCTTCTCTGGACTCTCCCGAGCACCTCAATGTCCTTCTTGTAGCGAGGGGCCCAAAACTGAACACAGTACTCGAGGTGCAGCCTCACCAGAGCCGAGTACAGGGGGACAATCACTTCCCTAGCCCTGCTGGCCACACTGTTTCTTATACAAGCCAGGATGCTGTTGGCCTTCTTGGCCACCTAAGCATTATTTGTTCTTTTGAGGTCTTGCAGTCTGAGCAATGGGTGGGTAAAGCCATGAGGTGAGGGTTTCATGGCTGAGATCATGTTCTGGAGCTCACAACCACTCACCTAACTTTTTGAAGTTTCTACCAACTGAGTCAGCAGTTTATATAGAATCATAGAACCATAGAATCATTAAGGTTGGAAAAGACCTCCAAGATGATCTGGTCCAACCATCCCCCTACCACCAATGTCACTCACTAAACCGTGTCCCTAAGCGCCAGGTCCAACCTTTCCTTGAACACCCCCAGGGACGGTGACTCCACCACCTCCCTGGGCAACCCGTCCCAATGCCTGACTGCTCTTTCTGAGAAGAAATGTCTCCTCATTTCCAACCCAAACCTCCTCTGGTACAACTTGAGGCCATTCCCTCTAGTCCTATCACTGGTTATCTGTGAGCAGAGGCCGAGCCCCAGCTCCCCACACCTTCCTTTCAGGTAGTTGTAGAGAGCAATGAGGTCTCCCTTGAGCCTCCTCTTCTCCAAACTAAACACCCCCAGCTCCCTCAGCCGCTCCTCACGGGACTTGTGTCCCAGGCCCTTCACCAGCTTTGTAGCCCTTCTCTGGACACGCTCCAGGGCCTCAATGTCCTTCTTGTAGTGAGGAGCCCAAAACTGAACACAGTAGTCAAGGTGCAGCCTCACCAGAGCTGAGTGCGAGGGAATATCAACTGATAAATAATGACCTTCCAATCCTCCACATTTAAGAGTCACAGTGAAGACTCCTATGAGTCTTAATGATGAAACTCTTGCTGTTCCACCAGGTTTGGACTCTGACTCCCCACATAACTTCTCAGGAGCATGACAGGAACATCACCTGCTCGGTTTAACCCCACACAACCTCTGCCTAGCTGACAGGGGCAGAGGGTGGGGAGAGAAGTGGGAGAGATTACAGGAGTCAGCAGCGTGTGGGAACAGATGCAAGCTAGAGGGAAAGTTGGCAGCAAGTCCCTCAGCAAGGGGGAAATAAATTTAGCTGTGTGAGTATGCATGTGTGTGTGTAAGATCAGGAGAAGATACACGCAGGGATTTGGGTTATTATTCACCTGCTGAGCAACTACTGCCAGTGCACCACCTTCTTCCACAGCGTGCAGGAGCTTCTTGTAGAAAATCCTCAATAGCTGCAGTGAAACACATAGTGGATGTCGAGCAATATTTTATGTGGTGTGAGCACAGACCTGGTGCCTTCTGCTGATAAAAGCAGCTGTGGCACAGAAATTGCTGTTGTTCTTGCCCTGCCTTTCTGATATGTTGTTTTTTTTCAAGGATGAACTAAACTCAGATGCTTTGCTCTTCTGAAGGCAGAGCTGGAGAGGCTGATCTAGAGGCAAATCTCCCTGTGACCCTCTGCACATCCAGGAGAGTGGGGAACAAGGGCAACAGTGATAATTTCTCCTCCTCTCAGTCAAACCAGACTATGATTTTTCTCTTGTATGCTAGCATTAGCAGCTCACTCCCCTTATGGGATATAATCCCATATATATGGGATTTTACATTGAAAAGACTCAAGGACATGGTGTAGAAACCTTTACAATTGCTGCTGAAGAATCAAGTGACTTCTGCAACTGTCAGGCATACCTGGGCTGGCACTCAAGTTCAGTCCTTTGTGATCTGCTGTGGGATAAGGCTGGGTGTCCTGATTAATTGCACTCAGGACAAATTATGCACTATGTCTATCCTGAAAAACCCATGAATATTTATTGCTCACTGAATAACCAGCCCATAAAAAAGCCAGCTGATTCAGCCATGGTAGGAATGCTTTGCAACCTTTGTTATTATTATTCTATTATGTAAGCCGGAGATGAAAATGACCTATTAGACTGTTCTGTGCAACTTCCTGCAAATTCAGGGGACTTACGCATTCGAGCTTTATCATTAGGTGGTATAGAGAGAAAGAACCTTTCAGAAAATAACAGTATGCAAAAAGCACTTGTCACTTAATATATTTTAATGTCAAAAAGCCAAGAATTTATCTCAGTTATTCAAATCCACACGTCAAATTAACATCCATTTAAACTAAAATTAGGTATGTTTTCTCTCACGAAGAACTCAAAGCACATGAAATGCTCTTATGAGAGCTCCTATTCACTTCCCCCTGCACAGGAGAGCAGAACAGCGTTTCTCTGGTGAGAATGCTGTCAGTATAATACAATGGTTGCGAAACTTGAGACATTACACATTCCAGCAGAGAAGAAACCAAAGTTTAGCCAGGAAAAAAGGGTGTACTCATACAGTTTTAAACTGCTGGTAGCTCCCCCAAAAATACTGCACCCATCTGGCATTCAGATGGCATCTGGCATCAGTGCCATTCGGTGGCACTTGCTGGGGTGATATTGCTGGAGAGAGAAATGAGCCATGTACCAAGGGTTTACAAGGGTTGGTATTTCTCAGTGGGAAATTAGGGGACACCTGCTCAGCTCTGGACTGAGGACAAATTTCAGGCATGAAGCCAGTCTCTACTGACTTTCTGGAATGATGAAAATGAGAGGAGCAAATAAAACAACCATTGTTGTGGTTGAAGTTTGCCACCTTTAAAACATGCAGATGGGTGCTGTAGAGCTGTGAAATTCAGAGTAAAAAAATACATGAATACACCTCTCTTGGTAGAGTTGTTTGCTAATATGGCATAGGTTGGCTGTTTGGGGCAAGAAAGAAGAGGACATGCCTGAAGAACTGAAGAAGTTTAAAGCACGGGCTCACCTAAAGGAGGGTGGAAGGGCCTAAAGAAGCTGCCAGATCCACCTGTGTCTCAAAAGCTGCTATACCTATAATGCTCTGTCCAAATGCTTGCCTAAACAGTTTTTGCTTGCTTCATCCCTAACACTGGTGTGGTACAGCCACCACCTACCCTCTAAGGCTTCACTCATTTTAATATTTTTATGGTGTCTGAAGTGAGTCTCCCTAATTGCACTTTTGATTTCTTACCTGTAGTCCTGTCCACAGCAGACATGGAGAAGTCTTTCTCTTTACCTTGTATTTATTTGTCTGACACCTGTTACTGTCTTCTCTATCCAACTCTCCCTAGACTAACCTGTCCCATCTCCTTCTGTCCTCCTTCACTGACCACGTGCTTTAGATATCTGGAAGGCTTCTGTCCCTGCTTCTGGCCCTCCCCCCAAAGGACTGAAAAAAATGAGATAAATTGCGGCATCCAGATGCAATCCCAAAGATGCCAAAAGTCTAGGTCGCAGCAGAAGATACTGTATTGCAGAAGGTATTTGGCAGGAAAAAAGAAAAAAAAAAGTATAATTTGTGTAATTTCAGAGGGATAAAACCTAAATACAGGGAAACACGGTGAACCCAAACACACCTTATATGTTGGCAGTGCCAATCATTTAAAGCCAATAACCCTCCTACTCTCCCTTTGGTGCTGTGGGAAGGCCTGGATTGTGCTGGAGCTCACCTGCCCTCTGGTGTGGTCCACGCACTTCTTGTTATCCTTCCCTGGAAATCCTCTGTAAATTGGAGAAAAATATGGAAGCATTTTGGAAAATATTACAAAAAAAATATGTCTGGGCTTTATCCACACTGAATGCCAGTCCTGACCTCAGTCACAAGCCAACTGATGCTGATAAACCTAAACATCATCTTTCTAACTGATATTCAATAGTTTTTGCTTTTAAAATTTCACAGAAGGCTATTTTGTGTTCAGGGCCACAATGGTGGAAGTGATGGACTGCAACTTTGTACCTCTAGAAACACGGAACAACCCAAAGCCCAATGTGTCTTACAGAGGGATGGCAGCAACTTCCTCACAGAGCAGTAAAGAGATCGAATCATTAGTGCCAAATCAGCATAAATATTTGAATAGGAGAAATAAATAGCTCCTGAGCTCACCTGCACATTTGTAAAAATGCAGTCATCAGAAAGCATTCCTGACGCATCTGTGGAGCTAGCCTGTGGGAGATGCAAAACAGGAAAAAATGGTGAGGAGTTATTTAAGGCAGCTGACATGTCTGCAGGTGTCATAAGCTGGAACGGTAAGAGACACAGAATAAAATTAAATCTATTCAGTATATGTATGTATATATATCTCTGTGTGTGTGCGTACATCTATAATTTCCAACTCTTCATGACAGTCATTGCATAGGAGGAGTGTAAAAGAGCTGTGACTCATGCAAAATTGGAGGTATGGAGAGCATCCAGTCAGAAATACAAATCCTGCCACTCTGCCAAGAAGCAAGACTGAATAGTTGAGGAGTCGATGCAGAGGGTGTAAGAGAAAGAGAAGGAGCAATTAGAGAAGAAGCAAATTAGAATCAAATAATAATAAAAAATAACCATGCTTTTGACCTTTAGAATTCAACATCTACTTTGAGTTGAAGAAGAGAGGAACCACTGAGAAGATGTATTTTTTAAATAACTCTGTAATGTTGAGAATTTCTCCTCTCTTTTTTCTTTTTCTTAATTTTCCATTACTTATTGATTGAAGCAGGAGAATGACTGGCAGAGAGGGAGAGAATTGCAGATTCTTGAAATCTGGGGACTTTGGGGGAAGATTTTGGTCCTGGTCCAGAAGTTTTCTCAGTCTACGCAATCCCTCAGAGTACTCAAAATATCCCAAGGTCTCATCTAAATCTGTATATAAAAATACAAAAAAAAAAAAATCTAAATCTGTATTTAAAAAGCTGTGATTCTTCTGTATCTTCAGGATCTTCAGAAACCATGGTGGCAGTTTTAAAGATAAACACAGCTTGGATTTTGGATCTTCAGCTTTGCACTACACTATCAGTGACACAAAGCCACCAAGCAAACAACCAACTTTCCTTGGCTGCAAACTATCCTCTTCTTTGTGATTTTTTTGCCCCCTGCTCTACTCATTGAGCTGTACTACCTCTGCTCTTGGAAGTGGTGCTTTGGTTACTCCCAGCAGGAGCTGTGCACCTACTGATGGGCCAAATCGCAGCACTAATGCTGGGGACCTCAGCATGGGGCTGTTACTGCATCACCTTCATTAGCACCCCATTCTTCACCATGCTGCTCAAGGACAGCATGCCAAAAATTAATTAAGGGTAGTATCTCACACAGCTATCCATTGTCCGAGTCTTTAACATGAGTTATAGCATCACGATTTTCTTATCCTGCGGCACAGCTTTCTGAGCATTTTCGTGTGGGAGCTCTTCCAGTAGAATTACTGTTATTATTATTATTCATGTGAACACATTTCCAGGGCTCTGCTCAGGTAGACTGAGAACACTGAAATAAAAGTTGGGTTGAAAAGCTGTTATTTAGCTGCTCATCCTGCCAGTAGATTTCCAATTCATGCATGTTTTTTTTTTTTCCCTTGTCCTTACAGGTGGACCCACACACTCGCATTCTGACTGCCTTACTACAGGCTGAAGGAAATGAGTAAGACCAAAAATAAAGCAGGCGCCTCTTTTGTGAGCACGCACAAAAAAGCCACTTTTCCCATAGGCTCCATAGCGGTGTCAAGCTGCAGCCCAGACACAAAGTCACACCGCAGAGAAAGCTGTAAGTTCCCAAGCCGTTTCACACCTGCCATATACACACTTCATTTTTCAAGTGATCGTTACTGGACTTGCATCATACCAAGATACGTGGCATTTTCTTCTCAGCGCCACTCAGACTTGCATCTGTGCAGCCTGCAGCTAGGTTTAATTTAAAAAGGTGGCCCAAACAGCAGCCCGAGGGAAAGTCATTAATACTGTGAAATAATTAAGAGAGGAAGAAACAATTGCATCACCTGACCCTTCACACGGATCAGCCAAGGAATGAGATCTCCCCAAGAGCAGATGTAATCAAGGGTGGATGGAGACAGACCCAATTAATAGTGTGGATACAGCTTGAAATACCTCTCCCTCCCTCCCAGGCACACCTAGCCCTGGTAGGGAGCAGAATGGGGAGAAGGACTTTGTGTAAACTGATGTTCCTTCTATTGAAGGCATAAATAACAAGGCCTGCAAGGATCCCTCCATGGGGAAGCAACAGCCCTGCACCAAAAGCAGCAGTGTGCTTTACACCCAACACACATCATGCTGCCCGTTCAGGGGTCTCTGCCTTGCAAATCCAAGGGTGACCACTGCCAGGAGTCCCCAGGGGACCAGTGCTTCCCAGGGCACAGCTTCCTCAACCCTACAGCCACTTTCTTCCCACAGCACCAGCTCTGGAGAGGGTAGTGGGCTTTCGTGTGCATCTTTGGCTGGGTGGGTTCATGGCTGGAGGGCAGAAGCTCCTTGGTGCTTGGTCTCATGTCCCCCCACCCAACTGTCCCCACAGAATGTCTAAGGAGTGCTCCACCCACCTCCTGGGTTCTTTCCAGGCACAGGCCCACGGACGTGGTACACTTCATCAGGAATGGTGGAGGACTGGCGCAGGCAGACACAAACTGAGCCAGGAGTCAGGTCACGGTCATGGCTTGATATACATGGAAGGAACGGACCAATCCCAGATTTTAATGCCAGAAACATGTCTTTACAATCACCTGGTATTTTTAGCATCCAATCCAAGAATCTCACAGAACAGCATTTATAACCTACTCCAACCAGAGTCAACTCCAAACAGATCTGACTGGGGAACAGCAGGTGAGGAGATATCTACAACATTTCTGCATAAGTATTCCCACAGGTTGCTCTTTTTGCTACTCCTCTCTCACGGGCATCTGTGATTCAGCTCCCATCACAAGCACTTTCTACCAGCTGAGCATCTGACACTCTCCAGCAGTCTTATCCTGCAGCTTTTCTGTGTGCTAAGGACTAATGTTGTATCAGCGTAACAGGCTGGAAAACAAGCAGTCTGTGCTACCAGCGTGCATGGCCTGGGTGCATACCACTGCCATACTGGAAGCCCAGGGGCACACCAGTGTCCTTGCCCAGAGTGCTGCAGTTTACTTGGGAAGGAAACAGGCAGACATGAGAGACACAGATAGGTCTGGATGTCAGGGTAGGACAATGACCACACTATAAACCTAAGCTCTGGACTTAGGATCCACAGAGTCACAGAGTGACAGCACAGAAGAGGCTGTCAGGGAGCTCTGGAGGCCCCCGGCCCCAAGCCCCGCTCCAGCAGGGCCCCCCAGCGCAGGGTGCCCAGGACCCCGTCCAGGCGCCTTGTGCCGCTCTCCCAGGAGGAGACCCCACAGCCTCTCTGGGCAGCCTGGGCCAGTGCTCAGCCGCCCGCCCAGCACACAAGTGCTGCCTGGTGCTCAGAGGGAGCCTCCTGCCTGCCCCTTGGTGCCCACTGCCCCTGGTCTGGTATCCATCCAGCCTGTACATCAACAGCTTGTCTGCAAAGATCTTGTGGCAGATCTTTGAAAGGCCTTACTAAAGTCCAGGTAGACAAGTCTAGGTAGTCCAAAGATTTAAAGGTTGATATTCAGGCACAAAATGTGACTAATGCATGAAAGGCCTGCATACCTTCAAGGGCCTGGGCTGGGGTGACCTGTCTGACAGCAGGAACACGTCTCTCAGTAGGGCTAACCCTGGGCTTTGGGGGCACTACACACGGCAGTGACCAGAGCCACCTTCTCCTCTCCTTGCCTGCAACCACTGCTGAGGTCCCAGATATAGCAGCGGGCCAACCCCTCTCCTGCAACAAGAGGAACACGGTTTTTACCCAGTTACTATGATAGTACACGGCAGACATTATGGGAAACCTGTGGGTTAGATTTTCTAAGGAACAGCTAAGTCATCCCACAGACAGCTCCACTCCAGGTGGTCGGTGTTGGCACCGTCACTCCTCCAAGACCCACGCTGGCAGCAGCAGCAACAAATGTCACCCTCCATCACCCTCTGCTGTGCTCTGTCTCTCGGTTATCATACCATGTATGATATGCAGGGAAATGCAGGCAAAAACATCAAAATAAACCAGGCAGAAGTGCTGGTTGGAAAGAGAGGCTGTGGCCAGGAAAACCCAAAGAGACAGTAGCTCCCGTCTGAACAGCTCTCCTCATAATGTGCCTATTTTCTGCCGAACAGCAAACAGCAAGAAATATATGCAATGTTTGGCAGCTAAAATGATTTGCATTTTATGTAGTGGTGCTGGACCACTCTGTTGAGTGCTGGCATGTGAAATTATCAGTTCACAACCTCAAGTACAGAGACAATAGCTGGTGCAGCACACATTGCCATTGGTGCGTATTTTTAGACTGTTGTAGGCGTTTGCAGCCATTTTGAAGTGCCTTGATAATTTTGCAGACATTTTTTTTTTCCAGCAGGAATTAAGATTGCTTCCTGAGGGGTCATATAATCAACAGTGTGCAAAACAATAATCAAAGGACTCTGTTTTCCCCTCAGGTCAGGGCAGGCCTTTGGGGCCTACTGCAATGCTGAGGCTACACAGCCATGCTTTCTGCTTGTTTCTCTGAAGGGCTTTGAGATGTCAGACAGCATTTTTTTGTGACTCTGCCCACTTTACCATTTACTTAAGCATCCTCACTTCACTCACAGATGCTCGCATCCAACAACTTTCTTGGGGCCAAGGACACGTGGAAGAGACTTGGGCTGTCGGTCAGTTTTGATGAAATCTGGATTTGTTGGGAGAGCAGAGGCAGTGAGGGCAAGAGAAGACTCCAATACACAAGAGGCATTTGCCATCATGCAGAAGCTTTTTAGCAGCTTCCACAGAAAATCCACTCTCTGCCTTGTCTCCAAATTAAACACTAAATGGGCCAACATAATTATCACATGTTGATGGTTTTTAATACCAATAAAAATATGTGCATTTGTGTGTGTGTATATGTGCAAACAGGCATTTCTGGGTGTATAATCATACCCACAATGACACCCAGACCTACCAAAGGCCTGGAGCAATTCAGACATCAACATGGAGATCAAGAGGGACCAAAGAAACAAAAACAGATATTGGGAATTAATTGGGAAGAAACAGGGAGTAGAGCAGAAAACCTAAGTATGGCACTGTCAAAGTCAATATGTGTATCATCTTTTGGACAGTGTATGTGGTTCTGGGCTCTCCATCTCCAGAAGTGGAAAGGATGCAGTGGTGAGAACCTGAGAAGTGGGAAATGTGGGATGGCTCTGGCGCAGCTATAGGTCTATAAAGGTCTATAAAGTCCTGAGTGGCACAGAGGAAGCTGCTGGTCTTCACTAGAAACAAATTCAGGAGGCACCAAAAGAACCCGTGTTGGCATGGACAGCATTCACTGCTCCAGGTGTTAGGTGTTTCCTGTTTTTCAGAAGTTTAGTTTTAATCACTAGGCTTTTCCAAGTCTTCAGAGGTTTGAAGTATGTGACCTTAAAAGTAAGAGCAACCTTAATTCTCCTTCAACCAAGTTCTGCAGCCGGCAGCAGTTTTGTGCTGAGCACCAGCCAACCAGCCATTTCCAAGGTGCTAGAAGCTTTCTAGCACTTAAAAAGCCATCAGAGAAGTCCTGCAGATTTGTTGCACTGTGTTTTGTGATTGCACTGTGAAAATCCTCCCATGCCAAAGGGTAACATCTGAACCGAGGGGGACATCCAACGTCACAACCAGCTCCATGGTATGTCCACAAAAAGAAAAGGTAGCAGCATGACCCTGGTGACAATAAACTCTCATCGTTTGGATGATTATGTCCTAACCAACCCCATCAGTGTCTGTGTTTCTGTGTTGGATGCCATCAGTAATTCTGTCCCCCCTCACTGATTAGTTATTGTTCATAATGAAAATCCACTTTGCCAGTTTACCACACTAGGCAACCTCACTATATTCATCATCATGGCATCCAAATATCCAGCGCTGAAATTGCAATCAAAGTGAGAGATGATCCGTGATATGATTTTTCTCTCATTCCCCAGAGCTGGCCAGAAGGAAACAGCAGTGAGAGACAAAATAACCCTCTTGCTTTTACATATACCGGTCACAGCCTTTGGGGAGCTAGAAAAACAGACCTCTTGTATTGAACTGTAAATTGTTGGTGCAGGATTCTGTTGGACTATTTACATTTTACTACATTGGCTCAGCATAGGCCTTTTTTTTTTTTAATTTTAATAAAGGAGTTGGCTTCTGAATGTTACCAGCCAAGCTCTTGAGGATTTGAAAAGCATGTCCAACCAGTCTACAAAAAGGAAGAGCTGCAGAGGTGGAAGCCGTACCCCACCAGGCTTGCAAGGAGCCAGGCTGGAAGCTGGCTATGTATCCTGGCTACTGTGAGTAGCTGTTGTAGTTGTTAAAAGAGCTCGTAGCTATTCTGCCCAAAGCACTGTGAGAAGACAACTACTTACAAGTACTTATTGAGGGGGAAGGTCCAGATGGCAAAATACTACATCAGCAATAAGGCTGCACCAGTAGTCCTCTTGTGACATAGCTGTCTCATGACATAGTTCAAAATATAGCATAGCTCGGATCTTGCTACATTTTATGGATTTTCTCAAATACCTAAGAGTAACTTTGGGCACAGATAAAGAGAGATTCTAGCAGGGCTTAGGCATGGCCTAAGAACAGCACTATTTTTTTTTCTCATTATTATTTTCATCCTTAAAGAGAACTTTAAAAGTATTTCAGGAACATTGAGTGTTTCCCGTGAATGCACAGGTGGATGTCCGGAAGCTCTCAGGCAGGCATCCTCCAGGCCTGGCCATGCCATCGGGAGATGATGCTGCCCTGGAAAGACCAGGGGAGCAAATCATTCAAAAAGGGCACAGCCATGTAAACGCTTTCTGAAGTAAAGCATGTGGTCATCCATAAACATATTTCTTTAGTGTGCCCACGAGTGTTGAAGAAGACCTGCTCATCGTGGCAGTGAAGCAATGAAGTGACTTGGAGAGAAGCTGGTAGGTGTTGGTGGATGTTCACGACCTCATGTAGGGGCAGGGACAAGCAGCATGTTCCCGTGTGGTGAAAGGTGTAGCCCTGGGGGATGTGTGATCCCAACACAGTGCCATGTGGTCCTCAGCACAGGGCCAGCGATGGTAGGAACAGGACATCTGATGTGGACACAGAGACTGGATGCCCATGTGGGGTTTTGTGGCTGAAATGCCTTCCCCAGCTTTCTGAGGCCATGGGAAATGCTGGTTCCTGTAGTCAAGCCAAGCTTTTTCTGTAGGAAAGCCATCTAACAAGTCCTTGCTAATTGCTTTTGTGGTAAATTCAGTGGGGGCTGAATACCACTAACAAGGATAGCTGTTCTGCAATTAATCATCTTCCGAAGGAATTGGGATTCAGCCAAATGCCAATGATGTCAGAGGGAAATGGGAGCTGCACCACGCACGAAGCAACGAAAGAGCTTCACCAGCACTCTAAGAGCTGTATCGTTCTCTTCACAAAACCAGGTGGATACATCTTCCTGCAGTTCTGTGCAGGCACTTGTCACACCAGAGCTAGCCATTCCTTCTCCAAGTGGTGTCACTGGCATCCTGTGCCAATATTTTAAAAGAGCAACTTACCTAAGATGAAAGACTAGCAGAAGGTGGAAAAGTTAACAGCCAAAGAGAATGGCTCATCCAGCACAATGGTATTGACTATTTAAATAAACAGCCCAGAGATCTTGCCTAGGTTTCCTTTGTATTTCAAGAAAGCTCAGCCAGCCTCCTCTTTTCCAAAACATCCAGCCTCATTAGAAACACCTTCTTTTAAGAAACCACTTGTGTGGAATTGCTTTCAGAGCACAGGAGAGGGTAAGGCAGGCAAGATTGCTGTGGGCAAATAGATGAGAGCCGTAAACATCAGAAAAGGGAAATGTATAATCACCCCAATAAAAAGCACTCTCACAGTCACTACTGAGTTACTGGGAAATAAGCAGTTGCCTTCATTCCCCTTGATTGTCGGCTGCTATTAGCCAAATGAAATAATTAAAATTATTCAAACCAGGCAGTTTAAGATTCCTTCCCATGCTCCTGCTCCACTGCCCCACCTATCCCTGTGTCGAGGATTTACAGGTCTGAAATTCGTAAGAGACCCTGCAAATATGTTCAGGGTTTGGTACAGTAAGAGTGCATGGGATTTACTGCACGTACTGTCTAAAGTTTACCTGCAGAGGGACCATGGCCATTTCTTCCAGTTTCTAGGAAGAAAAAAACCTACCAAATCTGACTTAACGTCAGTCCCAGTCACACCTCGGGTAATACACCTGAGTCCTGCTCATCTGACCAAGATATACTTGACCAGCTTTAGCAGGGGCAAGAAAGGGGAGATGGACCTGAAGGCAGTGCATGATGAGGGCAAAAACCCCAGCCAACTGTGTCAGCTTTGCTCCAGCCTGTGCTCCACATGGGCCTGGAAAATAGAGAGCGGGACGATGCTGGGATCTGCCAAAACTGTGTAACACCCAGCAGGCACATCCCGAAGGTGGAAGCCTCCTTCAGAGACTGCAAGGAGGTTTTTTTCTCTCCGTCAGTAAGGCAGGAGAGGGGATATGAGACACTGGTGACTTAGGCTTGGTTTCTTCAGACTCAGCCCTTAAGCTGCTGTGCGTGTGCCACCCCTGCTGCATTTGCAATTGGTGTGCTACGTATGGGACACCAACAAACCCAGAGGGGAGGATGAGAAACAGAGAAGTTAAATATTGTCACAGGCGGTAAGGTTAACTCACCTGCATGCAAAAATCTCAAAATAAGAGAGTATAAAATGTGCTAACAGCTGCTGCAGGTGAAGCAGCCCTCGGGGTACACGTGCCAGCACTTCCCAGGTACTTCTCTGGACGTGCCTGGTGTGCGAGCTGTGGTGTCAAGAGCTGGAATCACTCAGAGCATCACAGCTGTGCTTTGTTAGATCTGGGGTGTTAAAGGTGTGGGGTTTTCTTTGTGTGTTTGTTTTTTTGGTTGGTCTGTTGTTCTGTCGTTTCTTTTTGCCGAAGCTGGGGTATCCATTGCAAAAACGCTGTGGCCATTTGCAGCACCAAACGCGCACATATACAGCACAGGAGATCGAACGAGGACAGTGTTGGTGATAGGTGCAGTCATTCTGATTACACCTGCTGCCATCTCTAACGAGTGTGTTTTAATTCCTAAAGAAGTAAGTGGAAGGACAGCACTCACAGCGCTGTCATTAGCACTGTGGTAGTTAGGCATGTGTGGCATTAGGGTAAATGTAACACTCGGGTATTGCACATGCTTTGGCAGAACTTTTCATCTGCTCCTTTCATTACTCTTCAGGTTTCTTATTAGAGGCTTTTCCGGCGTGTCTCTTTTCTGACTTATTCATACAAGAATGACGCCAAAAATGCTTGAAGAGCCGGTGAGGATGGCGAGGGGAAGAAGCTGTTGGAGAAACAATCATCCATGCCTGAATCAGACACTAATAATTTGTCTGCTGGTGAGCTGTTTGGTTTGTTCATGTGCTTTTATGAAGCTAAGTGAGCTCTTTTAAATTCCCCTTTTTTAATTATTATTTATTTTTATTTTTACAAACCAGCCAAGCAATTGTGAGAACAAGGCAGGGCTGTAGCACAAAACGTCTGCTCCCTGCTGGGGCAGGCACTGCTCAGGTCACTCAACCCCTGCCGTGGTTCAGCCTCCTGCAAAATACAATCAATGCTTTCCTCGTGGAAAAGGTTTGATATCTTATTGCTGTGAAGCCCCTTTATCTCAGGGCTTTCTCTCATTACTTTGACGATTGCTCAAGAGCAAGCCCGTATTTCTACCGCCTTATATTTGCCCAAATTGTTTAGCACAAATGCTGCTGGTGTAGACTTTCTTACTGCAACTTGACCTTGGCCAGGGTGGCATAGGCCAGGTCACCTTTGCAGCCAAAATCTGCCTCCCTCCTTGGCATGAGGAAAGCAACACACTACCCAGAAGCCTTCCTTCCCTACCACTGCTTCATCCCTAAGATGGAGAAGGCTCAACCTTCATTTTCTGCAAGCAGAACAATCAAACGACAGCGTCTGAGTAAGTTACTTGTGGCACGAATATATTGGCAGCTGTATAAGTTGCTTTTTTTTCATCCTCCTGCCATACAGAGAGGATAAAATTCCCGACACAAATGGCAACTCTGCAGCAAGTACCTGACATAATTACAGTAATTATATTGTCTCCGCGCTCCCTTATGAATCAGTGACAGTATGGGCTTAATGAGCCGCTTCCTGTTCGGCAGGTTGCTCCCAGCCTCTCGGGTTTGCAACTGCAATGCAGAGGTGTCTCAGAATAACATTAACCCTTGCAAGGGACGAGACCATGCTGGGGATGTGACCCGTGCACAGCCGGGTCTCTCTTCCTGCCAGGAAAGCCTCCACAACACCCTGTACTAAAGCACCCAACCTTCCCTGCAAACCCAAAGTCCCCTGCCCTTCCTGCTGGAGATGCTTAGCCCTAAAAACCACCCCATTGACACACCGGGAATTTAAGAGGGTCACGCCGTGTCCCCCAAGGGACCTAATTAAATCCACAGGCTTGAGCATGGTGAAGGTATAGGGAAGAGCAGACTCCTCATCAGATGCAATTAAAATCTGCTTTCTTATTAACATAATAAGGGAACTGTGCCGGAGGAGGTCTCAACAGGAGAGCAGAAGGAAGCCTCCTGCCTGCTGATAGCCCGATGGGGACAGGGCATGGCAACGCATTGCCCCAAAGAGCAGAAATGTCTAAAAATATAATAGAAGCAGAGAGAAAAATGTGAATTTTAAAGCAACTTGCTTTAAGAAAAGCTAACACCAACCATCCTGTAGCAATGGAGGCTTGGGTGATGCTATCAACCGTGTGTATCCGTCCCCAAAGCACCCTTAGTGAGCTTCTCTCTGATGGTTGCCCCGTGGTGCTGCATTGCCTGGGGACCGCTCCTCTTCCTCTTCAGCAGGCAGTGTCAAGGGATGGAGGAGAGCTGGGTTAAGAGGGCTGAAATAACAGCAAAGAGCTACAGCACTTCGTGACAGTGGCTTTTCACAACAGTTGGCACTTGCCAGTGGCCAGACGTGTCCCACACTGTGTTCGTGGTAAAAAGAGGTGACAGTGAAGGACAAGTAAGTCGGTGAACTTCTTTCAAACCCAGATCATGTATTTGCTTTTTAGAAAAGTCATTTGGATTTTGGATAGTTCTGTAAGTGTTTGGAGGCCTCAAATATTCCAATTTATGCCTGCATTTGTGTGATAACTGTCATGAGATGTGCAGCTATGGTTCGGAGGAGCGTTGAGCACATGCCTCTTATTCAAAAGGATTGACAGAAGGATTGACAGTCAATCACTGATTGATTTCAAAAGGATTTACATTTGGGCTTTGGTGCTCTCCTACAATGTGACTTCGCCCAGATTATGATTCTGCTGAAAACAAAAGCCAACCAAACAAGAAGTCTTGCACCCTCGGGTACCTGGGGAGCTTAAACTTCTGCCTAAAGGCGTGGGTTGGTGCTGAGCATGCAGCCAGGGACAGGACGCTCAGCCTTCCTGCAGCACTGCTCGTCTCCTTACATTTCAGCCTGTCAAAGGGAAAAAAGAAAAGAAAGCTAACAATAATTTTAGCAGACAGCACATGTGGAGCTCAGGAATCACTTAGCTGTCAAATAATACAAACAAGGTAGCAATTCAGAGCTCAGTGCAAATAAATGCCTGCCTGAAATCTTCTGTTCCCCAGCTAGATAATGTCAAGCCAACCCAAAATTTTAGGCACGCTGTATTCTTTGACTTAAACTGCCCCCTTTGCATTTTCCTTCCCCTCGTGGCTAATGAGTCAATGAGCACTGACTGTACTGGATTTTCAGATGCTTTGCAGATTAACGGGATTCTCTGGCTTGGGCCAAGCCTGCAGTGACATCTCGTGGTCCCCTGCGAGGTGGGGTGCTGGCTGCCAGGTGGCACAGCCCCAGCCAGGGCCACACAGCCACCTGGGCTGCTGCACTCACCAGCACTAACTGATAATAACCAGCACTAACCAGCACACATCTCCCAGGGGAGTTGCCTTAGCCTGGGGCAGCTGAATGCCCAAGTGAGGAAACAAAATCTCACCTCCTCATGCAAAAATCCCCTCCCCTTTACCTGCAGCACCGGGGGAAACTTCAGAAATCATCCTTTTGTGCATAAACAGCTTGTGAAAATCAGATCATTGCACAGAGAGCCTGCAGCTGGGCTGTGCTTGCCTGCAAAACCCCGGTGCTTTTAACTCGAGACAAGGAGAGGAATCATCTCCCTCCTCCTGCCTTTGTACCTGTCTGGGAGTCACATGTGAGCGGGATGCTTTGCCCTTCACCACTTCTTCTTTTGTTGTGGCTCTCAAATGGTTTCCACTGAAAACCAGCATGCTTGTTGGTGGCATCTTAGTAAAGGAAATTAAACCGGACATTTCAGTGTTATCTCATTTACCATCCTGCACTCCACCGTATTATTTCACCACCTACTCATTTGTTTTCTTCACGCACAAACCTATTCAGAGAAAATACAATCTCTCTAAGACTGTTTAGTCACGGAGAGGATGCAATCAGCCTGCATAGAAATCAGGCGGTTCGTTTGCTTGGAACACAGGGAGGGAGGAGGAAATCAAACAAAGGGAATCGTTTCTTTTCGGTGAACTTAGGGCACCAACATTCTTATGCGAAACAATAGCATGAGAATGAAAATGGTTGGAAAGCATCACTGAAACACTACTCCTGATCTGCTGCACTAAGAATCACGTGGAAACCAAAGCAAAAGATCTTATCCTTTAGATGTCTTCTGTGTTCATAAATATATATATAAATACACATACAGACAAAGACTCACTACTTTTTCCAGGGCAAAATAACTAAACAGCAGTCAAGATTTAAAGAAAACAATGTCACCCCTCCAGTATGGCTGCGACATTCCTATGTGTATCATCAGATAAATCAACTTTTAGGCTCAGATCTGTAGCATTTGAGTCATGCCAGGGGAACTTGCAGAATTTAGATAACTAAGACCACAACTGGGATTTGAAAAGCCCCACCGTGCTCTCCAATCCATCAAAATGTTTAACCCTGGGAAAAGGGAGATGTGTAGTGTACCGGTGAGCAGCCAGGGCACTGAGCTTAGGGCTTACCTGAAGAGCCCTTCCTTTCAGGAACCTCCCTCCAGCCCTTTTCCTGCGCCTGGCTCCCAGTCCAGCAGAGCACCAGTTTGGGGCCAGCACCGAGCTGTGCCAGGGCTCTGCAGGCAGATCGCTCTGCTGAGGACAGGGAAAGCTTGTAAGTGTGTAATGCAGAAATGCAGATACTGTCCTATGCCTTGTACACCCCTCTAGCGAGTCAGCTCAGATTTAACAAGAGCATAGGATCAGGAGTGTCAGGACTTGCACTTAAATTTGTTTTTCTTGCCTACATGTAACGAGTCTAACTTCCTTACAGTCTAACAGGCAAGTCTCACAGCAGTTTACAGTTTAAGACACTATGCAAATACAGTTACAAAATCTGTACCTATTGCCCAGTTTATGAATGCATCAAATAAATGTCATTAAATAAATGTCAGAATACATTAAATAAAGTCAAAGCTAGTCTTTCTTCCAGTCCTTTGGCACCTCTTGAGAGCAGGATAGTGTGTTCTGTTCAGAGTCCTCTCTTCTGATGATGTGCCAGCTCATTTTCCTCCCACAGAAATGAAAGAAAGCACAGCTGGAGACCACGTCAAGAGGTTGTCCAAGCAGTCACCTGGCCCCAAAGCAGGATTCAGGATTCACCTCTGGCTAAAGCATTTTCGACAGGTATGAGCCTGACTGCCACACATGGCCAAAGAGCCCCTCTTGGCAATCTCTTCCCTGCTAGACAGTTCCTCCTTAGCCACTGATCTAAATCCTCCTTGATTCAATAAGCCTATTATTTCTTCGTCTATCTACCTTGAGCACAAGCCTGAAATGATGAAAGGACCAAATTGTTCTTCTTGTATTTGAAGACGTGTAGTTCCTTTAGGAATGCTGTTGGCAAACCTACTCAAACTCTTTCAATCTGCTTACATTTCTTATTCTCAGGTACTTATGTTCCCATGTTTTCTAGACTCCTTGTAAATCTCATTGCTCTTTTCTGAACTGTCTACATTTCCTAACAAGCATGGCATACAAAACCAGACCTGCTGCTTCAGCTGATACCTCACCAGAGTTGTTTTATGTCACGTAGATGACAACTGTTACACACCTCTGTGTATGTGTCCACACTGCAGCACGGCAGCGCTGCTAGAATGGGTCACAAAACAAATGCGAGTCAACTACTTGACCTTTTCCTGCCAAGCTGACCTTTAATTCCTCTCTGTCCTCTCTGCAACATTTGTCAGTCCTGTCCAATTTCTCAGGACAATTTGGAATTCTAATTCCACCCTTCAGCCTGCTTACAACCTAACCTGCCTCAATGCACAGTATAATTGTCTTTTTCCCTGCTTACTCTGCCTGAACTAGATCTCAAAGCAGTCACTCTAATCAGCCACAAAATCTCTCTTACCCAAGTACATGGTAATTTTGAATGTGTGTAGAATATGATCTTTGGCTTAAACTGTTTTTCAGATGTGTTGCTTTAACAAGCAGTAGACTAATCTAACCAGCAGACTGGTCTGAAGTTCCAAAAAGTGGTGATCAAGTCAACCATATAATCAAGTTAGCCGTAGTTCTGCTGCAGTGTATCAGAGAACTTCTTGCAACTTCAAACAGCACAAAGATGTGACCCAACAGACTGATTGGCTGAATTTCTTGGGTTTCCTTTCGTCCATGGGAAGCACGCTGAGTCACACTGAAGCACTTCTGCACGACATGTCACAAACCAAATGCTCATTGGCAGAGACATCTTGCATATGCATCCTGCAGTCCAACAGTTACTGCTTACACTTTTTTTTTTTTGGTGCACCCCTACAAAAAACAACAACAACAACCAAGACACAGATGTTTGTTTAAAAAAAACACCAAATTTTTACTGTAAGCACTGGTAAGGAAACACAACATAGTGAAACAGTAGACCACCTTCCCCGCAGGGCCGTCTGTAGGCACCTGTGGCATGTTTGAAAAGTGCACGCTGTGAAAGTAATCTCTGCACATATAAAGAGATTTTACAGTTTTAAAACTGATTTGTATTTGTATTTAAGACAATGCTGTTGATGTTTTCTAAGGACAGCTCAAAAATAATATTAAGAGGAAGAGAGAATAGGAAGACCTGCCTGATGCTTTAGGAACAGTCTCTTTCCTGATTTGTAAAAACAAAAAGAAATTAGGAGGAGCGGGATATGAACCCCCATTGGAAACAGTCCTATATATAGGTCAGTGAAATTAAATGCTTATTTCACATTGCTCGGCATGGTAATATCTGTCCTTTCACCTTTTAGATAAGATCATAAAACTCTGGTCTGCTTACTTCAGAGTCCCACAGTCCAGCAGTACAGCACCATGGGACCAGATTCAGTGCACTGAAGCAGTCGATTGCCCTGACTGACTCCAAAAGGTGTTAAGGGATGAATTTGACATTCAGAGTGACAAAGTTACTGCCAGCTTTGGTAAAGACGTTAAAGTGAAAAACGTTTGTTCAGCACCTTCATTTCTTACTAAACTAGAGAAAAGATGAAAATTAAAACCAATTCAAAACATGAAAACCCATTTACATTAAAATTCAAGCTATTACAGATCGTTTTAGTTCAAGCCCTTCTGTCATCAGAAACAGTAAATTATAAATGGCAACTAGAAGTCCAACATTTTAGGGCCGCTTTTCCACCACGTCCCATTTAACCTTTAGACTCCACTTTAATCAACACGCAAACTGGAGTTAACATGCAATGAACCAACATTAGACCTAGTCCTGCTTTCAGTCACTCCATGGTAAATACCTCCTTCACTCACGCTGATATAAATTCTTCACTCAGAGGGAAGAGCCAGCCAACTGTCCAATTGTCTGGGACTTCAAAGGATCCTGCAAGGTATCCACAGGAAAATACTGCGCTAACTTGGACCAGGAATTGCATTAAGAATGGAATATTCCTAGTGACTATGAAGAGTTTGTCCCAAACAGGAATATCTGTAAACATAGTAAGAAGTCAGAGAAGATATCTTGTGTGAAGAAAGGGGAAAAAAAAGCTGATGTGGAGCAAAAGAGAAAACCTAGGAGAGCAGTGGGAATCACTGAACAAGTTTAGCAGTGGAAATGTGCACCAAAAGGATGTGGATATTTGAAAGCAAGTGAAAGTCTAACATGGACATTTCAGAGAGTTATAGTCAGTGAAACACTGAAGCATTTTTGGTCCAATAAGATGCACACGAATCCTAAGTATAAAGTGCTCTCACAGTGATGTGACTAGTTAGGATTCTGCTTAAAAATACAGCTTCCAACCACAGAGCTCCTTATGCCACGGATATTTTCACTTGGACACTGAAACTAGTATTTGGAAGCTCTGAAAATATTTTTGCTTCATATACTCTTTAAAGAATAAAGTTAGAAAGAGTGAAAAGTATGAAATATGGTGCCCAGCGAACAGTCCAGAAGAGAAAAACTCCATTCAACTCTGAAATTACAATTTTACATTATTTCACTGTTTGCTGTGTGCAAAGGAGCCAGTTCACTACAGAGCCCCAGATTCTTTCAGCGACTGGACATAACTGGTGACCTGAAGGAATCCACAGTCCATACAACCCAACACCAGACTGAGTTGCAATCATTTTGTGAGCTGAAGGAATAGCTTCACTTATAACCTTGAAGATCTTGATGCCATAACTCAGTTCCTCTCGTCACTGGAATGTTTCCTGCTGCACTAAGAACACAGTGCTTCAGATGTACTGTTCTTCATCTCTTCCGTTCATGAGCAGCGACCACTTGTCCCCTTCCTCCTCAAAAAAGCCATTATGTCTGGGCAGCTTGTCTGAAGTCAAGGAAGAGAGTGACACTTGACTAATCTGATCCCAGGGAGCTGGTCTGGATGAATCCCTCCTCCTATCATCCATTCCAATGTGAACACTGATTTGGGAAGGAGTAAGTGGCTTCATGCGGCCTTGAGCTTGTGCCTCATAACTTTCTGTGTCTGGCTTCTTATAACTAAGAAGAGAGAGAGAAAAGACATTTAGTATCAAGAGGTCAATGTGTGGAAGTGACTTTGGCATTACAATAAATCAGAAACTTCTGATAACCTGATTGCTACCTGCACTTTAGATAAAATATTAATGGCTAAGAGCAGTGGTCACAAGGCATTACAACAGTTCAAACAGTAAACGAGAAGGTCTCTCAAAATGAGGTTTTTCTTCAAGACCGTGATCTCATTGAGCATTCACAGGATCAGAATCATGATGCAGTAACAGACTTCCTACATTAGTTGACACTACACTGTACACTACAGAAGACCCAAGCTACAGTAGAAATATTTGAAGGTTTGGACTAATTTTAGAAACTCCAAAAATTCTGATTTTAAAAAGATGCTTGTTCACAAAGCTCTTAAAAGTAGGTCCATTGCAACTGCACCCAAAAATGTAGAATATAAAGTTAATAGAATTTGAAAAATCTTGTTATATTTCAAAAAGTCATTCACTTCCAATAAAATAAAAGTAGGATGCTTTCACCAGTTGCAAAGGTCAAAAGAGTAAATGTACTTTGCTTCTCTTTTTCTCCTTGGCTAAATTAAAAAGACTAAATAATAAAAACAGGTGCAAGTCTTTCAAAAAACCATTTACTGCTACTTTATGGAGAACTCCCATTTGAATTATTTGTTCAGTTGATATTCACAACAAGAACAGCACCGATCATTACCTCCCTTGGTACTGAACTTGGTTCACAATCTCCAGCACAGCCGCCCTTGTGGCATCCACTCACTATTTTAGCTGATAATTAAAGAACACTCAATATAGTCTTAGTCCAGGTGTGTTCACGATAGTGACATCCATCTCTTCTGGAGCCAAGAATTAGACAGAACATCCCCATGCTAAAGGGCTGTCAGGTGTTTTTAGGTATACAAAGCCCAAACTACTCTCTCGTTTGAGTGCCAGCAGCAGCGCTGCCGACAGCTCCCCAGTTGCTCAGTGTAAGCCAACTTGCCATTTCAGCTGCAGGGAGGACAGCACGACGGACACAGAGGAAGCTGCCATTGCAGCTGATCCCATCCAAGGCTGAAGCACGAGGCCAACGGGCATGAACACACCTAGGAAAAGAGCATATGGACGTCAGCCAGGACAGCTTGTCCCAGTGCAAACATTTCTGTCCCTGCATATCACAGAACAGAGCAACGTGACTTACTGAGACCTCTAGAAACACAAATAGATAAACATGTATTTGCTTACTTAGTTTTAAATACGTCCCTTCAGTTGCAAGGGATGGTCTTTGCACAAATTCAGCTACAAGACTGCAGCCACAAGGTAAGACTACTTGTCCCTTCTGCACGTATGAAAAAAAGCAAAAGCAATAGAAAGACAAAGCAACAGGCCAGGCAAATGAGGGAGAACTTACTGACAAAGAAAAAGAGAACTGCTGAAAGTAAGTTTTAAGTAGGAATTTGGAGCATGAGAAGATGTCTGACAGAAGCAGAGAGAATCTAAACAGTACGAGAAAAAACGTGCAATCCAGGCTGAATAGAAGAGGAAGCACCAAGAAATGGGATGATCTCTCTCATTAGAGCTGGTTTAGAATTTACTAAAACTGATCCCCGAGTACTGCTATGTAAAATAAGAGCTTTTTAATTTTTTTTTTTTATTTTAACATACAAGAATTCATTAATAAGAACTTAAAATTTGGAGCATATAGATGACTTCTACCAGCATTAATATAAATGTACATAGATATTTTGTCCTCCCTCTGCCAACGTTTAGATGCTTCAGGAACCTCTCTTCAGCTGCTAGAGCAGGAAATCCTGCAAGAGGTACCACAGAGCTCAACCGTGCTGCTGTCTTCCTCAGGCTGAGCTCCAGCAGTCACCCACCTGCTGCTATTGGTATTCCAAGCAGATTATAAATTAAGGCAAGAATCAGATTTATCCGTATCCTTCGTACTGTTCTCTTTGATAAGTGAATACTGGCAACAACATCTAGCAAGTTGTTCTGCAAGACAGAAAAGCATTGAAAGGTTTCCACATGCTTTCTTCAGAATACCGAGCTAAAAAGAAGAGCAACAAAGTGATGAAAGAAGACAGGTCAAAACTGTAGTGCTCACTCGGATAAGAACAACATCTGCTGCTTCAATGGCAACATCAGTGCCTGTTCCGATCGCAATTCCAATGTCAGCCCTGGCTAGTGCAGGGGAATCATTGACTCCATCACCAACCATTGCAACCTTCCTCCTCTCATTTTGGAGCTCCTGGACCTTTGCAACCTTGTGAGAAGGAAGAACTTCAGCGAATACTTTTTTGATCCCAACCTACGTACAAAGAAAGAAACACATGCTTGTTGGTGATATTCTTCATGCCAAAAGGAAAAGCAATCAAAGGAAGATCACCCAAACTAATTCTGGTCCAAGGCAACACTTGCAAGCGGCATAGAAAGCTGACGAGCAACATGCCTTTGGTGTAAGAAAGGGATTGATTACAGTCCTCTTCATCATCACTGCAGAGAGGCTGGCAAACCATGCACTGCCCTTGGCATCGTGCCTCATAGGGCTCCTGAAGCTCTACTGCCCTGGCAAGTAAGGGTTTGATGGCTAAAACAGACAGTTTTCAGCTAATCATGCTGCTTGATGGATATGCACCACTAAAAGTTTTAGGGAAACGCGCATAAAAGTCGTATACAATCAGGCACTTACACTAGGGAAAACAAATGTTAACATAAATACGCAGGTCTCAGGGAAACTGAAAATAAAGCAGATGGCTGGGTGAGTTTACCCGTCCACACCTCCACTAACCTGGAGGTGCTTAACCAATAGCTTAGTGCTGCAGTTGAAGAACAGAGGTGGGTGTACTAAAGAGGGCCGTGATAATACCCCTGGTCGGGCTGCCTCATGAGGTAGAGATCAGCTTTTCACTACAAGAGGTAGAAGTCAGCTTTTTACCTTTCAAAATGTAACATTTTAAAAGTGGCTCCCCCATTTTTCCATTGGAAAGGAAGTAAGTGACAAAATTTCAGTGAAAATGTTAAGTTGGCACAGACTAAGCTCATTTGAAAACTTCACCTGAGTGCCCGGAGCCATAAATCAAAGTCTGTTTCTGAAAAACTTCTTCCCTTAACAAAGAAAGGTGGGGTGGGAAAGCACTTTAAAACAACTGAACGCAAAAGGTGAAAGAGTGAATTAAAATATGATCCCAACTTCCAAATCCCAACTTCCCTTATACTGGGGACAGCACTGGACCTTAAAGGCACTTTCCTTCATCACTAACGAAACATGACTGCCCTTCAGTGGAGGGAAGCAGGAGGCTTCAGTTCAGCAATGGACTAGTTCCTGCAAGGAACTCTGTGCCCCTGGAGAAGTACTGAATGCTTCTCTTCACTGAGATTCTAATGCAGTCACTGGGCTTTACTATGCCATACGAGTTCCCCTGATTTTCAGTCCAGCTCAACAGAAGTTAATCTTTCTTTAACACATCCATGGAAACTCTGATTGCTTACTCCCAATCCACTGGAATAAGCAGATCCTTGGAAGCCCATCACACATTTTTTTAAACGCAAAAAGGTACCTGAGTAGCAATGGCTTTTGCAGTTTTTCTGTTGTCTCCTGTTATCAGCACCACGTCTATTCCCATGTTTTTCAGCGTGTGCACAGCAAGGGCTGCCTCCTGCTTGACAGTGTCTGCTATCGCAATCATTCCACACAGGGTACCTTCACAAAGAAACATCCTGTGTTAAAAACAGCTGTGGGAAGCAAAGGGGCAACAAAAGAATAGGACTTTCCCTCCATCACACCACGGTGGCTCATAAAGCAACATTTTCCGAGCAATATCGGCTTTCACAAGCCTGAACTCCCCCATCTGAAGTTTCCTAAGCTATGGCCCCTTTCTTACACACGCTTATATACACACCCCTCTAATTTATCTGTTCCAAACCTAACAATAAATTCCTTTGATAAAACTCTTGGACCAGGAAGAAGGGGAAAAGAAGCGGGTAGCTTTTAAATATGCCTGACTCATTGGTTTTATGGTATGGACAAATATGATTGTGGGCCAGAGAAAGTTTTGTGCCCAGGTCACATGCTGAAGCTATTCTTCCAGGATGCAGAGTATGTGTTTTTATATCCCCTAATCTTCCAGGGTTGGACCTCTATTACAATTAATTACTTCTCTACAGGAATGTTGTGACTATCTTCCAACACATCGACTGAAAGGTATATCCGTGTTTTCTGCACATGACTTACAAAAATCCCATGCTGTTTTATCACTGCGTGTTACCTTTTCAAAAGCAAGGCCTTAAGAAGGTTTTAGTCCCCAGTTCCTCTGGTCACTATCACTACCAATAATAGGAACTCCAAGTGTACATCAGGGTCCTGATTTGCAGCATTTGATTTTGATGGACCCTGATGGAGCCTCAGCGGAGACATGCAAAGGCCTCTGAAAAATATTCTGTGGGCACATCAAGATTATATATTCACTAATCAAATCAGAGGCCCCAAATCAAGACCACAGGTGCACTGGCAATCTATCACCATTACAGCAGCTTCTCGTGTTAAGATACTGTCTAGGATCCCTTTCTGTGTAGCACAGAACAGAAGCCCTCTGGAAAATCTCATTTAGTCTAATCTAGTGTTTCTTTTATGCTTGAACAATCTAATGAACTGCCACGTTTATTCATGAAGTATTTTGAAATCAGTAACACAACGGGTCAACCTGAAATCCTTAAGTGATGTAAAGTCAGGGTGGGACATCAGTTTGTGGTTGCATACCCTGCACCAGCACTGCTTTTTGGAAGCAGGAGGTTCAGAAATGAATATTTAAATTAAAAATTACCCAACAAGATCTTTAAACACTGAAAGTAATAATTATTATTTATAACATTATAAGTTATTGTAATATTATAATATCACAATTGTATTATTATATATATAGTATATATATTGTATTATTATATAAATACTGAAAATAATAAGTAGTAGTAGTTTCTTGACACTAAGTTACCAATGAATTGGTTCCCTTTGTTTTTATCCCTTCCACAGTAGAACCATTTGACATTTATTAAGTCTCTTCAAAGAACAGCAGTTACCATCTATAGCCACTAATATGGCAGTCTGTCCTTTCGTTTCGTGGTCTGTCATTGCATCATTTACATCATTTGCAATATGCAAGCCATTGCGTCGCATCCACTCACGATTTCCAATCAGTACCGAGTACACATGGGAAGCTGATGGACCTTTGTGGGGAGAGAAAAGAAAAATGAGAAATTTACAAAAAGGAGACATGCCAGAGACATTATGTTTGAGAATGACAGTTTCAGGCTGCATTAGCTATTGAAACACTCTGCAGAGGTTTTCTTTTGTGTGCGTCTTTGACTGGGAATGGCCACATCCAAGACACTTCATCTCGGGGCTTACCAAATGAAATGAGGCTTATTTGAAGTGCTGCTGTCAGGGCCAAACCCAAATGCATAGCCACTACCTAATGACAGCCTCATAAAACTCTTCTCCTTCAAGACTCACTTCTGAGCCCTTTTATACTCAGAACTGCGTCATGAACTTAATGGAAGTATTTGCACATATTTGCCTTTGTGAGTTCGCATTGTTTTTCTGGATAAGTGCAGTGTGCACATTTCCTAAATGTCATGCCACATTGTTCTCACAACTAACAACTTCTTTCAAATATAAAGGCTATTTTTGGTAACAAAAAAAGTAGTTTTGTTCGAACAAACAATGAAACAGTATGGAGAGCACTTCATTAAGAAGTCAATCCAACTTCACAAAAGCCATCTGAAGCAAGAGAGAAGATATTACATCAACATCATTCACAAATGGCACAGTTCTGATGATTAAAGTTCTTATTTTATTTAATTCTTCTAATAGCTTTCTCAAAAACGTCAGAAGATACACAGTCTTCAGAGAACTGACGAGCTTCTTAAGGAAGGCTTTCAATATGTATTCTTTCTCTTGTACAATAACAAAGATCAAAGTGCCTTTCACAGAGCCTGAAACAAAAATAAATGTATTGGCTAAATCAAAAACATTAGGCACTGCAACTTTTATTGTGCATCTGCTGAATGGTTTTGTTTTTTTGTTTTTTAATTAAGTGCCTTGAGAGATATTGAAACAGAAAACAAAAGGTCCAAGTTATTACGGAACTAAAAGGTAGGACATAAATGTAGCAGTAAGATAATGTATGTTAAAGGTAACTGCTTCAAGTGAGAAGATCATGCTAATTGTCAAATTTTATTCTCTGCTGGACCATTCTTCTGTCCAAAAGGGACCTTGCTGACTATGGCTTATTGCCTATGTATTGTACAGACTTTTGGAGTACTCAGCACTGTAGCATCTAGATCCTTAATTAGGTTTCTGAACTCCAGAGCAATTGAGAGTAGGGGAGAAGAGAGTTTGAATTTTCATTAAGGTGTATTTTTGTCCCTCGTGTTCTTTGTCTCTCTCTCCATCTTTCTGCTGTTCCTAGTCTGGCAGGATTCATTAGCCCTTGCATTGCAACCAGCAGTCCCTTTGGGGGCAGACGTACCTTCTGATTCAGAGAGCACGATCAGTGTGTTATCTTCCAGAGGAACACTGCTGTCCCCACTCCTGTTAGCGACCCGCTCACCCAGACCCTCCTCGGCCATGCCCAGGACGGCCTCAACACCGCCAACTTTACAGCTGATGCCACAGCCTGGGACTGCCTGGAAGTTGGTGCAGTATCCCAGGCTCTGAGTGCCAAGCTCCTGCAGATGTAAGCAGAGTTCACCATCAGTCAACGTGTGGTACAAATATTAGACAACTCCCACCAAAAAGAGACTTTATTCTTCCTCTTGACAAAGACTTAAAGCAGCATAGAGCATCAATAGTGCAGAAATTAAAACAAGGATGTTCTAGATGTGCTGGGGTTTTCAAAGGCAAAGAAGTTACAGTTTAGTTCATGACCTCAGCCAAGACTAGGAACTAAAAAGAAATACTACAGCAAGCCATACGGCCTCTGAAAAGAGGCAACTTCTAGTTAGCTTCACAGACAAGTGGCTGTGTGGCATCAGCCCTTATGCATATACACACACACATATAAGGACAGTGAAAAACTGCATCTAATTCCTGTGATCTGCTGATCTGGTGGATGATTCTACTAGGGAAACTGTTTTTTGTTTTTTTTTTTTGTGGAGTGAAGGAGAAGCCAGTGAGTACCTTCAAGATGAGAAAATAGATTACCAGGACTCTATCGTTTTTTTTTTTCCCATTCTCTTTGCAATTCATTCATTTATAACCAAGTTATTCTGGCTTATCACTTGAAGTCAGAACTATGTGTACCTTTCAGTGACCTCATTACAATGTCAAGATGATAAGGCACATGGTAAGAATACCTTCAAGCAGTATAGCATTTGAATTCATATAACCATAAGCCAGTAATAATTGGTGCATGTGACAATGACAGAAGTATCAGGGAAACTAAGACTAATTTGGAAACAGAAAATGTTTTATATAAAAGAGGCAACTGAATCACTACCTACACTCTTTTTTTCCTTCTAAATTTACATGTTAACTTCTAAATTTCACCACTGAAAGATCTATCATTAGTAAGTTTCAGATTCATCAACTAATGACAAGAAGCCCAATGACTTTTCTTAGCAGCAAGAAGTTGGTTATTTTTAAAGCAGGTTTCCTATGTTGGTTTCTATTTGTGCCTTCATTCTTCCTGAAATACTTGATCAACACATGCGATATGTAAGTGACCTCTAAGGATCACGTGTGAAAAAGTGAGTAATCTATTAATTCATTTGTGAAATTCACACGTATCGCAGGATAGTATTCACGTTTGTTTTAAAGCTTTTTGCTTAATCTATTCAGATAAGCAAGTGACTAATAGAAGTGACTACTACCATCAGGTAATATGTGAAATGTCACCACATATATTTGCTTCATGATGCTATTTTAAACATAAGCATTCTTCCTGCGTATATTCTGCAATCCTTTTTTTTCCTGTTATTTCTGGGAAAACGTCATAAGATCTTGCTTGAGGACTCCATAGAATTACCAGAAAACCAAAGCTTAGAATATGCCTTCTAGGTATCATCCAGTGTAAGATGCACAATCATAAAGTGCGCCAGCTTTTCAGCCTGTTACTTTTCAGGGAGGCCGGTCCCTCTGGAACTTGCTCATTTCACACAACATCGCTGCATTCACGTAGATCCCTTCAAGCCTGAGGTGAAACAGAAAGGCTAAGTACCTCTTTGCAGTATTTAGTGACTGCCACTCCTAAAGGATGCTCGCTGCTGGCTTCTGCAGTGCCAACCACCGCCAGGACCTTCTTCAGAGAGAGCACAGCTGTGTCTCCCAGCAGAAGTACCCTCATCACTTTAGGAACTCCACAAGTGATGGTCCCAGTTTTATCAAACATCACAGTCTTGATCTGCAAGAAAGAAACCACAGTTACCACCTAAGCTGTGTGATCATAGGGATGCTTGCATGCTTTAGGCACATAAATGCAGGACAGAGATCAATAATCAGTTTACTGTAACCAAACCAAGATGAATAAACCTACAAAAGCCAGGAATTCCTGTACTGTGAACTGTCTGTGCAATAGGACTCCTTATGCCTTCTTATTCATTGCCCATATAGCTGCTGTATCGTGCTGTACCTGTATCAGGATCTCAGACAACACAGTCACTGCAGGACTTGTCTGTGTGTGTGTGTACGTATTCCCCTGCAGGATTCATGTAATGGCACCTTACTCACTTTTACCACGAGGTATGCAATACAAGGAGGGCTTTTACAACTGCTGTTCCAAATGATTAACAATAGCATTTAGGAAAGAGGATTCAAAGTTGTTTGGAGATAAAGCAGGTGGGAGAGAATTCAAGAAACTGCAACAAATTCAAGAAACAATGATCTAACCAAAGCCAACCTCACCAAATTCAACAATCACTTATTAGCCAGACCTGTGGGTCTTGAGGAATCCGCAAAGAACCAAGAAACACAGTCCCACATACACTGAAACCCAAAGCTAAAGTCAATTCTAATCTTGAAAAATAAACACGGGACAGAGAAACACACAAACCAAAACCCTTAAAGTCAGCACTATTTCCATTCTCAGCTATTCCAGCCCATCAACCCTGCAGAATACAACAGGTCACCTAATTTTCCAAGCCCTGACCCAACTTTTCTCTGTAATCCAAAAGTTAAAAACAAAACAAAACAAGCTAACACTAATTAGAAGTATTTTTCCTGTTTTTTTTTGTAGTTGTTGTTTCATTTTGTTGTTGCTTTTTATTTGTTGCTTTTTTGTTTTATTTTGCAGAGCCTCATAAAGAGCCTTCTAGCCTTTTCCTACCACGTCCAGTAAAAAAAAAAATTATTATCAGTCTGATTAACTTATTCTTACTATCCTTTTCACTTAAAATATTCTGTTTATGTCCAATCTAGTCTCCCATAGCATAGTTTAAACTAATCTTCTTTTTACTGGCATTGGACATGTCAAATCCTTCTTTCTCCTCCTCCTCTTTTCATCAGTTTTCTGCCTTTGAAAGGATTTTTCTGCCTCCCCTCCATCTTTTTTTTTCATTTTAAACTAAAACAACTTCAGATCATTCCACTTTTCTCTTACATCTTACATTTTAAACCACGATCATGAACAAGATACACATTTCACAGCAGCCCTCTGAGAAAATAAGAGAAGTGCTGGGATATCAGGCTTTCATGGATGAGAATGCAAAAATCAGAGACCTCTCAAGGCCATGCAGAACATTAGCAGCCTCATAGGCATTAGACTGCAAAAACTGTTGGCTCTCAACACATTGCTGTGACTACTTTGAATTGTGGAGAAAGGAGGTCAAGGTCATCATTTTACCCTCACGATCAGCTGCCAATGGGAAAAAAAAAAAAGAAGTGAAAATGCTGTAGTCTTTCCCTGGATCAACGGGATTTCCTGCAAAATTGTATTTTATGTTGCAACAGCTGGGTAAGCTACAGAAAGTACAAATGAACTATTAACCTTGTGTGCCATTTCCAGGGGTTTTCCACCTTTGATGAGAATACCGTTCTGCGCAGCAACTCCTGTGCCCACCATCACAGCTGTTGGGGTAGCCAAGCCTAAAGAACAGGGGCATGCAATGCTCAGCACAGTGATTGAGGTTTGAAACGCAAACCGCAGTATCAGTTCAGCTTTTGTAGCGTGTTTGTTCTGATTCTACAAGAGAGAGGGGAAAAAAAAGAGATGCATGTTTGCTGATAGAAGTTAACACAAGTGCAGTCAACCATATCCAGTTCAAAAAAACCCACACATTTACCCAGAAACCTCCAGCAGAGGAAAGCAATCTATTATTGTTACTGTAATGGTAGAGCAACATCAATATTATGAATTGTTTATGGCATTATTTTGTGGCTTTCCTGCTGCTCAAGCACACATATGCTTCAGGACTTTCTGTTGGACACCACCTATTTAAGCAATACAGCAGAATTACCCCTCACGTTAAGGGGTTTGACAGAGTGACCCTGCTCTCAGGCTCCTGGACAACTGTAACTTCCTTGCATTCCCTTCATAATCTACCAAAGGAGAACCCTACTTCCAGGTGCATGGATCGCCACAGTTGCTGAGCATAGCAATACACATCCTAAAGATAAGAGAAACTCTCCTTCCTTCTAAAGCCACACCCACTATCTGCCATGGAACAGGATGTCCAACAAAATATCAAGCATAACAGGAATGACTCAGCGCCTTTCAATACAGTTATAGATAATGCTTAATGTTTAATCCAGAAGGATTAAATAATTTCAGTTTGTAAGAACCCAACACAGAAATAAGGGCTAAAAGCACAGGTATATTTATACCCGCAAATATATTTTAATGAGTTTAATTATCTACTCCATGTAGAAAACACCACACTGTACAAAAACATTTGCCATGTTACAACATCAAACCCTACACACACAGAAGGTATATTAATTTCATTGGGAGATTTCACTAACAACAAAATCCAACTCTTAACGAAATTACTTACAGGAAAATATTTCTGAATGATATCAAATTTTATAAAACCAATTGTGATCCATACTATCAAAGTCACTGTAGAAATAATGATGATAAATGGAACAAAATATCCACTAAACCTATCTGCCAGTTGCTGGATAGGTGCCTACAAAAAGAAAAAGAGATATTTGCATGTTTATGATCAAAACACAAATATGCAGAATTCATAAAAATAATAGTCTTTATCTGATTCTTTTTTTGAAGTCTGGAAAAACACAGTTTGCTGAATGTGTAAATATGTCAAAATAAAGAATCTTTTTTCTTATTTAATCAAAGTCTGTGAATAAGGCTTACTTTCTATTACTTTTACCTTTGACATTTGAGCTTCTTCCACCAGTTTCACAATCTGTGCTAGAGTGGTATCGTTACCAACATGGGTTGCGTTAACAAGAACTGAGCCATGCGCATTTATTGAACCAGCGATCACTGTGCTCCCAGGCTTTTTAGTGACTGGCATGGCTTCCCCTGGAAAGAAACAGTAAGAATAAATGTGCCAGACCAGTGCAAACACCTCTAATGACAGTGAACTTATCCATTAGCACACAGCACATTGCATGCTAGCAAAATCAGCACGCTGAATAATGACATGAAATCACATCTTGTCTTTCTCTGTCTTCTGAAGATATGTATAAGTGGTGTCATACTTCTATAAACCTTTTTCTGGGTTTATTTTTGCAGCAAATGCCTTAGCAGACGTCTCTGGCTCTTCCTTTTCAGCCTGCCTAAGATCCAGGGCTCTCATTCTCCTACCTCCAGAAACATAATCCCCAGCCTACAAACACCAGTGTTGTGCCTTTCCATCACACACAGTACAGATGCCTGCATCCTGATATTTGACTGGGCCCTGGTATAAATCTACAGTCTCTACTCCCAGATTTTCCTAAAATAGGCCATGGTTTCTCATGCCTTCACTGGAACTTTGAGACAGGTGGGAGGAGAAGTAATCTTTCTGAGGATCTTGGCTAAGAAATGCATCACAAAATAAACAGCCAAAGGGACAGGGCCACTGTGAGAGAAGATAGTTAATTTTGGGGCACCCAAAACGCAGGTTATTAAGGTAACAGAAAAGATTTAGGATAAATTTTCTCTGTATATTATGTTTATGAAAAACTGTCATTTGGCACCAGCAGAGGTTAAAAAAAAAAATCACAAATTGTGGACTGTGAACAGGAAGACACAGCACAGCTCCTCAAACCACAGAATGTGGAAGTAGTGTACAATAAACAGATGGCTCAGCCACCTCTGTTTTCTGTTATTCTGCTTAGCAAATGGGTCAGAAACTAGATCTTATGCTTCATTCTTTCCTTTCCTCAACCAAAAAAAAAAAATTAGCACTATTATCCCAGCAGGTAAAGTTAGCATCAGCCATCTCATTCTTTTCCCAGCTTTTTAATAAATCACTTCATTACTGAAGGAATTTGGGCAAGGTTTTATTTGATTAATTGGACAACAATCAGTTTAATCTTCAAAAGCACAACAAAGTTGATCAGTCCTCTAACAAATCCAGCCTGCTGCCTGAAAAACACTACACTGCTTGGTCCGGTAATCACCAGCAACTGTAGAAGCTGGGGGTGGATGGAAATCCTACACCTTTCCCCAGAACAAAAGAGCCCGAACACCTGGATTATGAGAATCCCTCTTTGCCATTTTGCTCTGAACCTCTGAGCTACAACTTGACCTGACCTTTTGTCAGACCAATAATGGAGGAAGAAGTGTAAGGTTTCTTAGTCCTAACCCTCCAGTATGCCATCCCTCAAAAGGGCCAGGAACAAATTGATCTTAAAAGGAACTGCTACAAATTTCTCCAACTGATATTTTGTACAGCCATGGGAGTTTAGACATTCTGTCTCCATTTCTTCCACCCTCGATTTTCAAAGACTAGAAAAGATATCTCTGTGGCAAAGCTCCTATTCTCACATTGTCTCTCCAAGAATCTCTACAAAACCTTTATTTTCTGTTCTTAAGGTAAGTGATAAGGACTGGTTCTCCTAAAATTAAGGGCGTCCCTCCTCCCCAGACAAAGGAAATACGTAACTATATCAAGCAAGCCAATGACAATGTAAAAGTTACAGATCCTTTAAGTTATTTATAAGAATTACACAATCAAACAAATCCTTATTATATTAACAAAATGAAATGAAAATTTCAGAAACTGTGAATAAGTCCTATGACCCTTAATGAGCCTCACATCATGAGGTTTGCTTTCTCTCTCCTTGCTCACTTGGCAGTCCCTGTTGGAAGCCCTGTCTGACATCCATGCATATACACCCCAGTATTTCAGCTGTATGTCTCCACTGCCCTTTAGAAGTTCTGAAAAGGTACCATCTCTACAATATATTCCTGGGGAAACTGCCAACATATCTCTGTAATAATGACAATAGTGTTTAGCCTCCATCCATACCATCAACACATCAGTAAAAGTCACCAAACTGAGCTGAGATGCTTTTGGTTTTTTTTTTGTTTTGTTGTTTTTTTTCAGGGTGCATGCAGACACAGGATTTGGATTCAAGCTCACAAAGCCCAGGCACAGAGTTCATTAAGCTGGGAAGCTATTAAGACAACACCTTTTGGTTTGGGGCTGTTTCCTTTTCTTGTAAGAAAATGTTACAGAAGATTTCACATCCCTGCAAAAGTTTAAGGGAAATTACCAGTAATGAGAGACTCATCTGCCATAGAACTGCCTTCAATGACCTTTCCATCCACAGGGAACTTTCCACCAGGAACAACTTTTACAATATCACCCCTTTGAACCAGTTCAACAGCTACTTGCTCCTCCCTGCAAAAGATACAAGTAGAACAGACAGATCATTTAGGCCAACAGCTTCAAAAGAATAATGCTTTCACATTAACTCATCAAGCCTAGGCTGAGGTTTTTGGTCATGAATACCTGATGATAGAGTGGTCAGGTCCAAGAGTCACCACAGTGGCTTCCGTGGCTTGAAGAGATATAAGTTTAGCAAGAGCTTCTGAGGTCTTACTCTAAGAAACAAAGATATATGGTTAAGACATACTGAGATATATAAATGTTGATGCCTACTGAATATGATGATACACAAACTCTAAATGACCATAGTACCACAAATATCAGAAACATCTGACTCCAAATTAATCCGAATAGTTTTATTCTACTCTCATTATAAATGCACAGTATTTTGTGTGAAGATGAGTTACCTTTGCTATGTGTTCAAGCCATCTCCCAAGGGCAATGAATACAAACAGCATTGGAGGAGTGTCAAAGAAAGTGACAGGACTTTTCTCTGCCTTTTCAATGATGGCCACCATGAGGATCACACAGGAATACACATAAGCAATCGTTGTGGCCAGTACGATGAGCACATCCATATTGGCCGTCTTGTGCTTCAGTGATTTGTAAGCTTGTAAGTAAAAATACCATCCACCAAGAAACTGTTGGCATAAGCGTGGACAAACTCATATTAAGATCACAGCAGTGAAAGCAAGGAGCACATAATACCCCCTATAACAGAATTATGAACATGCAGTAGATAAGGGAAGGGATTGCTGTCCCACGTGAGCTTTATATTGATGCAACTTCAGTAGAGTTGTCTACTTGGAGGTTGATTCCCTTGTCATCCTCTCACTCACCCTTCCTTGCTCTCTAAACAACTCTGCCAGCTAAATACCACCCTTTTGCTAGAAATGCAAAATAAACAAAGCACAGAAGTTGAAGGGATTTACCCGCAGTTCCCCAACCAGTTTGCAACCAATCAGGTATTTATTTGGTTTAACATTACTTTCCCCTCTTAGAAATGCAACTGGCAAAACCGTGGCAGGAGTAAGCGCTGTGAGCAATTACAGAATTGACATTTTGCAGAAAAGTCCCGCTTAATTCTATGTAGGCGGTACAGAGAAGAGTGAAGGTATAATCCATTAAACCCTTCCAGTCTCCTGTCTTTATCAGATCAGATTATGTAAATGGCAGATGAATAAAAAGCAAACCCTGAGGAAATACTCTGGACATACCTGAACAAAAGTGCACAGGACAAAGAAGAGGAGATTTAATATAGATAATCCAGGAATGAGATTCTGTTCCAGCACCATAGACCCATGGCGTCCGCCGTCAGGTATTAGCATATAAATCATTAGGATTAAGACAGGGATACCAAACACTAGGCTGCACAAGAAAGACTTCCTCCACCTGAAAAGTAGAAGCTGTAAATCCCCGGTCATGGCACACCCCACAGTACCCAGGCCAAACACCATGATGACAGTGCAGAGCGAGGGTATTAGTGCTGTACAAACACACAGCTTTGGGATATTTGGGATCCAACACTTCAGGACAATTTCAGTGTCTCCTACACATTTAAATGTACAGAGCTTTATCAGTTAAGAACTGAGGCTAATCAAAGTAATGAAAGTATCTAAACCGAATAGCAAATCATAAAATTAAATATGCTTTATACAAGGATAAGCTAAATTAACTGGGGAAAGTAAGGATGGTGAATTACAAGAGATGATCTACATGCACTCATTACTGAGAGAGGAAGAGAAATACTTACTGCTGTATTTCTTTTTTATGATCCAAGTTATGTGCATTTGGAACTCTTCTAGACACAGAAGCGTGAAAGCCAATTTCCTTTTTATTAAAAGGGGAGGGAAGATGAGTTAGCTTTGATTAAACTAGCTATATTACTCGTAACATACTTAAATGACACTGCTTTTAGAAGAAATGTCAGAAAAGGACACTGTTCCATATTTAATAAATGTCATTTTCTTATTTATTTTCAGATCCTGCCAATGTGAAATCATATATCAGCCAGTACTCAAGACATGGACTATAAAGGACTTTTGTTATCTATACACAGAAAAAATCATAATACAGTAAGTATCCTGGTTTCTTAAGCACAGGCATCTCCCACAGCTGGAATTCTGCTGCCCTCCTCTTCAAAGGTATTTTATACACTTTCCTCCCCACTGGCATCAGTATGAGAGAGAGAAAACACCACAAAGGAAGGGAAAAATGTATACAAGTCTCTGGGCTAGTAAACGTTGCTAGCATGGATGCATTAGAACGAGTCCAGAGGAGGGCCATGATATGATCAGAGAGGGCTGGAGCACCTCTCCTATGAAGACAGACTGAGGGAGTTGGGGTTGTTCAGCCTGGAGAAGGGAAGGCTCCAGGGAGACCTCATTGCAGCCTTCCAGTGCCTGAAGGGGGCCTACAGGAGAGATAGGAAGGACTCTGTCAGGGAGTGTAGCGAGACGATGAGGGGGAATGGCTCTGAACTAAAAAAGCGCAGATTTAGATTAGACATTAGGAAGAAATTCTTCACTCAGAGGGCAGTGAGGCACTGGCAGAGGTTTCCCAGAGCAGCTGTGGATGCCCCATCCCTGGAGGTGTTCAAGGCCAGGCTGGATGGGGCTTCGGGCAACCTGGCCTGGTGGGAGGTGTCCCTGCCCATGGCAGGGGGTTGGGACTGGGTGATCTTTAAGGTCCCTTCCAACACAAATCATTCTGTGATTCATTTTGTTAACAGTACAGTTCATAGATACATCTGAAGCTGAAAATCAGGATTACCAGATTCAGTTTAAACCTGCAAAGCTAACTGCAGAACAAAGCAAAGGTGCAAAAAGCCAGTTCTGCCTGATGCTTCAGTGAGCTACTGCATTGCAACCATTCCCCCACAACCCTCAAAAAAAAAAAAGTAAACTTAATAGCTGCATTATCAGATGCTCCTGTGGCAAAATGTACTTCACAGAACTACTCTACCAGCCTGAACAGTCTACTACTTACACGTTAACCACTGCTGCCACATCAGCTATACAGACAAAGTGCTTTTTCTGAATAAGTACTCTTAAGTATATGAGAGGAAGACAGTCTCTGCTGTTCTCCTGACTACTTTCTGTGTGTGGCTCATACAAGTTCTCTTCCCTTCTGCCAAAGAAAAAGAAAAAGCTTTGTCGGCACCTGGGCCATGATAATGGCAGATTTTATGATCTCTGCGGTTACTGATAAGCCAGGATTTTTCTCCTTTAGAGGCTGTATCACATCCTGTTTTGATTTAAACAGTTTCTCTCTAAATTAATATGGGAATAAATGCCAGCATATACAGAGATGTTTAATACTCATGGTATGAACAGGGTTTATCTCCCTGCTGTTACGAAACTCCTTTTACAGTCTCTTCCAGTGACAAGAGAAAGTAGTAGTTTCTTCTGAAGTAACACTTCACTGAAACAACTGGAAATTGTTGATTCCACACACAGAACAGCCAGAATGGATATATAGGCACTTTTACCAGACAGAGGTTTTAAAAGTTTGGGGTTTTTGTAATTTTTGGGGGGTGTTTTTAGAGCAACAGCCTGGGATGCTATGTAATTCTGTGAAGCACAGCAGCTTCACCACATAGGCGAGACCATACACATATGGCAAACACCATACATTATCTGCAAAAGTCTGTGACACTTCCCAAATACCAGCTGTTTTATTTTCTTTTTAATTTCACCATATAATTGTTCTTTTTTTTTTTCTCTAAAGCCTACCTACCTCAATTATTTTTATAATGTCTCGAGGTCCTGTAATTTCAGGATCAAACTGGATGTGAGCTTTGCAAGTAGCAAGTGCAACTGAGGCGTAGAATATGCCATTTGTTCTCATAAGTTTGGATTCAATGTTGTGAACACAAGAAGCACAAGTCATCCCTGTAATCTGAAGAAAATACAATTTTAGGTACATTTAGCAGCGTTTGAAATGAAAAGCAGCCTCTTCTCACTGTCAGTGTTAATGACCAGTTAATTAGCTTTAGCATTGTTGATGCAGGTTCAAGGAAGATAATTATTTTTCTTTTTAAGAAAACACTAATGACTGTTCAAACTCTGCTGGTAGTGACCAAAGCCCTCAGCATGAAGACTTTATAAAGCTGTCTTAAAGGAAACAAAGCTGAGAATATAACTATCCACTTTTATTATAAAATTCTGCAACCAGCTAGCTTACTGAAATTTCCTGGTGGCTTCAGTAAGAAATGCTCCCACTTTCTGATCTATTAGTGTAACTGCAGACTGTTGTTACCTTTCTTACAATAGGTGTATGTCAGAGAATTAAAAGACTTTTGAAGAACCTGTCCTCAATATGAACAATTTACTAATCTTACCCAAAATTCTCAGGCCTCTACTACAAACCCCCTAACATTCCCATCACGTGTTTGATGATATGTATTTTCTGTTCCATCCGTTTCATTTCCTCTTGCTAACAAAAGCCTATTTTATACATACAACTATTACTTTTTTGTTTCAGCGCCTTTGGACAGGTCATTCTAAGGTAACTTGATTTTCTTTTTTCAGCAATTAAGAAAAATCAGTGTCACCTGACAACTGACCTGCTGAGGCAACAACTCCTTAAAAAAAAAGAACTTATAAGGAACTGCTTCTTCCAAACCTGACATTTCTAAACTGACATACATTTTCAAGTATACATTACTTACAAGAAGCTCCACATTTCCTTCTGTTTCTGCATGATCTTCTATGACAGTTGCCTCAAAACCCAAATTCTGGATCAGCTGTGCTATTTCAAGAGGCTGTATGAACTCTGGCTTGTATTTTATCTCTGCTTTACCTGCCATCAGGGCTACCAACACTGAAACAATTCCTGTAGTGGCAATAATAAAAAAGGTTAGATAACATAGTTCCTTTGAGAGGAAGAAAAATAAAATATTACAGGTGATTTCTGATGTGGGCTGTAACAGCTTAGAGTCTTTTTATGCCTAGTGATCTCTCTCTGCCTCCTTCTAGCGTTGTTCCCTGGTCACTGCAGCAAAGATTTTACTGAGATGCGACCATAACCCAGTTCCCTTTAGCAATGACAGGAGTTGCAACAGGTACTCTGGAAAAAAGATGAGTCTTGCTATGGTGTAATGAGACAAAAAGAAAAATCATAAGCAATTTCTACACTGTTTGCTACAAGCTCTACCCTGGACCCTCTAAGTTTGGAAAGCCCTAAACAAATTCCACTGCGCAATGTTAGACCTTTTATTTTATTTTTAAACAAATCTAGTCTTAGAATCAAAAAACAAAGCATAAAAATCAAAGGCAACAAAAGTGATCTGAAGTGCTAGATGTTTTTTGATTTGTATATTGATGCAGTGAGCATCACTGGGAGACTGGGGGCACGGGAATCCGTAAGCAAAACCTTCCTCTAAGGCATGCCAACATGAGACTGGGGACACAGGAATCCGTACGAAAAACCTTCCTAAAGCATTGGAGCAAACAATACTACGGCTCATCTGTTCATGTTCCATATAGTCAGGGCAGAGGTAGCTCCAGAATGCAGAGTTTGAACCTAATAAGCCTTGCTGTGCCTCAAGTAATTACTCAGGCACTGGAGCCACACATTTATTTGCACTTGCTTGTGCAAACATATGCTGAAGAATAAGTTTCACATCGCAAATGTGTCAGAGCTCTCGACAGCTCTGGAAGAGATGGATTGCTCTGTAAGGCCCTGCGAGCACAATGAGAACAATGTCTCTGTTCTTATCTTGAGCCTTATTTGAAATGTCCATCATATTACAACAACTTCCTGTTGCAAAACAGTTACGTGCATCGGGTAGGTCCACCAGTGCAGCAGGATAGTTAAACAGTGACATGGTTACATTAGCACTAACAAAGAACATGAAGTCTATGCAACCTCAAGATGTTCTACCACAGACTGCACAGAATACCTCCTCCAACCACTAGACCCATTCAGACTCATTACAGGAATGTCACATTTATTACCTTCTTCTTTCTGCAATTTTCTTTCGATGGTAGACACGCACGATGCACAGGTCATGCCAGTGACTTGCAAAAAACACTTCTTGGCTTCACTGGGCTGGTTTGGCCCATCGAGGTGAGGACTCTCCAGAAGAGCATCTGAGGCACGATCCTGGCGAGGAGACTCCGGAGCTCGAGGCTGCACCGCGGCATCGCTGGCGTCAGGCCGATGCTTGTGTTCTCCTGTGCCAGTATCTTGAATAAACGCACAATAAAGTGAACAAACACTATTTGAGGCGCGATACGATGACACAAAACTACAAGCAGGCCATATTTATCAGTCATGCAAAGTCTCAGTTGTTTGAAAGGTGATATGGCAATCTTGGTTTCTTCATGGAAATGATATAGATTGCTACTGTGTGTGTAACAACATACACTCACCTGCGCTCCTTACGTGACCATGTAACCCTGCACAGCCTCTTTTCCACTTTCAGATGGCAAATGGCTCCCTCCAATTTCAATGCCTAGACCTGACAGCTACCTCTGCTCAATAAAGATCTATTGGGATCTAGGGGGGCCTTATCCAGCACAGAGAACACAGCCCAACCTGACGGTCATTTTGTCCTTGCTGCCTTCTACACAGAGCTCATAGCATTTCATCTCTACCAGGGAAAAGGACGAGTTTCTCAACAGATTTCTCTTTCTGGAACAATGTTTATAATGCAAGTATTGCAAAATGAGTAGTGGGAGGATTTGCAGCCTCAGACCTCCACACACACAGGCCCACTGTGATCATCTTTGTTCTTTGCCAGGTTACAACCACCCAACAACTAACTCTCCCAGCTGCACTCGCAAACCAGATCTCAGGCGGAATATTTGTATAAAGGAGCAAGAGTTGCCTCTGAATGTGTTAAACACAGGGGCTTCCCTCCTTTTCCACAGATAGATCAGGAGCTCTCCTACCAACAAATTACAAAACAAACAAATCAGAATTAAATGTCACATATGAACTCCTCCTCATTTGTAGCTGTTCCATAGGTTCAGAGGGATTGGACCCATAAGAAAAGCTCACAGGATTGGGTATATCGGGATTAAACCAATTCATTCCAGGCAAACTACATCTGTATCTGAGAGGAAATCTGTTCAGAGCTGAAGCAAGTAAATATTGCCACTTTTGAAATTCAGAGAGATTACACACCATAGCAACTTCTCAAACATTGAGCACGTGTACAAAGTGTACAAACTGTGATGCAGCTGACATGTAAAAGCATTGCCTGCTTCCCACCAAAGGGTACATGAAGCACTTACTTTGCTGAAAGCAATGCTTAGGTCTTGGATAAAAATACTGAAGAAATAAAGGATTAGGACACTAAGAAGAGATTTTAACTAAGTAAAAAGTGGTTTTAAATGAAATGTATTTCTTTAGGTTTGTACTTTCTCTGTATTTTGGAATGTAAATTAAAGCATTCAGTTCGATAGATCTACTTACAGCAGCCTGTAGGAGGCTGGAGTAGTCCACAGGAGGAAACCTACTGCAGAGGGTAGGGGCATCTGCCACTCTGAAGACTTTGTGCCAACTTCCAAGCCTTTAGGTTTCATAATGCAAACTAACTCTTCCACCTCCTAGTGCAGCTTTTAAGAGCTGAAATGAGGTGCTTCACAGCTGAAAGGTCTCTCCCTTACTAAGTGAGATCAGATCAGACCAGTCCCTTAAGAAAGGTAACATCAACACAACATTTTAAGAGTTATCTCCAGAAGAGAGCCTCAACTCAGATATCTCATGGCCTAGCTTGGCACTCTACCCCAGAAGAGAAAAACACTGTTACCTGTCAGCACGGACACATCAAACCCCATATCTTCTATGGCAGCTCTCAACTCCTCTCCATTTGTGACAGCTGGATCATAACGTATGGTCCCAGTCTTGCCAGCTAAAGAAACTGCTATGTGCTGCACACCTTGTCTCTGCGATATTGTCCCTTCTATGGACTGTACACAGGAATTGCAGGTCATACCATCAATCCTAGTAACAGCCGTGCACATCGTGTCGTCCAGTGGCTCTCCGGCAAGACCGCATAGCAAAGCAGGCGATGGAGATGCCTGGTTATTTGCTTCTGAATCATTAAGGAGGCACACTTTAAAGTTTCCGGGTGGAAGGGACTCAATAGCTTGCTGCAAAGCTGACAGGGTAATTAAATTTGGGCTGTACTGTACAACGGCACATTTATGCTCCAAAGACACGTTAATACTTTGCACGCCTGGAAGAGAGGATATGTTTCCTTCAATGTTTCTGACACAGGACTTGCAGTGCATGCCTTCTATCTGTACAGCCACGGTAGCTGTGCTACACATCTTGGCAGCCTGTGGACCCAACCCGCTGCTCTCAAGACTTGCCGGTGTCTCCTTGGGGTCTGCGCTCTGCAGGCGCCCGAGATCAAGCACACCGAGCTTCAAAGGCGTCGATTTACTCTTAACAGTGCAGTCGTACCCCAGGCTACTGATATGGCTCTTGAGTTCCTCAGGCTGAATGATGTAAGGCTGGTAAGCGATGATTGCCTCCTGGTTAGTGAGCGACACCTTGATTTTTGCCACACCATGCAGCTTCTTCATCTTTCCTTCAATGCTGGTGACGCAGGACTGGCACGTCATGCCTTCTATCCGAAGCTTTATTACCGCTTCTCTCGAGCACGGTAAACTTACAGACGCTGGTGTCAACCTCTCTTCTGCGATGTTAGCGTCAAAGCCCATGTCCTGAATTTCCTGGCAAATCTGTGCAGGGCTTATTTCTGACTGCAGGTACTTTACTAGGGCACTATTCTGTTCAAGGGAGACTTTAATACTCACGATGCCCTTCACCTTGGAAATTCGTCCTTCTACTGACTGCACACAAGACTGGCAAGTCATCCCCACAACAGTGACTGCAACAGTGCGCTCTTGGGAAGATGGTGAAGGCAGGGTTTCAAAGCCCTCCTCATAGCCCATGTTGTCAAAAGCAAAATTCTGTTTCATTGTAGGTTCCAGCGCACAGCTGGGAGGGGAATCGGTGTTGGACAAAGCCTAAAGAGAAAAATAAAAATAAAATGCATGTACCTTTATCACTGTAAAAGCAGCAATATTCTTCATAAGCTCTCAAAGCAGCCTACTTCCATCAAAATATTTCACAGTGTTAACTTACACTTGGACTACACTATCAGTTAGCTATGCAGTATGAATCAGGCCTCTGACACTTCTCTTGAGCAGCAATTTTAGAAATATCCACATTCCCAATCCAATCCTTTATAACTTGTGCGCTCCTGCCGTGCAGCCCGAGCTCTGCTCTTCACAGCAGACTGTCACTGGCACAAAGGGTCACAGGAGAGCGCACACTGAACATCTCTCCACAAACATCAGGAGCCAACAGTTTGGCCAAGCCACTACCAAAACAAAATAATACGCCCACAGAAAACAGATTTAGGAAATGCCAGAGCCCGAAACCAGGCAGGACCAGTTGCATGATACCTGCAGCACCATACGTGTACACACAAGGGTCTGGATAGTCTGCAAATATACAGATCTTTGAATTTAAAATCTACTCTCAAAGATTTTAAAAGACATATGTATGCAGATGCTTCCACTATAGTTTAATCTACCTCGTTGTGAGGTACCTAACAAAGATCAGATATTGAGCTCCAAGAGCTCGCTGGTTTGATCCAACACCAATTTTCCAAATGTCACAGCCATCACTGAAGTAGATTAGCCTGAAGTGGATTAACCATCAGTCAAATCATGGCCCACAATACTGCAATTCTACAGTTCAGTGCACTCAATTCAATTGAAAAATGCAATATTAATAAAAATTATAAAGGCGATGCTTCTCACGGAAGAGGTAATGAGCGCACAACTCTCCATCAAAGGACTTCGCAATGGGGAGGACTTAGAAGGGGAGGGACAAGCCCAAGATCTCCAAGTTTCATGGAAAGAACTTCAAAATTCATGTCTGGGACTTGAGGCAAATTTATCTCCTAAAGATCTAGATGGAAGCTACTATGACAAACCTATTAACTTGCTTGTGAAGGGCTCTCCACCGCTTAATAAAGCAATACGCGTCTTCTTTCTGCTAAAGAGAAAAAAACAAACTCTCTCCTCAGTACTGCAGCACAAACGAGAAGCATTTAGGCTGCTTATTAACACTAGACTGCTCCCAGTTCATTTCATGCAGCATTCAAAATTCATTAACTTGATTTTGTTTCATGCTTAGAGAGCTCGGGAATAATGATGTCTAGGGTCACGACCAAAATGGCAAAAATTAAAACTAAGAAATTTGCTTTCAGTCTTCTCTGTACTGCACTTATTAGAACAGAAGGAGAATACTCCCTGGGAAAACAGAAGTGCTGGTAAACAGACAGAGGCCACTGCTTCAGTTGTGTGCGTGCAGCACTCCTCTGAATCTCACCTTCAGGTGAAGGCGGAAATGGGTTTCCTGATGAGCCCATCACCTCCTGCTCTACAGAACAGTTCCCTGAGCTTTTGCCATGGATGTTTATGGAGGCCCCTAAATAAAAATCGAAAGCAATTGAGTCTTCAAGGCTTGACTCCCATTAGCGGTGCAGACTCAGTTCACAGAACCACAGCACAGAAGAGGCTGTCAGGGAGCTCTGAAGGACCCTGGCCCCAAGCCCAGCTCCAGCAGGGCCCCCCAGCGCAGGGTGCCCAGGACCCCGTCCAGGCGCCTTGTGCCGCTCTCCCAGGAGGAGACCCCACAGCCTCTCTGGGCAGCCCGGGCCAGTGCTCAGCCGCCCGCCCAGCACACAAGTGCTGCCTGGTGCTCAGAGGGAGCCTCCTGCCTGCCCCTTGGTGCCCACTGCCCCTGGCCTGGCGCTGGGCTCCCCTGACAAGAGCCTGGCTGCGGCCTCTTTGCCCCCTGCCTGCGGGGATTCACAGCCCTGGGTGAGATCCCCCTGAGCCTCCTCTTCTCCAGGCTGAGCAGTCCCAGCTCTCCCGGCCTCTGCTCACAGGAGAGGTGCTCCAGGCCCTTCTTCACCTGGGTGGCCCTCTCCTGGGCTCTCTCCAGTGTGTCCAGGCCTCTCTGGCAGTGGGGGGCTGAGAACCAGACCCAGCGCCCCAGGTGTGGCCTCACCAGCACTGAGCAGAAGGGAAGGATCACCTCCCTCAACCTGCTGGCAACACTCCGCCTAATTCAGCCCAGAGCCATCAGCCTTCTTAGCAGCAAGGGTCACGTTCAGCTTGGTGTCCACCAGGACTCCTGCTTTAAGGCCACCAGGTCAAACGTGACCCCGAGATAACTAGGAGCGACAGCCACCACCATGGAAGCCATGGATGCTTTGACCAGCCTGGAGCTTCAGTGTGCACCTTCAGCTCTGCAGCATTACGAGGCAGCCCCTTGCTATCCTGGCATGAGCCCACCCTCTGTGCCCCCTTCCCTCTCTGCTTGTGGCCTCAAGGCTACACTCCAGAGATGCTGCGGTAGAGTTGTATAAATATTTTTGCTCCTGTGTCCCTTTTACTCCTGCACACATGGCAGTCCCTCTCTCCTTGCACTTTCCTCCCCAGAAGTTACTGAAATCCTCAACATAAATAGAAATATGCAGCCAGCCCCTCCCCTCAAAATAAAATACAATTGATTAATGGTCCTTATTTAAGTGCAGAAAAGACAATTCCATGCTTATTTCCTCCTATTTGTGCCCTCACAGTTTAAAAATAATACGGCATCATATATGGGGAAAAAAAGCCTGTTTGAAAAGTGTCTCTCACACACTTTATTTCAAATGCTGCATAACCTTAAACATTCATTTATGTTCATGTCTACTTCGAGACGCTTATTTCAGTATTGTCCTTTGTCCCCTCTTCCCTGTCTCCAGCTCCCACGAGATTTGGGTCATAGCAAGAAGCTCTCATCTTCATGAACACCCAGCACAGCAAAAAGATTCATGTGTGCTACAGGAGCTCACTGTGTGCATTTACTTTTCCTTGTATAAAGGCATTTGTGTTCCTCATTCTTTGATGAAACTGAGGAAGAGCGGGGTGAGACACGCAGCCTCCTCGCCTGCTCCTATCCAACATGTTCCTGGCAGCAACCTGCAGCAGATGGAAAACAGGCAGCATCACAGCTCTTGGGTCCTTTGCTGCGTCTCCTCCACCCCACACTCACTAAGCACCTCCATCTTCCTATGCGCCTACTGAAATAAAAGTGATTCAAATTAAATAAAGTGATTAAAGGGTATTTACTGGCACCCAGTCTGCTGAAAAAAACATAAAAGCAAGGACTGATTTTACTATTTCAATGCATTTTTTTGTCACAGAAACATCAAAACTTGGCCATCAATTGATGTTTTGGATAAAAAGATGTACCAGCATTTAGAAGAATAGGCAATATTTTGTTCATTATTTGACAAAAACTGGCATTTGTGCTCTGTATGAGAAACATCCTTATACATTTTTTTTTATTATTAACAAGGAAAAAAATAGAGAAGTGGGTATAAAAAAAGAGAAAAAAATCTCCCTTAAAAAAAATCAAAATAATTTGAGAATCTCTCCCCCCTCCAAAACAAACAAACACACACACACACACAGAAATGTGCACATATTCAAACACACTATCTAGAAAGTCTTCAGTATTTTTTAACAGCTTCAAAAAATGCTCCCAGGATAAGGAGCATAGCCACATCTACGGGCATATCTGTGCAAAGGGGTGTTTCTACACTAGATGAGAGGACAACAGCAGGTTCACGTAAGGAGCTGACCATCAGGCATGCAGAAATGTGCACATTCCTACATGTAATCTCTACATTCCAGCATGTAGTCTTCCTCAGGCACACTCTAGGTCTCAAAAGAGGGTTTCTTGAGAGCAGCTAACAGCTGCACGTTAAATGGCATCCAGGAGACTCTAACAAAGATACACCTGCAAAAAAAGCCCAATCTGGGACACCCAGGTAACATTACCGAGACCAAGGTCACCACGCAAACACCAACGCTAAGAGAATGGCAGCTGGTTAATCCTGGTGCTGCCCAGCCTGACGCTTCCAGGCATCACCCCTCCTGCTTGCTTCTGCCCAGAAACCTGAATGAATCAAAGAAGTCATCTGTCTGAACATCTCAATCTGAGCAAACTGGCTGCAGTGACCAACTCTTTTTGCCTAACGTGCCAAAGGAGGCCTGCTTACTTTAAAGGGGACGTGTACACAAAGTCTGTTTGCTCTACAACACTCCGGCATATTTTTACAATGACTACATAAAAATTATGTAAATAATGAAAACATGAAATTAGGACAATTACTTCCCTCCCCTGTTTTGCACATAAAAGTTGCCACTCAAAAATACAAAACAGAGGGAGGATCTGGTCTGAAAACTGAGAAAACCTATTAAACAACAGCCCTTAAATAGAAAAATGATTTTAAAAAAAGGGAAGACAGTTAAGTAGGGACCCATTGGAAGAGAAGCAGCAATAGCTGGAGATGGCTTTAAAGGAAATGCCAGAGGTGAAACTATTCCCATTTACAGCAGGCAGCTCCGCCCAAGAACCATCTGAAACCATTGACATGAATGGGTCTGATCCCAGCTCCCAGGACAAGGATTTCAGAAAAAACCCATTGGTGTCAAGAGTTGCCCTCCTTGCTGTCTCAGGCAGGAGTTGAGCCTCTGTGCCTGCCCTGGAGAAAATCTGGGCCTGGGGGCAGCAGGAAGAGGCCAGAGGCTCCCGTTCCCCTGGCAGGAAGGAGATCGTTGAACAAGAATACGCCGCGGGGCTGGAATAACTTCTTGGGAGAGCGTGGAGGTGGAGCAGAGCAGGGTGACACTGCTGGACTGGGAGTGCCCAAGTCTCAAGTCACAGCTTGATGCACAGCAATTTGCCCTGTGGTGTCCAGAGCTCGGTGGCAGGTCCAGGAGGAGAGGTGTCTGCTGCCTGTGGCCTGTGCAGCTGGTGGGGCAAAACGGCCCTCAGAGACCCAGGCCAACGTCCCCGAAAACGAGCTGCTTCTTTTGAGTACTCCCATTCAGAAGTACAAAGGCCAACGGTTCAACACAGCACTGAAGGGCTACAGAGCAAACCTGAGGAAAACAACTGAGCCGGAAGAAAAAAAGACAACAAAAAAAACACACAGCACTGGGCAAGGCCCTCCCTCACACATGGTGACCAGCATGTATCACCTTGTCATCCCTTTCCCCCTCACTTCCCCTGCCAGGGAGGTGCAGCCACCTCCCAAACACCGGTGTAAAGCCCTCAGTCTCCCAGATATGATGCTGAGGCCATGCTGGCTGCACCCCACAGCTCCCCAGGCATCACCCACACTGACATCCCCACAAGGGGAGCTGGGCTGCCCTCAGACATCCACCGCCTGCTGCTGCCACGCTGCTCCTGCTCCTCATCTTTCATAGCCAGGCCACACCACTTTGTGCCTCAAGAATCCTTGCCGCAGTTGTCCCTCCTTTGGCTGGGACACCAAATTTCATATCCTGAAGTTCAAGAGCTGGATGCCTCATCACGATGCCAGGCAGTCAGCTGGCAGGGAAACGGGGCTCGGCCCGTTGAGCAAATTCCCGAGATTCTCCCCGTCTGCTTGCCCACAAACGCCAGATCTCAGCCTCTCACCTGGTGTCTCTGAAGGTTTTGAGCTGCTCTTTCCCCCAGACATCCACAGGCTGAAACCAGCTATTGCCCTCTTCCCTCGAAGCACACAACTGCCGAAGAATTACCTTATCTGTCACTGCTTTACCCTCCCTGCTTTGCTCTTTCACAAGCTGCTGATTCACGGCTTTGGATTCAGGCAGGCAGTAATGCACAACCGAAAAGCCACATACTAGTAATTAAATACTTCAGATGTTTTCCCAGTTTGTTATAGGCTGCCAGCGAACAACAAAATGAGGACAAAACAGCCTTGGGAACGTCAAAGGTCCAGAGTCTTCAATTTCACGCCTCTAACAGCGTCATTTCTGAGTGGGCCGGAGGCAGAAATTCAGCTCTCATCCTCCTGAGCAAATCTCAGCGCAGCCTGTCCATCCATCTTGTCAGCACATTCTGTTTAGCTGCATCAGGTCATAAATGGTTGTTCTTCCTTCCCTCTTCCCTCTCCACGCCTCAGAAAGATCAACACGTGAGTACCCACTAGTGTTAGTATCTACTTCTAACACAGCTTTTTGTTTTCCAAATGGTTCCTGAGTCTTAAACAAGGGGGGAAAAAAAAAAAAAACACAATCTCCACCTGGAAATTGTGATTCAACAAAAATACTACTTTAAAGCCATGTAACTTTATGGTGGTTTTGTTTTCAAAACGCTAAGCTGCCCTGATGCTTCTGGCCTGGGTTTGCTTATCCCCTTTTAGGAACAGGATTTTCCAACAGGACAGAGGATGGGGAAATGTTTATGCAGTTGCATTCAGTGTTACTGAAATGATACCCATATACACCATACTTAATAAGCCTTAGAGACCTAAACAAGTGTTTTTAAATTAAAGAGAGCTATATAAACCATACTAGGCTCAGTGGGAAAGGGAAAAGCCTTGTCATAAATGGATGGTTTCTAACTTCAAATTAGAATCAAGCAAAACGCCTTGTGATGTTCTTCACTGCTCCGATATGAGCAGCCCCATATATTCCAGCAAACTGAATACAGAAGAGATCTTTTAGCAGAACAAAGTAATTTATGTCATGACTGTTTTATAGCAAACATTTATAGTGTGAGAAGTAGAGACAGGCAAAGCTTTCACATATAGTTGGTCTGCCCTCGCTGTTTCATCCCAGTCTGATTATTTATTTAAGCCATTCTAGTATACACAGTTTCAAAGAACACACTGTTTATTCTGAGAGGTTGTTTTCCTTAAATATACACTGATCCAAATTACATTATTATAATTTGTAACATAAACTTTTAAACAGCAAAACCTCTTTTTTAAGTAATAAACCTCGTAATGTTTTCAGCAGCATTGATCTTTCCAAACCTCTTCTCCATAACAGCCAACCTCCAAAACTACAACTCTGAATTACAAACTAATATACCTGTGGCAACATTTTATTTATCAAGAATTTTTGTTAGTATTCACTTACTAGTTATAAATAAACTACTTACCTACAATTATGACCTTTTAGCGTTTCTAGAATTCCAGAGAATAACCCAGTACTAGCTGATGTCAAACTACTCAAGCAATCACAGCTCTAGAGGAGAAATATTTCCTCACTAAGAATCACCACTCTATTATTAGAGGTGGAGCTGGAAAAACGCTCATTAGCGAATATAGCATACCTCATTATTAATATTTGCTTTCAAAGATTAATTTCAGAGGCTCTCGAGAGGACTTGGCATTTGTGTACTACTTGTTGCAGGGCACAGATGCATGCTGGGGATGGAAATAATTTAGATAAAGAAGGTTTAGCACATTAATATACAACCCAAGTCCAACATGCTTGGTTTAAAATTCTCCAGTTCAGCAACATCTCTTCCCTCCCAACACAAGCAACAGCTCACTGACCTGTCTTTCAATTGTATTGACTTCTGGCAGTCCCATGGAGTTATTTTGCAAAACTTTCTCTTCTTTCTGCAAGTTACTGCTTGCTTCTATTGGAGATCCTGCTTTGGGTTTTTCACCGATAATCAGTAGTTCAGGCACATCATGAGCTGCCCGCCGCTTACGAATAGACACCAGGGTTATGTTTTTGTTGTTTAAAGTAGCTAAGCAGGGCAGTTCCCTTCTTATTTTACTGTCCACTTTCCTCTCCATTATCTTTGCAGGCTTTAAATATTGCAACGCCAAACGAAAGCTTTAGGAGAGCAGTTAGGCAGTGTGCCTTATCAGCAACTCTTCTTTCAGCTACGTTTACAACACTTGGGGAGCTCTGCCCGCCTCATCAGCGTGCTCATTAGGCATTCCTAATGAAATCCCAGATGTAACCTGTGATCTTTGTGTACGCTGCCCGCTGCACTCAGCTACCTCCTCTGACTGCCAGTTCAAATGCTTCCCACCAATTGGCAGCCCTCGTGCTTACCAAACCGCAGTCAGCGCCGCTCGGCTTTGCGCACGGCGTCGCGGGCGGCTCAGCCAAGGCTGCCTTTCACAAGCTGCTCAAACATGACCTGTGTGCAGCCAGCCGGTGCATAATTAACTCAGACACCCAGGCATTAGCTCCTTGTGGCCACGGGCACGACCACGGCTCCTGCAAAGGGCAACGCTGGTATGCCGCTTCCCTTTTCCGTGAAGTAACCAGGGATTTCTTGGATTTTTATCCAGGAAATGGTCCCCTCTAACACTTTAAACATGATTATGATAGCTAAGATTCCTAGGCTGAATGTCTTTCATTTATTTAGGGCACAAGGACAGTCGTTCCTGGTTTCAAAAGGGAAAAGAAAAAGACCGAGTACCATATTTGTGCTTTTTAAAGTGCAGCTCTTTACCATCCCCAAGCTTAACTAAAAATAAACAAACAAACAGAAAGCTAAACCAGCAATTAGTGCCATGAAGGAGAGGAGAAAAAAAAAGAAAAAAGAAAATAAAAGAAAAAGTATTCCCTCTGGCAAACCCAGTTCCCCTTAGATCCTCTCATCAGCTCCAGGAATGTCTAATTAGACAGCCATACGAGATAGGCACCATCACTACAAGTGTCTAGAGCCAAGCTGGATGTATTTCCCTGGGGCTGCCTGCCCCAAATTCACAGTGCTGTTCTAACCTGGCGAGCGGGACCTCGAATTCCCTGAGCATCCAGCAGTGCAGTCCACTTCTAAAGGCACCCCTAAACGGGTACCTAAAGACTGCCCATGAAGGAAAATTACACCATATAGTCAGTGTGTCAGCAATTCACACCCCCCCAACTATGCACTGACCTCACTGCATAGGCAAGCCTTAAAATGATCGCTTTACATTTAATCAGAAGCTCTTGGATTTGGAAAAAAAAAAAAAAAAATCACCAAATGCACTCCCACGCAGAGATCAGCACACAGGATCAAAGTCTCGGCACAGCTCAGTCACGGCAAAGAAACCTGAGGACACGCATGGCACTCCAGCTGTCTGGCAGGACAAAGTCAGAATCCTTTTACTTTTTTCCCTTGACATCTCTCGCACCCCTGCTCGCACCACGCAACGAATGCGATAACCCTCTTTAGAAAAGGAAGGTCTTCTGCGAACGAAGTGAAAATCAAAACGCCATTATAGCACCATTTTGCGTCACTGTCTTAATGCACAAGAACAGGGATAACTGGAAAAAGAAAAGTGAATTTGAAAACGTTTTGAGAAATGGCACTTCTAAAGAGCATAACAAGCACGTAATGACACCAGTACAATTTAGGACAGGTCCACCAGAAGCTTTGTTAGCTACGAGGTGAGAAAGGGAACATCCCAGCAGAAGCTCTCTCTCTGCTCCCCATTCTCTCCCAAGTGACTGCAGAGACCCAACCTACATAATGTTTCCCAAAAAAAAAAAAAGGAAAGAGGTAAGGAAAAAAAACACTCCCACGTCAACAAAGCCAGGTGACCATCCTTGGGACCGTGCCTGGGAGATGGGCTCCCCAAGCAGTTTGTCAGGTGCCCAGCTGGCAGCGCGGAGAGGTGGATCTCGGTGGAGCCTCTAGCAGGGTCACATACAGTATTACCGTAGCTCAGAACCGGGAGCTGGAAACGATCCCAGGCTGCTGGCTTTTACTCAAAAGGAACTTTTCCTTTTCCAGACTGCTCAGATCTTAAGTACTAATAGTTTTACCACCACGCTACAAGGCGTAAAGCATCTGTTCTGTATTTATCGATAAAACTGGTTAAAAAGGCACCTGACTTCAGATGGAACACTTCTCTTAAAAGCTGTCTTTAATTCTTCAAAATATTTCATCTTTCTGACTTTACCTGGCTTTGAAACAACCGAAAATCCTACAGTTTGATTTATGTGAAAACATTTAATTACAGTGTCTTTAAATACTAGGGCTACATCTACTCATTAAAGATAGACATCCAAGTTAATAATCTATTTTTTGTCTTTCTAAGGCAAGCCAATTCTCTGACCCCAAATCGAAGATACTGAGAAACTCAGCTCTGCGTACTAATTTCTATTCCAAATAATGGAAAATTCAAATTCTAGAATATCTTAGGGAACAGAAACTGCAGTTTCTGGCCAGCTCTAAGGTATATACTCAGTCCACTCACCTCAGATAGTATCTTTATTATTCAAAACATCCCAAACCCTACCTGGCATGCTGCTACAAGTGACTAATATTCATGAGATATCATGTGATGAAGCTTGCTGTAAAACAAATTTGAGGTTCACCCCAGGCTGAGGTTCAACTTCGGCTGAAGGAATAAAGAAATATTTAGTAAGTCTTCTCCCCACCTCCTCTCTTCTAACCCCCAACTTCTGAGCAATTCTAAGGTAAAAATCTATTTGCTTGTTCCTAGAAGTAGTGGAAACAAGTTCTTACTTAATGCCCTCATGGTCCTCCTCCTTCAGCAGTGCTGAACGCTGACTTGGAGGTGGAGGAGAAGCACACGAGGCTGTGTTTTGAACACCTCTACAAGGTATTTTACAAGGTATTTATAGACATAAATATATATGTACTTTTACAAGGTATTTACCTACATTAAAAAGAATTATTTTGCTGGGAGGAGAGGACAGTTTTCTACAGCTCTTCAGACGAAAGGAGTATAAGATGTATTTCAACACAGCTAACTGATGTGAAACTGTGGGCTCCAGCAGAGATCTGTGGCAATGGCGAATGAAGCCCGTGCAGCTGAGTTACCAGCACCAGCTCTTGGACAAGCGCTGCCATTCACAAAGCGGAAACACCCCAAGCATCTTGTAAAACAAAACCCAATTTCAATGTACCTTAAAAAAGCAGTCTGAAAGCTCAGAGGCCCTGCCCTCTCCCTCCCCCCTCCACAACTCTCTCGTGGCCCAGGAGCCAGGTCTGAGGGACGCGATGTGGCACCCCAAGGGCAGCAATGTCTGCTGGAGGAGCAAGGCAGCTGCTTGGAGTTACCCACCCAAATTGTTTTCCCCATTCCTGCTCAATTAATTGCCCCTTTGGAGCTGATGCTAACTGTGTCAGCTGCTAACAGCAGGTGAGCATTTTACTGAGGGCTGAAGGAAGGAGCCGCTGCCTGTCTCACCTGGTAACAACAACATGCCCTGGTTGGAGGCTAGATGTTGCACAGCTGAGAAGCTTTACCAGGAAGAATCACTCAGGGGTGGTAGCATGGGATTTAGAGGGCAAATACAAAATCTGGCTGCTGCTTTTGCAGCACTCTGCTAATGCTGGAGGAAATATTTTCATCGTCATTCAAGAAAATACAAAACATACCAAGAAAATTGACTTTGACTTAAAGCCTCAGCAGCTCATAAAACATGTTTTCCCCTTTATGCTACTTGCTACCACCAGAGAATGTATTAAGCCCACAAAAAGTACGTCTTTGTGTAAATTATGCTTCCTGGGTGCATTCATCCCTGGCTTTATAGGATGACTTGTCCTGTGCCTAATCCCTCTTGTCCTTCTTGTCCAAAGCAAGCATGTTAAAATATTCTTAACAATGCCTCGAAAGATGAGAAGCTTGGGAGCAAGTTAAAAATCAGTAGCCTGGAGGTAAGGGGGTCATATTGCCTTCACCTGACAGGCAAACAAAAGGAACCGGTTCAGATACCTGAACATCACGTCAGTGTAAAGACAGACTTCAGTATTTACACTAAACTAGAAAGCCAGTCTGCCTTTGAATATAAAAATAACATTTTTCTACTCTCCTCATCGGATATCAGATATCTGATATACAATCCATTCCAAGGCATGCAAACAGTGACATCAGGCTAAAAAAAAAAAAAATAATTTCACATTTGACTGTGTTTTGGGTTCTTTTAGACTGTCTTCAGGATGCACTCCGCTAAAATTTTGGAAATTCTCCCCCATTAAGATAGAGGCAGACTGGTTTTGTTTTTTGTGTGTGTGTGACTGCAGAAACTGGAGCTTTAAGAAGAACAGAGAACTGCAAAGCTCCTAGAAACATTACAAACAATGCTGGTAACTCTCAGTTATCAACAGGCTGCTACAAACACCTAGCCAGAGCGTGAAACAGAATTTCTCCTCCCTCAGCGCCCTCTTTAAGCCAAAAGAGGAGTAGTGATTAAATGCGTGCACCACTTCTTCAAGCAAGCCCCTGCTCTTGCCCTGCAGCTGCTTTCAGCCGGACAAAGCGACAGCTGCAGCTGAAAGTTCAACGGAAGCTTGGTCACATTCACGGTACAGAGCCACATCCTTGACTTTTCTGAACTAACTGGCACACTTATTACAGAAAAAAAAAAAAAGAGACCTTTTTATAACTTAAGAGGGAACAAACTAGACAACTTTCCCTCTTCAGTGGCATTTGCTCTCAGTTTTGAGCCATGAAATCAGAAGGATACCTCCTTGGCTACAATGTCCTGAGAAGGCTGGCAGCCATCAGATACCCAAGTGTTTCTATAAGGTGAACGATATTCAGATTCCTCTCAATAGATAAGGAAGTGTGATCACACGTAATAGTATTTCTTACGCTGTAAGAAAAAAAAAAGAAACCTTTCAAAACTCTGAAATACAAGGAATCAAATTCCTACCTGCCATGAATAAAATTGCTTAAGAGTTGATGACCTCATTTCAAATCAAATCAGCTCAGACTTTGGCTCCAGCTTTTCAGGAAGCAGACTCAATCTTCTCTAAATATTTAAAAACGGTTGTTTGCTCTAAACCAGCAGGACTCGGCGGAGAATCTCTTTTGTAACAGGGCCCAAAAACGCAGACTCATTTTTTCACTCCACGGCTTCTTCATGACTGCAAATTGCGTGGACTTGGTACTTTGTCTGCTTTTAGCAGCATAGATTTCAGCATGATAATTTCTGTTATCTGTATTTATAGTGCAGGAATTTGTTTTCAAGTGCCTGGAAACTACCACGCTGATCATATTACCCCCGGAAAAGGCACACCTTTTGGGTCAGAGTTTAAGTGCAAAGAACAATTGCAATCGGGCTGAATTAATTCAAGTCCAGCTCCCCAGCAACATTCGGCCGTGTAGCAGGCGTGTGGCACCTCGTCGGGTGGTGGTGGCACGAGTGTGGCAGAACTTGTCGGGCAGTGCCACCACAAACCCACTATTTGCAGTGCTGTGTTCCCACTGCCCTTAACTCTCTGATGCTGTCTGTGCTTTGCTGCACCCAGCTCAGAGCTGGGGTTTGGTTATAGAATTCGAGCAAAAGCCTTTCTGAACTCCACGCAGAGAAAAAGAACCCGCATTTTTTCCACCTTGACTGCACTATTTTAAATACGGCTTGGGAATGAGTAACATTACAAAAGTAACAATTTTAGAAGGCTAATTTGAGACAACAAAAAGACCTGTTTATTACCTGTGAACTATATCAGTCACTGCTAAAGATCGTAACTTTTGTCAGCTAGCTTGGCTATCTACATTTAGAAATAAGACTCAAGTTCTTAAGTCTAGTTTTGTTTCGTAAATTTCCTAGTATTTTTTGTGGGTTTTTAAAAATATGTTTTATATTTGTTTTGAATAAATACTGAGTCTCTGAACTGTGATTTAGGTAACTGGGAAGCCTGAGGGTTGTTTTGTTTTGTTTTTGTTTTTTTATATATTTTTTTTTTAAGTAAGCTACTGTTGACCTTGTTGCAGGCAAACTAATAGCAGGCCCTCTCAAAACTTCAATTAATTTTTCCCCTGTACAGATCAGGAATGTAAGCCTACACCTTCAGTGTCATTCGTCTATATTACATATCCTCTAAATCTGTCCCTCACTGTAGAGCCCACAATTTAGATTTACTATTAGTTCCTTCCCAGCACTTATTATATTATCTTATTATTTTATATTACTTATTACTTATATTACTTATTATATTATCTATATTACATATCCTCTAAATCTGTCCCTGATTGTAGAGCCCACAATTTAGATTTACTATTAGTTCCTTCCCAGCACTTATTTCTAGTCATTCTGGTGGTCACGTTTGACAGGCTGAGATTTCAGTTTGATGAGTCGCCTGACACTGCGTAAAGAACACAAAGCCCATCATATCTGTAAAGCATGAAAAAAAAAGAAAAGGAGAGGAGAGGTAGAGAGGAGAGAAGAAACCAACTTGGATTTAAGCCTGTATTTCTGGTTCTGCAGCTACTGTTTAATCCCAAGTCCAACTGCTCAGCCTTTGAATAGGAGCTTGTTTCATCACCTTCACTTCAAGAAAAAGACAAAGCAGGGGTTTGTGTTGGCACTACAAATGCCACATCTAAAATACAAACGTACTGCCTTTTTTAGGACAGCCTAGATATGTAAGGCAAGCTCAAATTCAGCTTCTCTTTACTGTTGTTTCTGCCTATCTTACATTGACAGCTGTCTAAAACAACTTCTTTGCAGAAAGAGAGGCCTCTCCAGCAATTCCCAAATCCCTAAGAAAGCTTGATACCATCGCTCCTCACCTCAGCACCTGGGGTCCTCTGACATCCAGTCCTGACCCAAACCCCCATTGCCCTCCTGGTGTTCCAGACAAAACTGCCTGGGAAGCAGGGCTACCCCTTTCAAGATCATCCATTTGGTTCTTTTACTCTTTTTCTTGCCCTCTCCCCGTGGTCTGGTTGCTGTTACTGGGTAGAAAAACACAAGAGGGTTTGGGGACCTCTCTGTGGCCTTACCCCTGCGGAGGGCAGACCCTAGGCGACCCTGCCAGCAGGGGCTCATGGGGACACGGCTGCAGCGTGACCCCGACAGCCTGCCTGTGAGGCCGGGGCTCTGCCACAGCCCAGCCAGGCCAGCACAGGGGCCCTGCTCATTTTGGAGCCTCCTGAACTGCAGCTCTGCCCTTGGGCAGCTTTTTCTTCCCAACCTGGAGATCAGAGAGCTGCCAGGCCCCCAGCTGGCTCCCTGTGCCCCGGCAGGCAAGAAGCAAAGAGGGAAACTTCTGATGAGGACACTACAGGCACACAGGAACATTCGGAGGTCCAAACTGTAACATGTGAGTTGCTGTTTAGCTAACCTATTTACGGTGTTTTCCTGCAAAATTCCTGTTTGCTCTTCAGGGCCAGGAACAACATCGTGCTGTCCAGGTCTAATACCCGGCGTGAGCGTGCTGCCAGCTCTCGGTCAAGAGCCCCAGGCAGGGAGGTCACAGCTTCGATCAGTGGACAACATGTACTTCTCTACGGGTGACCATGAAAACACGTAGACTTTGCCTCGATAGAGCAACACTGATCCACTGCAGAGACTTATAGAAACTGAGAGGAGAAAGAAAATATAAAGATGAAAAGACACTTGTTGTTATTTTTTTCTGCTGGAATATCTGATGATAATTCCGTAATTATCTGATGGTAATTCCGTCAAGTAACAAGTGGCAGCCTATGAGACATGGTGAGGAAGAATGAAGGTAGAAATGTCATAGCTACAGTGACACTGAGGGATGGACGGCAACAGCAAGGCAACTGCTACTAATTTTAAGCTCTCTCTTCAACTCAAACATATGCTTCAAAAAACACCTGAAGGAAACGGCAACAGAGCAAACCTCTTTCTGTTTACAGAAAAAAATTATCTGAAACATGTAGCACCTGGACTGAAAGACGCAGTTAAAACCCTGCTTTGAAATGTGTACAGCGTTTCTCAGGTTGTTTTCTGTGGTATATGCACTTGGCTCATCAAAACTGACTGTAAAAGCAGTCCTTATTTATTGCATGAGCACCCAGAGGAAACTGAAGACATTTGACTCCTTAAAAAAGAGCTCCTGGGAGCTTACAACTGTGAGACAAAACACTTTCGGGCAGCGAGATGGATGGTATTTCCATCTCTCAGGCATCTTGTCATTTCCAGATTTCACCTCAGCCTGTTCTACAGAAAAAGGATGTCTCCTCCAAGGACACGTTTAGTCAAAACTGATGCATTCTGCAGCTCGGTATAAAAGAAGGTAACCATCCTGAGAGTTGCCAAGCAACCTGCTGAGATTTATTCACTGCCCTCAATTCCTAGGAAGCAGAGATGCCAATCCATGGAAATTCAGGGTCAATTTATTTATTATTCTCTCCTGTTACCTCTGCTTGTTGAAAGAAAAGGTACTGCGTCAGGGAACGACTTTTAAGCAGCTCTAGTTCCCTCCCCAGAAGAGAATCTCTGAATCTGCACCATGGGAAAATTGCCACCCCTTCAAACTTTCTTTATCCCCAGAATAATAAAAGGTCAGAGGAGGTGGCAAGGCACAGTGCCTGCATCTCTCATGTAATTCTCTTCTGTCCTGCTCTGCAGCCAGTTTCTGGCTATTTTCTCTTCCCTGATCCGTGCCAACGAGCCAGACATGAGCACAGAATGCAAATCCTGACTCGTCCTGGATCCGCATGAAACAGTTTGGGTTTGCAACCAAACAGTACTCCCCCCTGCCTCCTGAAACAGGCAGAGGGACGCACACACAAATGCATGTGCACAAACGCATCCTGAACAAGTCAGGGCAGGATTTTTCCTTTTCAGCCTGTGAACCCTTTAAAGTCTGATGATAGGGCTGAAAAAATAAATAAATAGCAACTCAGTGAAGTTGTGCATCTTCCTGAGCGGCTTCATAGTTGATTTAAACAGATATAAGTTGATTTTCTTTTCAGTTGGTAAGTTTCGTAGTTGATTTTTAACAGATATAATTTAAGGTACTGCTGTGAGAGAGATGATCCTTCATGATCTCCTTCATGTCCTGACTAGGTGTATATGGCCACAGAGACATTAGTATCTGCATAAGGGAGGAGGAAAAGAAATGGGGGTGTAGGTCTGCTATCACAGACACTCAGAAATGCTCCACGGCCCCTCAGGAACCCAAAACTTCCAGCTGAAAAGGCTGGGACTTAAAGCGAGTCTACGTGTTCCTTTGCAAGCTCAGGGATGTAACTGGTAGGGCTACAACAGTTACCATCTCATTTCTGCCTGTGCTCTGAGTTGCTTGAATGTTTCCTTCACCTGCCCTGAAAATGTCAGACATTTTTCCTGCTGCTGACTGCTCAGGAGAACTGACAAGAGGCCATGGGAAGTTAAAACACTGGCCCGGTCCACAGAACTAAACTCCAACAGTGGAATTTATTTGTTTTCCTATGTAGTCCTTGTCCAGCTGGGACAACTTGCGTGAAAATAATTTTCTGTCAATCAAAACCGGTGGGTTCCAGCAGCTGGAAGTTGCCTGGTGATGCAAATAAAGGTATTTTATAGGAACTCTTGCAAAAATTCTGTGTAGATCCAAGCTGCTTAATACTTAATGTTTCTGCAATTCTCCATTGATTCTGTCAAAAAAATAGGACAGTTTTTGCTCACAAACACACAGTGCAGGCATCCGTGCCCTGGAACACCTAGCTAAAAAGTAAAGCTGACAGTTAGAAAAACAAAATCCTAGAATTGCAACTTAGTTAGAAACTTTAATATTATATAAGTAAAAACAACCCCATGGTGTTTTGTCCTTAATATATATATGCCACAATTTATTTCCAATACTTGTTTTTTGCTTCATGAATGTTTAGTACAACTTTATTTCTGCCTTCTGTTACTACGCAACGAAGAACAAATGTACTGTAACATTCAACAACCTAACACAAGAAACGTGCAAAAAAGGAGAAACTTACTGTGTATATGAACGATATAAGATTCTTCCTGCTAAAAACAGTCCCCGGCATTTTGGCAGCTAAGAGAGAGAAACTTGTATGAGAAACTCAGTACCACACAGGGTGTATTCCAGAAAGAAAGTAACCAACAGTACAAGAAAGTATAAAGACCACATGACTGTCATATGAATACCCTTACACAATATTAATCCAGTTTCTTTGTGTTTATCACTTGCCAGTGGTCTTATTTTTACCAGCTTTCTTGTACGTGGAGCACTCAGCAAGAATGAGAGTTACAAAAATGTACTTAAAAGCTACCTCCAATGCCTCACAGGCTTGAGGAGAACGCATTGTGAGTGGATTCTGCTATTTGTTTTGAATCCTGCTTACTTGTTTGCATGGATCTTCCTTCAGAGTGAGGACCTTAATAAGGAAAGCAATTAAAACAGGACAAAAGTGCTTACAGAGGCAGCAAAAGATGAAAAACTCGGTACATCTCTGAGCAGGTGAGAACAAAGCCAACTTCATGACAAGGCTCGTTTCATTTCTTTGGCATGTCAGCCACGTGGAATTTCTACAGACAAGATGTTTAATAGCATTCCCCCTGCTGGAGTAGGAACGCTACAGACAGCCCAGCGCTGCTCTTGCTGATGTTACTGGCAGTACCTTAAATGCATTCATCCAGTATCTTCTGCTACGTATGCATTAAGGTGGGGAAGTTGTGAAGTGATGACAACCCAGTTAGTCTGCGTTGGATATTCACACATTAAAGGTATCCTTTGCAGTCTGTAAGGCTGTCAGCAACACAGTTTTCACATTGGTCACATCAAAAGCTGAATACCCTGTGATTAAAAAAAAGCTAACAAAAAAAAAACCTTTGAAAGTATTAATACAGCTTGTCTTTAATTACCCCTAGATGGACTACAGAAAAAATAAAACAGATCAGCAGACCAGAGCACCTCTCCTGTGAGCAGAGGCCGGGAGAGCTGGGACTGCTCAGCCTGGAGAAGAGGAGGCTCAGGGGGATCTCACCCAGGGCTGTGAATCCCCGCAGGCAGGGGGCAAAGAGGCCGCAGCCAGGCTCTTGTCAGGGGTGCCCAGCGCCAGGCCAGGGGCAGTGGGCACCAAGGGGCAGGCAGGAGGCTCCCTCTGAGCACCAGGCAGCACTTGTGTGCTGGGCGGGCGGCTGAGCACTGGCCCAGGCTGCCCAGAGAGGCTGTGGGGTCTCCTCCTGGGAGAGTGGCACAAGGTGCCTGGACGGGGTCCTGGGCACCCTGCGCTGGGGGGCCCTGCTGGAGCGGGGCTTGGGGCCGGGGGCCTCCAGAGCTCCCTGACAGCCTCAGCCGTGCTGTGGTTCTGTGAACTATAAATTATTAGAACTGAGAACACTATTTGGTACTCCCACCACCATGCAGATTTCTCCCTACAACAAGCAAGTTTACATTGCTTCCAAAATAAAGAGAGCATCCCAGGCAGTCTGAGGTCACTATAAAATATGCCCGAAGATCTGCAAAAGAAACAGGGGCCCCACTGTACTGCACTCTTCTCCTGCTTAGCGCTGGTAAAGATCTGGAAAAGTTGCACCAGACTATGCATTTGTTTATGCAGATGCTTTATTTCAATGTGGCTGAGCTATAGGTCATATGCAGCCTATGTATAGGTTATATGCAGCCTTAAAAGACATCGTGTTTCCTGCATTATTCCACATGGAAGTACCCATCAAGAAATAAGTGTACATTATAAGGAAAGAGCCATGAAGCCTCAAAAAAAAAATAACCACCAAAAAAAATACATCAGAGATAGCTTCTCCTGCCAAAACAATTCCTCTGGCCTATCTGTTGTTTGCCTTGGGAGCAAAAGCAAGACAAGAACAGTTCTACGAATACTTTGCTCTTGAACTGTCACCAGGAAAATTATGTGACTGTAGAGGCTTTGTAGCACTAAAGCTGGCCAGTCGATCTGCATCCGTGCAAAAATTTTTCTGGGAAGTGCCAGACCTATGTCCCACAGTGGCAATGCTGTGCACAAAGCATGCCTGGCTGTCCGGCTCCCTGAACAAACTCTGAGGCTCTCCCTGCTGGAAAGTTCACGCACTGCAAATCCAGTTTGCTGCCACAAGGCAGCTGTTTCTGTTGTGCCTGTGGAGATCAGTCTTTTTCTTCCATTTGCCAAAATGCACAAACATATACATTCCTTAAGAGGAGATTTTAGGAACTCACAAAAAAGTGGTTATACCATTTCAGGAAAAGCAAAATATTTTGTTGGGCTCAAGCTAAAACATACTCCCGGCACTTAGGAATCCCTGAAGAAATGATACGCCTTGCGCTGGAAGCTCTGTAAGCTAAATCCTCATTTCTCATTCCCACTACCACTAAGCTTGCATGAGCCTTGACTGGAAAGAAACAAGTTTCACTTTTCTAGCCATATGAAGTCAAAGGTGTCTGATGACTGAACAGAGAGTTAAATTCAAAACACAGCATCTGTCATGTATGGCTCTGGCAACAAAATGGTATGTAGATGTCTACCTTTTTTTTTTTTACTTGCTTCTCAGAACTCATTTAGTCTCATCTTAATTAAGCCATGGCTAACTTGTGATCCATCAGCTTCATAAATAAACTCAATCTAAGACTCATACCTTCCAAGGGAGTGGCCATAAGCTCCTTTTCAAGTCAGTGGAGAGACACACAACTTTCATCATCTAAAACAGACCAGACTGCTTGTCCCCTAGAAGAACTATGCCTCTTCTCTGAACCTGGGCAGTTAGCTTCAAATGTTGACATTGCAAGAAATGTGTCTCGAGTTGAGAGGTGTGAATCCAGCACAGATCTCTTCTGCAAGCATCTGACATGCTCTCAGGCAGCTGGTCTGTTGGGGAAGAGAAGAAGATTAAGGGAGAGTAACTAGTGCCTGTTGCTCCCAACGTATGAGAAGTGTTGGATCAGGAATGAACTGTTAGAAATGTTAAGTCACTCTTGCCAGGCTTCCCAAGACAACTGTTCCAATGTAACTGCTCACATAAAGGCAGAGATGCCCTCGAAAAAAGTACAGGCAGTTGTAATTAGGGCAGTAAAGGCATTTAAATAACATCAGTAACAACTACTACAACTCTAACTTTCAAGGCTTGACACGTTTCCAACTTTCACCCCCACATGAGGCTCCCTGTAAGCAGCACTCAACCCAGGTGGGTCAGCACCAACTAATCATTACTTACACTCAGCTCTTTCCACTTCCACCACAGCAGAGGCTTTGTCTCTTGGCTTCAGGCTGTAGCAATGGCCAAATAAACTCCCGGCCCTACAACATCTGCTGATCAGGAAGCCACAGGAGGACCTTCACAAGCATCCCAAACAGCCCCAAGACCTCAAAACACACCAAGAGCTATGACATGGAACAGAGCACTTCAGCCTCAACGAGGTTGAAAGATCAGGGTTTGGTAGAGGCAAAGCATCTTCAAAATACCTTCCAATTTTGGACAGATCAGCTCTGCAAGAAACTGGAGACAGACTTATCTGCAACAGATCTGCCTGCACCACTATCACCCACTAAACCATGTCCCTAAGCGCCACGTCCAGCCTTTCCTTGAACACCCCCACAGATGGTGGCTCCACCACCTCCCTGGGCAACCCATCCCAGTGCCTGACTGCTCTTTCTGAGAAGAAATGTCTCCTCGTTTCCAACCTGAACCTCCCCTGGCACAACTTGAGGCCATTCCCTCTAGTCCTACCACTAGTTACCTGTGAGCAGAGGCCGACCCCCAGCTCCCCACACCTTCCTTTCAGGTTTTGGCAGACAGGGCCACAATGTGTAAACGCTCCCCCTCATCTAGCTCTCGGCAGCCTCACACGGTGAGGGGGCACACACCGGGTTTCTCACCCCGCTCCCCAGGCGGCCATTTTAGGTACACGAAGGCTCCCTGCACGCCACAGCAGCAGCGTTTGGAAAAGCAGCACAGCTCAGTTTCACCCTACACCACTCCTCCGGTCTGTGAGTATCCCCCTAGTGGAGACAAAACGGAAGGGGAGGTAAAAGAGGAGGTAAAAACCCAAGATCCAGCAGCACCCCCCGCAGACCCCACAAACAGCGCCCCCTGCCTTTGCCCCCACCACCCCCCTGCTGCCTTTTTCCCTCCCCTCAGGCTCCCATTCTATGCCCCGCCCCCTGCCTGTCCATCTCCCGCGGGGAGCCAATGAGAGAGAGACGCAACGCCCGCTTGGCCCCGCCCCCCGGGCTGCCTCCTCTTCCGTCAGGACGCCACAAGATGGTGGCGGGCGGGACGGGCAGGTATGGGAGGAGGGGGCCCCGGGCTGGGGCCACCCTCAGCCGCCTCAGGGAGGGGAGCCCGGGGAGGGGAAGGGAGCACGGGGAGGGGAACGTGGTGCTGGGCTGTGCTCTGAGGGCAGGCTGAGCGGCTCTGCGGTAATGCAGGGCCTAACGGGGCTGGCTCGGCTGAGGGAAAGCTCGAAAAAGTCTGTTTAAGGGTTGTTTGCTGTGGCTTTGCAGCCTTTATATGGCGTGTAGCCTTTATATGTCTTTATATGCCTTTATGTGGTGTGTATATGGGTGTATAGTGTGTAATATAACGTCTGTGTATGTCAGCATGTTACCCTGATACTATATATGCCGTATATATATAAATGCACAAATATCTAGTATTAATACTCCAGAATTGATCATTGGAAAAAAATTTTCCCCAAACAACACGCTTTTATGATAATCGTTGAAATGAACCACCAATATCAGTGATCTAACTCCAGGTATCGCCCCATAGCTCTCTACCCATAAGCCCATCTCTCTATCACAGAATCACGGAGTCATCTGGGTTGGAAGAGGCCTCCAAGATCACCCAGTCCAACCTCTGACCTAACACTAACAAGTCCTCCACTAAACCATATCACTAAGCTCAACACCTAAACGTCTTTTAAAGACCTCCAGGGATGGTGACTCAACCACTTCCCTGGGCAGCCCATCATTCCAATGCCTAACAACCCTTTCCATGAAGAAGTTCTTCCTAATATCCACCCTAAACCTCCCCTGGCGCAACTTTAGCCCATTCCCCTTCATCCTGTCACCGCACTGTCTCTTCTATGTAACAATTAATTATTTAAGTCCTCTACTTAATGATTTCCCACTCGTTTCAGGTTGCTGTGCTCGCTGCTGGTCCCGGCGTTGTTTCTCAGCGGAGCTCTGTGCCTCTGCGTGGCGGTGCTGCTGTGGGCAGCGCGGCTCTGGCTGCAGGCGAGGAAGCAGCGGCTCAGCCCGGCAGGGAGGGACGGGCAGCGGCCCGTGCTGGTGGCGTTTTTTTCACCCATATTGCAACGCAGGGGGCGGAGGGGAGAGGGTCTTGTGGTGTGCCATAAGGACACTCCAGAAAAAGTAAGCACGCATTTATCAAATACCACATTTCACGCTCAGCTTCTTATGGTATTCTTTATGCAAATTGTGTTATTTTTGCATATGTAAATGGGTATCGTTAATGTACAGGCCCTAAAGGTTTTCTTTTTAGATTTGTGTTTCACCTGGTTGTGCCTTCTGGCTTCAGCACTCTGCCTGGATTTTATTCCGTCCTCTGTCTTCTGCACAGCTGTGGCACCTGTCACTTCTTTCCTCCTAAGCCGAACCCCTCCTCTCTCATCGTTTTTTTTTTTTTGGTACCAGTAGTGGACTTTTAGGGACACATCAGTTACCTGCACACAAATTCTAGTTTTGATACTCGCCTCTTGTTGCAGGAGACGAAGTTAATATCTGAAGTGGACTCAGCATTGGCACAACCCCTGGCTTTGCGCAGCCTTCTGGATTTTGTTCATGCTGTATGCTAGATGGACATCTAATGTAGTGCAAGGCACTCTTAAGTCTGATACTGATTAATACGGAGCTCATTTATCTTTTCCTCTAAAAAAAAACAAAACAGTCTTCAGCCATCATGCTTTACTGTGGGTCAGAAAAGATAAAATAGAAGTATAAGGGAAAGAATTCATAGAATCAGTTTAGTTAAATCAAAATCATTACAGAGACGTTTGCTTTGAACATTCTTTTGGATTAATTTTGAAGGGATAATATTTTAGTTTCATGTTATAAAATTTTATGAGAACGTGTGAAATTCTTTTTCCTTACTCTTACAGGTACAAAAATGTAACGTGTGTTGTTTACACTGGTGACAGGGATGCCACTGGAGAAGAAATAGTAGAAGGTGCTTTCAGAAGGTTCAATATTAAATTAACTCATCCTGTGAAGTTTGTGTTTCTAGAAAAACGCTATCTCGTGGAAGCTTCTCTTTATCCTCACTTCACTTTGCTGGGACAAAGCTTAGGCTCTGTGTTCCTTGGCTGGGAAGCTCTTCTGAAGTGTGTTCCTGACATTTATATTGACTCGATGGGTTACGCCTTCACGCTCCCCCTCTTTAAATATTTAGGAGGTTGTCGCGTTGGATGTTACGTCCACTATCCCACCATCAGCACCGATATGCTGTCTGTGGTCAGGAATCAGGACACCAGGTTTAACAACACAGCCTTCATTACAAACAATCCGCTCTTCAGCAAATTCAAACTCGTCTACTACTACTTGTTTGCGTTCTTGTATGGATTGGTTGGTTCTTGCAGCGACGTGGTTATGGTTAATTCTTCGTGGACGCTCAACCACATCCTTTCCATCTGGAGAACTGGGGCTTGCACTAGCGTGGTGTATCCGCCGTGTGACGTTCAAACTTTCCTGGATATTCCACTGGAAGAGGAAAAGAGCACCGCTGAATGTTCGATTGTTTCCGTCAGCCAGTTCAGGCCTGAGAAAGATCATCCTTTGCAAATCAGAGCCTTTGCTAAGCTGCTGAAAGAGAAGAGACTGGGGCAGCAGCCATCACTGAAGCTTATTTTAATTGGAGGCTGCCGTAACCAGCAAGATGAAGAGCGTGTAAATAACCTGAAACGCCTTTGTGAAGAGCTGGGAGTTAGTGACAGCGTGGTGTTCAGAATAAACATTCCCTTCGAGGAGTTAAAGAAACACCTGGCCGAGGCCACCATCGGCCTGCACACGATGTGGAACGAGCACTTTGGGATCGGTCAGTATCTTTGCTCATTTTTCAGCCGTTTGTCTCAGCGGTTAGAACGCAGCTGGGGAGGATTTCTCTGCGTGGTTAAGACTCTTTGGGGTAGTGTCTGAGCACAGAGGTGTGCACACCGAGCAGGTGCCCAAGGCCCTTTCCTGTCAGTGGTGATATTGCTGAGATAGAGCCTGCAAGGCCAACTGAGATGACTGACTGCCAGGTGAGGCTGTGGTACAGGCTGGGTCACTGTAGGCGTCACAGACTGTATTGATCACGGGCATCCTTCAGGCACCTAAACAGACAAATCCCATCTGAGATGCCCTGTCTGACCTCCAGCTATTGCTCTGAGGACACGTCACCCTAAGGTCCTGCATTAACACTTGTCACCCTTGCACGGATGCTGTCTGTACCCTGTGGAGCCTCAGAAGGCTGTAGGTTCTTCGTTTAATCATAGAACAGGGGCACAATTCACACTCTCAGAATCTGCGTCGTACTAGCAAGCCCCCTGTGGATGCCACCAGGCACCCTAGGCCACCTCGTTGCACAAGGCGCCTGCGCTGAGGCAATGAAGTCCTTAAATTAGTCAGCGCAGCATGGAGCTGGATCCCAAAGAGGAGTTGGGGCCTGGTTTGCACTGTGCTGTCGCACAGACCTAAGGGGTTGGGCACGGTTTATTGGGATTAGTTGAGCCTCCCTGACTTTGAAAGGCAATGTAGGATTGCCTGTGCCATGCATCTACATCAGGGTGAGCAGTCAAGCAGAGGGGTGCTGTGCTTGGCTGTAATGTCACCAAGCTGCAGGCAATGTCATCAGACTTTATTAGCATACAAGCAAGTAGCAGGAATGTTAGCTTATATATAGTTTGTAGGAATTTGGTATATAAAAAAAATCTTACTCTGGAGTGTCTCCCGGAAGCAACTGCTACAAAATACAAATAATGGCTTCTCATATTTAAGCCCCCATAAAAGTTTATTCTCCCCCCCCCCCCCCAAAAAAAAAGTGATACAGTTGCACTGTGCTTTTGAATTTCAGCACGATTTGACAATAATCTCCAATGGATTTGTACCTTTAAAAAACATGTTCTAAAACTTCAGGGCATTATTTATAGTTGGCAATCTTTGAGCTAGTGGAACTTAATAAAAATCAAATCAGAACTGAGAACAATCAGTAATTAAAGTGATCTGAGCTCTTATTTGGAACCATAGAGGAAAGATGAAGTTGATGTATATATTGTGTGCTGTTCCTGTCTTGCTGCTTTTGACTGAGCAAAGCTTTCTATCAAATACTCGTTTCATTAAAACTTCTAACATTAAGAATACAGAAGCAGTGGTAATTTGGCAGGACAAACGTAGATCTTGTCAGAAGCTGTAAAGATGTGTTTATCTGCAAAATACTGAACTTCTGCTTGAATATCATCCAATTGATATGAGTCCAATCAGCCTTTCTCTCAGATTATCGTTCTAAATCTCAAAAACGTTCAGTCGGACTGAGAAAATGAATGCAGCTACATGCAGCTCTGTTTTGTAATTATTTTTTTTTCCGGCTGCCACTAAACCATAAAAGCAGGTTTTTGTTTTCAGTCCAGCTTTGCAGTGTTCTGCCACAGAACTACTTTCTGTCCTTATCTTTACATTCATTTCAATATCTAGCTCTTTATTGCCTTATAATGTATCTCCTATAAATCACGTGTGCTACAAGAACCCCAACTTAACCAGTTACATCTGATTTCGAATTTCAATTTTACGTTTAAGGGAACCTATGATTTCAGTCCTTAGGATTTGTTTTTCCCATAAGACCATTTACTGTGTATTTTACAAACTGATGTAGAACTCCAGTCTGTAGTAACTTCTAGGAGAATTTTATTGCAGTTTTAAATTTGCAGTGCACAGTCAAAAGCTAAAGTCTGTGATGTACCCATTCATATCAGCACGTTTTGTATCTTTCACAGGAGTGGTTGAATGTATGGCAGCTGGCACAGTTATCCTGGCTCACAATTCTGGAGGCCCCAAACTGGATATTGTGGTACCCTACGAAGGACATATTACAGGCTTCCTAGCAGAAAACGAGGACAATTATGCTGAGAAAATGGCTTATATCCTTTCTTTGTCTCCTGAAAAAAGGTTAGAGATCAGAGAAAATGCTCGCCGGTCTGTGTACAGGTTTTCTGACCAGCATTTTGAAGAGACATTCCTATTATCTGTGGAGCCATTATTTAAATAAATGTATGTGAATAAAAATGCATATGAGTAAAATTATCTTTTTATATTTGACCAGGTACGACCTGTAAATGTAAATATATGTAATTTATGATCTCTGGGTCCCGTTCAATAAAGAGACTTTTTTTTTCTTTCTGTCAGGATATCTGCTTTATGTAACAGAAATATTTTGCTGGGAAATACTTTACTGGGAAATAAATGCTTCTGAAAATGTTGTGTTGACTATGTGACAGTACGCTGTCATGTGTACAGTACACAGTGAACTGCAAAACCTTCTGAATTCACAGTGCTTTCCTGGGTAACAGAACTACATCTGTAAGATCGTTTGTTTTAATATTTTGTTTTCAGTCAGTCTCTACACATTTCATGACACTTTACCTACAGCCACACTTTTTTAAATCAACGTTTTTGTTTGATTGCTCTTGTACCCAGAAGTTTTTTTTCTAGCTGTTAACTAGCTGTTTCTCAAATGGGCTTGAATGAGATTTTGTTACCTACAGCGATTCCTCTAGATTAATCCCATGGTATTTGCTAGCTTGCTTTTTGATAAGTGTAATAATTGCACTTGTCTATCCTCCTTACATTAGCTATTACCTCATGTCCTTTTACAGTATAATAAATGGTACTTTTCTAGCCCTATTCTACTGAAAAGTTTTCTGTTCCTTGGGAATAGAAGGGTCTAGATTAGAGAACATAATTAGATGGTATTCAAATAAGAACTTTAAAGCTCTAAGCTACTGCTTGTTATAAAAGAGAACAGAGTGAGCAACATATTAAAAAAAAGCATCTGCTTTCATATCAAAAGTGGAGATTTTGAGCCATCACGGCACTATTTTATGTTGCATAGCAAACTGAGAAGTGCAGAAAGCTACTAAAATCACTTCAGAATGTGTTTTTTTTGTTTGTTTTTCCTTTATTTAAACTTCATCTGAATTAATGACACTGTGAAAATATGGTTGGAAGAAGTCATTGTTCAACCACTGGAACCCTGTCCTATGCTAGGAACTGGGGAACACGCGATTCTCATGGTGCTAGTAAAACCTTCTACTCCTACTGTATACAACTGCTCAATAGCTGGAAGTACTGTGTGCAGTCAGTGCTATGCAAATTAAACTATTGGAATTATAAAGCTTCAGTAGTGGTACTCAGATTATGAGAAGCTGGAAAAGTTTCTTAAAACAGGATGTTGATTGATCTACAGAAATAAAATCCACTGAGTAGGAGCCTTTCTGAAGTGATACAAAAATGGTTAAAGAGTATGCAGTCAGAAATTTGCCCGAACGAGTGTTGTCAGAGATGTCCCACGTAGCTTAGAACAAGAGAGAAAAGTGCATTTTAATCTGGATCGCAATTTTTCAAATTGTAGACATCTAAAATTAGCCTGATTTTTTTTTTCCTTCTAAAAAAATGGCAAAAACCCTTTCAATTTTAATTGAATGCTTAACTCTGTTGAAGAGTAGCTGATTTACTTGGCATTTAATGTCAGCTACCTGTTTTTTTTAAATTTGTCATTGATGCGGTTAAAATTTCAAGGATAGTAATGGTCCGAAACAGTAATCATGCTGGTGCTCTACGTAGCTGTTGCTTCTTGCTTGACTTTTTAATTATCTGTGTCAACACTAAGGGACTCACAGTTATTTTCTAGATCATCATTAGCTTTTCCAAACAGTTTGCTAGTTAAGCTCATCTTTTCTTCATGTGTTTGACCTTTATTTATTGAAAGCATGGAAGACTCTGTGGTTCTCTCTGCCAGAGGAGTTCCCACTTTTTCCAGAGATTCTTCCAGCTCATGTCTCAGTTCATCTTCAGAATCTTCAAAATTTCTGAAAATTTGAAAGAAAGTTTTATTAATTCTATGTGTCTGTTACGAGTGTTTCTAGTTTCCAAGCCTTTGAGATTGTTTAAAATGTTTTTTAAAGAATATGCAAACTACACACAAACTGCTTCTTTACCCTTCTCTGGAAGATTGTTTACCTATATTTATAAGGTGAAAAAAAACAGTTGCAAAGCCATGTTAACAATTCTGCATAACATTTTTAATGTCAGCATTGACATTTGACATATTATAGAATTGAAAATCAGATTAGCAGACTGTAAAACAAATTTTCTTCATTTATAAATTTAAAAGAACTGAGAAGAAAAGCTTTAGGCAATGCATCCTGTCATCTCATGAAAACTTCAGGTGAATGGATTTTTCTATTGAAGTGCTTGACTTACGTGTCCTCATCATCTGATCTTGGCTCAAGTCTACCATCATCAACAGCAACACTGGAGCACCTTTCTGAGTCATCTTCCTTGCTTTCTTTTGGCGACAGGGTTAATTTCCCTTCTGGAAAGGGAGAGAACATTCCTTTATTTGTATGTATATTAGCTAATTATACAGGTATATGTAAAGTAATAGAAAACAAGTAAACATTTGATTTTTTTTCCCCAGTGACCAACAATGTAAGTACCGTGCTTAACTGACTTGATCACGCATGTTTTAGTCAGTGGTTTATAACCTCTGCTCAGTGGCACCTCGCATGTTTGTAGACTTTAACCACAAAACTATAAAGGGTAAGAAAGAAGGTAAATCTGATGTTGGTGGATTCAAGTTCCTAACATGAGGGCCTGCACTTTCAGAAGAAAACTTAGGGGACTGCTGCTTGGGAAAGACTGAAAATTACTGCTTGAACGCAGTAGCTGTTATTCCTTAGAAATACTCGTTTTCAAAGACTGAAAGGCAACCTCAACATGAAAGGAGGGAGAACAATGACAAGAGTTATTGTTTTAGTACCTAATGGCTAAATTCTGTGGGTAATCCACTAGCAACCTCTCAGTTTGGTAACAATGTCAGCTTGAGTAGCAGGGCAGAACTGGGTGTTGAGGGAGTGTGGTATTTTAATACATGTAACAGATAAATAAAAAAGAACTTAAGAATACCTGCATGACCTTATTCTTGCTTTAGTCCTATGAACTGCTGACAGTAGTGAAAAGTGGTTTGAATTACTTTTTGCTTTTCCTTTTTTTTCAGTGTCAGCTGTATCAGCATGCACTATGCTGTAAAGTCAGTCACCACGGTAGTTTAAGCCATTACGTACTACAGTTTACAGCTGTTCTTCAGAAATACCTATATTTGCATTGTTTTTTACAGGGTTCTTCAACCTCAACAGTTTCATGGGCTAGATCCGGGTTTGTGGTATCTCCCATCTTGTTGGCAGTACCTCTGTCTACCCAAGCAAATAAAAAAAGCATATATGAAGTAATAATTGGTAAGCAGGGCTTGCCCTTTCCCCAGCTATTGAAAACAGCAAAGTCCTGAAAAAGGATGTTCCTTCACTGCTACAGGACAGACAGCAGTGGTTGCTGGCAGAGGCTGCCCACGCTTTTCTTGTTTGTCAGCTGCTTCAAAATGTTGGTTCTTGTCGCAGATCCTCTGCCAATGGTACAGTAACACGCTAAAGAAAACCATGTAAAATTGGCAGTAATGGACGTCCTACCTATTTCTTCTTCAAGCTGGATGAAGGAGGCATTAGACAGCTCTGCTTTTGCTAAGATGCTCAGGAGTGTCCCAGGTGCTGTTTGTTTCCATTGCTTCCTGTGTTCTGTGATGTCTTCAGGCAGAATGACACGGTCAGCTGAAGAACAGGAAGGTTCTCAGGTCACTAAATCATCACTGTGGCTTGGCACTTTTGCTAGAATTAGACTTTCTAATTTTGACACTGAGTTTTTCCTTTCATGTAATGCTGGAACCTGATTTTTTTTCCCTTGTGGAATATTTTCTCTCTTTTTTTTTTTTTTAATAATTATTTGATCTGATTGATACTGTAGAGGAAAAAAATAGTCTATTTATTTAGTCTAAAAAAATAGACAATTTATCACTAAAAACTTCTTAACACCGGTTTTAATGCTAAGTAATAAGCATATTAAGAATATACAGGTGCAGCTTCATTGAGCTGTCCTTGTTCTCAAATTTAGTGGCTTCTTAGGGCTGAAAAGCTTCAGAAGTTCCTGTTTTTCTTGTTCGTCATCTAAGGCGAAATGAACAAGAAGTGACATACTAACAATGCTCTCCTTTGTCTTGACTATCCACGCAAAAAATTCAGGTTGTTTCTGTGTGTCTGGGGTAGTGGGAGAACGGGGGAATACTGGAGCCCCTTGTTCACAGCACCCAGTGACTGGAGCTGCCTGGCACTGTCAGAAAACGAGCAATTCACCTCTGCAGAAAAGGAGCATCACCACAAACATACCTGCGTGAGGGTGCAGCAATACTAGTGTGGTGTGGGAAACCAGAACTCCACCACGCTCTTGGCTGGCTGGCCACAGACTGCCTAGGTCTTGTGTATCATAACTCAAGGCCCAAGGAAGCGGTAGTGGTCACTTGCATAGACTGGCATTTTCAGCCCATCACCGAGACCACAGAGTGCTTCAGATAAAAGTCCTTCTAACTAAATGCCTGTCAGATCATGTGAACATACTGGTATGGAATTGTTAGGAAAAGTATGTAAGTAGTCTGGCTGAATTTTAGTAGCTCCCTAATTTAACTTGCTGGAAAACATAAAAACCTTCTTACAAAATTCATTTTCAGCCATAGGATGTACAGATGTGACATCAGCATTGGCTAAAAAAATCAGTAGTGTCTGGGGGGTTCCAGTTTGCCACTGCTTCCTGTTTTCTTCAGTATCACCTGCATCACTGGACCCTAAGGGGAAGAAAAGAGGAGGCAAAGTTACTTCATTTTTTAAAAATAGATTTCAGTGGAATTATAATGTTGATTATAAGATATAATGAGAGAGAAACATCAGACAAATTTGCTATAGCCTACAGTTACTGAATTTACCTTCCTTTTAACTAATTTTCAGAATTAATCCTAAGTATCCCATTTCCTTAAGAAATACCTGTTTGGTATCCGGAAAGTTCTTCCAAAGCCCCGTCCACGGGATCTTCATAAACTTCCACCAGTTTCTCCTTAAGATTCTCCATATCCACAAAAGTTAACATCTCATCGGCTTTATCTTGTACCTGAAAAAACAATAGAAAGAGAAAACATATATTTGACAATAACTAATTTCTTCTGTGTTTGCCAGCCATTCTCGTGTATGCACAGGCAAGTTGTGTAACCAAACACAAAGCAGCTGGACTTGAAAGTCTCACTGTGGGCTGTGTGGCCCTGTGATACAACAAAATGACAAGAAACAACAATGACAGAACAGTGCTTAATAAGTGTACATATACTGGAAAGAAAGTCTGTTTTCTCTGTTGCTGTTACAAATACTTTAAACATTCTAATATAAAAATATTGATAGGTAGCTATTACATCCAATCAGCTAAAAATGTCATTTTAATAAATGAAATCACATCATGTGTGTAGTCTCACTTCTGTTATTTCCAAATAACGCCTGGTTCATCACAATCATTTTGCTTTGTGATGTAATCATAGTAAAAAGAAACAGCTGTGTGAATGTACTATTGAAATAACACAATTATCAAGCTAAGCTTTTAGTATTATTGGGGAGGAGGATATTTCAATCAAAAAATGGACAGGAACTTTGTTGTATCACTGTAAGACAACCAACCTTTCCCCAGAAAGGATGGAAAAAGCCTTATGCGAGCCAAAGAGAATGACACATGAATGAAAACAAAACAAAAAAAAATGTAATAGGATGTTGCCTTAGAGAATAATTTAGAATAACAGTTGTGTATTTCATGCTAGAGAAACCCTCCTCTGAGCTGAAAGATACCCTTTTTGAGCCATGGATAGCATGACTAGATTGTCAGGTTCTTCCCAGAAACTGTAATAGGCAGAAAGTTAACTTATGATCCCATTTCTCTGTAATGATACTGACTTTCTTCTTGCACAGCTCTACTAACGCTGTTCCTACTGATAGTATAAATCCTGCATGTGTCTTGGCCGTGGTCATCCCCTCTGTTTTAACCTATCTTGAAAATGAAGCAGCACCAGAAGAAATAGCCTGAGAAGACTCAGTTTCTGACCTTGGACTTGTGTAATTTATACTCTACCTGATGCTACTACTGGTCTTGCTTGCTCTTTTTGGTCTGTTACATGCATAAGCTTCAAGCACAATAGAGCCCTCGCAGGAATTTCTGGTTTTGTAGCGTTCACCAGTATGGGCTGAGTCATAGCTGTAGTTTTCTAGCGTATATAAACTGATAAGGATTTTGCAGAGTTACGTTTTCTATAAAACTGTACTAAGTTCTCATTTTCAAGAAGTAATAACCACATTTTCAAAAGCAGTATAGCTAATAATTGCAGAAGTGGCCATTATCATTTCAGAAAATACTCAAAGAAATGTACTAAATTCACAAATCAAATTCGGCATTTGCAGACTAATTCACTTTTGAGCTGTGTTTTTCCCCTCAGCCCAATTTACAAAATGAAAATATCTGCACCCGTTCACCACTTCTCATGTGAAAGATTGACCCAGATACCATCCAATTTCTCAAGCAATCATCTCCTTGAAGAAAGTCTGATATATGCAAGATGTCAACAAAGCCTCAACACGAAGCTTCATTATAACACAGGTAGAGGATGACAGTAATATAAACAGTTAAACCTTACCTCACAGAGCTACTGTCATGGTTTCAGATTACTAAAGAAAATGCTTTGAATATAAGCGAAGCCTACCTCTGCTTCTTGAATGTTGTCTTCCTCAGGAACACATTCATCTAAATTAATTTCAAACTTTATTCCTCCCTGAAGAAAATTCAGACACTTCGTTAAAATATGTTATTAAATAAAAACATTTAATTAAATGTACACAGATGACATGGAATTTAAATGGAACTTGAAAGTTATTTTTCTATTAAAATAACTTCAATTTTCTTCTGTTTAACAAGATAAGTTGAACAAATAGGACAAAAATAGATTGCTCTGAGGTACACTTTATGGATATTTTCAAATGACTGCATCCACTAGAGAAGGCTGGAACATTTTAAGAAAAGATGTCTTTGATAATCATTTAATTCAAATCCTTGCAATACACGGAGTTGGTTCGTACAGTTGGTTCTCAGCCATTATTAATATTTGAACACTGCGCTGCTTCGGTGCAGAATTTCACAAAACACCTTTAGACCACTTCAGAATTATGTTATCTTATGATCTTATTATCTTATCAGAAATGTTCCTAATATCTTATGTGCATTTCTATTCAACTCCCAGCCGCTTTTACAATTTAAAAGCACTATAGAGAAGAAAGTTTTACAACAATATGTTAAGAAATTAGCAGCCTGACATAGCTTCACTTAGAGTAAACAAGCGGTTTGATATAAAGGTAAGTGAGGATTGATTACTGCCTGAGAAGATTTAAAGGGAGCCTCCCTCGAATGACCAGAAAAGCTCTGCTGTATGTTTCTTTTCTTAGGGATTCTATCCTGTCACAGAAACTTTTAGCAAACAGCATTAGACCAATACTCTTAACTGATTCTCAAATAACTTGATTTCCAGAGCTACTGTGGCATAACAGAATCACTTGAAATGTACAGATTTAAGAAGAAAATGGGGAAAAAAAAAAAAGGCACAAAAACAAATAAAAACAGTAAGTATGGATACCTTTGTGCTATATTCCTTCTCCAAAATGTTTTGATCTTGCCTATCTTGGAGTGTGACTTGTTCAAAGTTTTCCTCCATGTTCTGGAGGGAGAGAAAAAAAAAAACAACTTTAAAATGCACTCTTTGGAACCAGTATATGTATATACCCTATATAAAAAGACTCTTTTTAGTAATAAATGTTGCCATTGATTTCCTTTTATATACACCAATAAGAATAGTTCATTCATTGCCTTATTTAGATTCTAATGCCAAAAGACATAATTCTGGCTTATCTAGCAGAAAAACAGGATTTTTCAAAAACATGTTTAGAGGATACAGTACTGCGTCCAGAAACAACACATCTTTTCTCTTCTATCATGATATGCAAGATGACTCACGCTGATTTCATTCCGGCAGACTTTGGAAGTGATGAAAATCAAGATTATAATTGAAACCTATACCTGTACAAAGTCTAGCCATGCTTCATATTATCCTGTTTGCTGGTTAACACCTAAAAGCTATTTAATTACTCCTCTGCATATTCCTATGCCCTGTGTTAGAACATGCCACATAAAAGCAAAGTAAATAATTACATACAGCTCCTTCAGTGACCTCCTGCTATGAGGACGTGTCCTCAACCTCAGGTGAAGCCACAATTCACAGATTGTACTTTTTAGAAATACCTACGCAGTTTCTCCAGTAGATGGAGTGCCCATGAATTAAGGTGACAAACAGGTGTAAAACCTTTTTTTTTTTTTTTTTTTCAATTATGCATTTCCCATGGGAATAACATTTCTGTCCTGTTGTGGCTTCGGTGGCATATGGCATATCCCACCAAATGGTGTGTGGCATCATTTTAGTAAAAGCCAGCTCCAGGATCCATGAATATCACTGAAGAGTGTCCTACTTAAAATGTCAGCTTTGGCCCCCGTTCCAGCTGCAGTAGGGTAGCAACGTCTGTCACCAGTTTATGTGGAGGTCTGCCCCTTGCTGCTGAACAGCGCAGGAAATCCTGCACTACATGAAGGAAATTCTGACTGAAGAATCCTATTAACTAGATCAGCATTGTTTCCCTTTCAGAATAAGCTGGCAATTTGCACGCTGAGATAAATTTTAATAAGTTGAGGCTTTCATTCCATTCACTTGAGGAGAAGCAGACTTGTTGCCGCAGAACTCCATGTGGTCTGGACACCACATCTGGTTTTCATCACACCAGTATTTTAAAGTAGAAGTGGAACAATTCTGAAACTCCATTCCACTGCCTGTGTTGGTAGTATTTGATGACACAGAAGTGATGGATTCCTGTAGCTGAAATCTTTGGCTCTGCTTCTTCCTCCCACTTCTCCCAATCTTCTGTTTGAGTAAGGAATCCACAGAAAACTGGAATGTAACATACACCCTACATTGGATCCTTACAGGAAAAGTAATTATGTTCTACTCTGAGCTCGTATTTACCGTGTCTCCTGCACAGGATTCTCATGAAGGTCTGCGCTGTGAGTGGCTTCTTTACTTCACTCAGAAAGCAAGGAAAAGAAACACACCACAAAAAGAAAAGAAACAAAAGTACCTCCCAATAATTATAGGGGAAAAACAATTACCAAAACAAATCAGAACTCATCCCAATAAAGTTTCCAGGCTATTCAAGAAAGGAACCTAGGAAGATTTTCAGATGCGGTGCAAACATCAGGTAAGATTTAAGCTTTAGCATTTTTCAGGACTCTCGCAGAGTGAATCAAAGGCCACACATAAAAAGTTTTGTTTAGACTACGAGATACCTCAAGTGATTCTTCTTTTGTTCCAGCCGTATCTGTGCTTTCAGACTGGTTCTCAGCTTTCCCTTGCCTCACCAGATAGGTTTTATCTTGTATTTTTTGATTGTCCTAGGGAACAGGTTTATAAAATTTTCATTTCAATTACTGATTAAGTGTACTACCTTAAAAAAGGAGAAGAAAAAATGACTGCATGCAAGTTTGAGCTTTGCTACCTGGAGTACTCCTGCTCTGAATCTGAATTCTTTTATATTGCTGTGGTATTCTTCCCGAATTTTCTGTAACTGTTTCAGGTACTCCTATTAAACAACATTAAGGTAGAATACGTATTTATTAGAAAGACATACAGAAATAGCACTAGCTCAACAAAATATTCTATGGCTATCAAACTGCGTATATGTGAGAAAAAGGGATCTGTGTCCACTACTGCCAATTTTAAAGATTGCTTAATACTTCCTATTAGAGGACGTTTAGGAGTTATAACTGTTCCAGACTTTAACCCTTTTGAAGCTTTTCTGAATGTTTTATGCTGGATTTTCTGTCCAGTTACACCTAAAATAGTTAATTCCAAGAATAAACTAAGAATTGTCTGAGTAATGACTCAAAAAATTCACAATCTTAACACAGAGGACTGAAAATTAGGAGGACAAAAAAAATTATAAACCATTTATTGTATTGCAACCTCCTTCCCAAAATAAAACAGAAGTTTATTGTTTCTGTATAAAATAATTTCCTAAAGTTAAAGTATGGAAGCAACAGGCATAACATACTATTATATCATATTCTAAATGTCACCATATGATTTATGAGCAATGACTATACATACATGAATAGTCAGGTAAGACTGTTTTCTGTGATTTGTAAATGTGAGGATCTGTTGTCCTCCACCGTTAGTTTGTTCAGTGAAGGAATTCCTCTAATCTCAGCAGAACTGAAATCAAAATCAAGGTCCTAGTTTTCAAAAAGATTATGGAGGTCAGCTTTTGCGCAAGTCTTCACTGGTTTCTCCAAGATGGAACCAGATGAGCACAGAGCTTATATTTTCCTAGTGGTCCAATGGAAAAAAAAAAATCTCACATAAAGAACACTATTGTCAAGGAGTGTAAGAAAACAGCTTTAAGCAACTCAGGAAAATATTTTATTTACCTGTTCTTTCATTTCATTCTTTCTAGACACGTCCTGATGATGCAATTTGAGATACTCTTCCGTTATTTTCTGCTGCTGTATTTGGTCATGATATGGGTCAGCAGAGGATGGCCGCAGTCCCTGTGGGTGTACAAATAAATCCCTGAGCAAAGGAATTTTCATTTAGAATCCTTTTCTTCAGGGCCTATTCAGTTCACTTTCCCTCTTCCACTGAAGATTGATGTAAGACAAGTGTGTAGTTTTGCAGGTAAGAGTCATAGTAGAATTTTACATTGCTATAGTTTGATATTAGAAAATAAAACCTCAAGATGACCATTGTAGAGCAGATCAACAGACCCGCTAGAGCAGAGCTTTCTATCTGTCAGTGCTACAGTCTATTGGAAAGACATCAATTCATCTCTGGGATTTTCATTCAGTTTCTTTTACAGATTTTATTCTGTGGTTCAGTACTTACTTACCAGCTGTTTTTCCACTTTAATCTTGTACTGCTGGGCTTCAAAACGCCTTTGAAGATATTCTGCAGGCCTGAGAGAAGAAAGCGATGTTCACATACTATATTTTATTTCACAGCTTCTATCTTCTGCACAAATAATTCTCTACCAGCTGTGTTTGTACTACGTGAACATATGTGTAGGGATAAAATATGTATAAATATGGAACAGTAAAATAACAAACAGAAAACATACTGATTTTGGGCGTTCCCCTTGCTATTATTTTGGTTACATTAATCTTCTGAAGAGCAAAGCTCTTCTTCACCTTCTATTTGATAAATGGTATGTGAAACTGTTAGTGAAAATAAAGTTATTTTTCCTGATCCTCTAAATGAGTGGTCAGTCATGGAATGGACGGACAATCTCAAAAGTAAGACAAAGGTTCTGCTTCTGCTTTGTAAAAGAAAGGCTTTAAAGTACACAGACTGCTGGAGAACGTGCCTTTATATCTGAAAACAAAATGTAAGCTCTGCAGGAAGACGACATTTGCATGGTCTGCCTCCTACTCTGTTCCCTCAAGTACAGAACAGCTTTTGCTCTTTAGATCTGATTCTGATTCTGGTGGGAAGCAAAGACAGTGCTTATCCTGTGTTTTACTCCACATTCAGTGAAACACTGAGATTTGGGAGACATTTTGATAATAAGATTTCAAACATCAGGACAATACAATCAGAAAGAACTTCTGCATAGACAGAAACAGGAGTTACATTGTACAATAAACTTAAGTAAAAAAAAATAAAAATCAAAGAACAAGGAGAGAAGGAACTATACTGAATACGCCATGTTTACAGTGCTAGTTAATCACGAAGGCTGATAACTGCAGGACAATTCACTACTAATAAATAGTGAGAAAGGTTTACCCGTCAGGTGGGGGAGGCGGAGGTGCAACTTGTCCTTTTTGTTTATAGTATTCCTCAACTCTTTGGCTGATGTGAGAAAGGTCATAATGTGCATTACCTTTCCTCTGCAAGCTGTCAAGTTTATCATAGTAATGACCATAATGGCCATGCGCTCTGGTATTCTCTGGCCTTTCTGCCATCTTAAATCTGGAGCTCTGTGGCTGAAAATACAATGAAGAATGTTAATTGCCCTGTTTTCATTTGTATCAATACCAGTTTGAACTATTTCCTGTCCTCCCCATTATGAGCTGCATGGTAATGCAGGCTGTCCACAGTAGAGTTAGTGTTAAGTTCTCCAAGCCCTTTCTTAAATAATCCAGAAACTTCCTAACTTGCTACATACAGGGTGTATTTAATCTTACTGTGGTCTTTCCCTTTTCCCCTGCTCCATCAGCTCCTGTGATTAAGCAGCAGCCCACGCTGTGCGAGTCAGTCCACATGGGGCTTTGCACCCTGTACCTTGGTTGCCCTTGAGCCACGCCATCATTCTGAAGCCCAAAGCACTGAGTTAATTCCAGGAGAGTTTTACTTTGACATGTGACAGCAAGGGGAACCTGGGATGTAGTTGTGGGCAGTAAACATGCAGACTGCTGCCTTCAGGGGAGCACTGTGCTCGTGCATAATCTCGTTGATTATGTGCCTGTGGGAGCTTGCCTTTGATTTCTCCAAGTCCTCACTGTGATGAAACATTCCTGTATTTCTACTTTGTGACAAGACTGTCTTTTCCATCTCGTAAGAACAATGAAGAGAAAGGTGATCGTCTAGCTGCTGCTGCATGATAAAAAAGAACTGCAGTAAGACATCCACAAACATTTCCATGGTGGGAGGCTAAAAATCACTACATGGTGTATGAGCAAAATGCTGAATATTGCTTATTTTTCTTGCATAAATTATAAAGCATCTCGGTATCCCTTCATTAGATGGTAAATATGTTAATTATTGCTCCTTAGAAACACTGAAAATAGAGTCATCTACCTACAGCATAGTCCAGATTATAAAGATTATATAGTCCAGCACAATATAGATTCATATCTATAGAAGAAAATTTTCCACTGCCAGTAATGATCCCAGGGACGAGGTAATTTCAGAAAGTGTACGTGTTGTCTCTCCCTGGATGAAGTTTTAGAGTATGGTATCCAGAAGTATGGCAATCTCAAGCAATCGGAAAAACAAATCAGACCATCTAAATAAGAGGGTTGAGAACTACGAGCAGTGAAGCTTGCACTCTTTCTCCCCTCCGAGAAAGTCTGCAGCAAAGAAGACATACCCCTGGTGGAAGAGGTTCAGGGTAGAGAATACTAGAGCAAACTGGACAGAAGTAAGTCCACTGGCCCTGATGGGATGTACCCACGAGTGCTGAGGGAGCTGGCAAACGTCATTGTGAAGCCACTGTTTATTATCTTTGATTGACTATGGTACTTGTGAGAGGAAAGCAGATGTCAATCTTATCTTCAAAAAGGGCAGGAAGGAGGACTCACAGCACTACAGGCCAGTCTGCCCCACTGGCAGCAGGCAGGGTAATGGAACAAATTATCCTGGAAACCATTTCCAGACACAGAAAAGACAAGAAGGTGATCAGGCATAGTCAGCATGGATTCACAAAGGGAAGGTCATGCTTGACCGACCTGATAGCCTTCTACAATGAAATGAGTGGCTTGGAAGAGAAAGGGAGAGCAGTGGATATTGCCTGCCTCACTTCAGTACAGTTTTTGGTGCTGTCTCCCTAAAGATCCTCATAGAGAAGCTGATGAAGTATGGGCTGGATGAGCAGAGAGGTAGGCTGAAAACTGGCTGGCACCAGAGGTGATCATGTTACAAAGCCTAGCTGGAGGCCAGTAACTAGCAGCTTACCCCAGGGGTCAATACTGGGCCCAATCCTGCTTCACATCTTTGATAACGATCTGGATGATGGGGCAGTGTGCTTTCAGTAAGTCTGCTGCTGATGCAAACCTGAGGAGAGCGGCTGACATGCCAGGGGTCACGCTGTCATCCAGAAGGACCTCAGCAGGCCGGAGAAATGGGCTGACAGGAACCTCATGGAGTTCAGCAAGGGGACGTGCAAAGTCCTGCACCTGGGGAGGAACAACCCCAGGCATCAGTACATGCTGGGGGACCCCGCAAGGAAGAGGACCTGCGGGTCCTGGTGGATAAGCTGAACATGAAAACAGTGCCCTTGTGGCAAAAAAAGGCTAACGGTATCCTGTCTCGTATTAGGCAAAGTACTGCAGCAGGTCAAGGGGAGTGTTCCTCCCCCTCTCCTCTGCATTAGTGAGGGCACACCTGGAGGGCTGTGGCCAGTTCTGTCTCCCCCCCAGTACAAGAGAGACTGGAGCTACTGGAGAGAGGCCAGTGAAAGGCCACGGTGATAATTCAGGGACTGGAGCACCTCTCATGAGGAAATGCTGAAAGACCTGGGATTGTTTAGCCTAGAGAAGGCTCAGGGGGAATCTCATCAGTGTGTGCAAATACCTCAAGGAAGGGTACAAAGAAAATGGGGCCAGGCTCTATTCAGCGGTGTTCAGGACAAGAGACAATGGGCACAGACTGAAACACAGCAAGTTCCAGCTGAATATAAGCAAAACATTTTTTACTGTGAGGGTGACCAAACACTGGAAGAGAGAGGTTGTGAAATCTCAGTTGTTGGAGATCTTCAAAAGTCATACGGATGTGGTCCTGGGCAAGTGGCTCTAGGTGTCCCTGCGTGGACAAGATGACCTGTAAGGGTCCCTTCCAGTCTCAAATATTCTGTGATTCTGTGAACCCTGAAGCAACTTATTCAAAGCATGACGCTATGCAAATATCCCCACAACCCTGAAAAAAAATATGTTTTCTTCATTTAGATGATGAAAGACTGTGGGAACTTACCCAGTGATAACATTAGAGCATGTTTGGCAGATCCAAACACTGTGGACAAAATTCTGCCTCTGATTACAGCAGAGCATGATGAAAGGAAACTCAGCCAGCATCTCTGCACTTGCCTGGATATGCACAAATGTAACTATGAGGAAAACTAAGTCCTGTGTTCTGCATTGGGCCAGCACTATCCCCAGGTATCTAAGTGACTGCTTGAGGGCTGCAGTTCTGGGAATTCCACAAATCTCTACATCAGCTAATCTACCGTAACTGCAATGTGCAATTACTGCTGGGAGCTCCCGGATCCTAACTGTGCTTTGCTCTGGTTCGTCAGCACCCAAGAGAGCACTACATGCTCTTGAAGATAAATGTGAGGGTGTGAGATGATGCCAAGTAAGAGGCTAGAGATAGCACATAGCTTGAGGAAACAATGAGGTAGAAAATGAGAGAGGGACACAGATCAGACACAGATCACTGTGAGGAACTGGGGCTTCCTGCTGTAAGGTTTTATCCCAGTTTGTTTTAATAGTATCTGAAATGAGGGCAGAGGGCACCACTAATCTTGCCCACGAATGGGCCCTCAGGAGGTGTGACATAAAAGAATCGGTACATTTGCTTTTATGGCAGAAATGCAAACCCAAAGTTCATTTGCCTTTGTGCAAACATAAATGCAAAGTGTGCCTGACTGCTTTTGTTACAAAGGACCAGGCTGAAGCAGCCTGAACTCCGTGTTTCCCACTTAGGCTTTCTAAAACACCTCTTCTGAGACTTCTGCAGTCCTTAACTGTCTCCACTGACTTGCTGTAGGCATTAGGTTGAATTTAATTTATCTTAAAGAAGCCTTTTAAAGGACCTTTTCTAACAGGAGGAATTTGCCTTCTAAGATAATTAAATGTTATCAGCGATGTGGATGCACCATACCTGAGGCTGCTGCCATCCTGAAGGTTCCCATTCACTTCTTTGAAAGAATTCCTGCGTCTTGACAGGCGTCACCATTCCAGATTCTGGAGGAACTTCGTCCATGACTCTCCCTTTCTGAAGCTTACATTCTTTTTAAAAATAAAAGATTAACAAGTTACCTTCTGTGCTTCCTACATGATTATTGATCACGCAGTTGCAAACCATAGTAGGGTGCATACACCTAACACTGACAGGCTGAGCCAATAAACGCTCCTTACATCCTTTCATCATACTTCACCACACCTCACAGTTCCCAGGAATTCTGCCTTTCATTCTTAGAATGACATGTTTTTGAAAACATTATGACTTGTTACACTCATGTAGAGTGGATTTTAGTACCTAGTTTTGCAAAGAAGTACACTGAATAGAAGGGAGACCTCTATAAACCAGAAATGTATTGCAGCTTTTCTAGCTGAATGCTGCAAGTGATGTGGTCTCAGAGCTGGCTTTTCCTGAACAGGGAGGACAGTGATTCAATGTCTAGGGTAAATGCTTCTGCTGTTTCAGTTCTCTCCTTTTTTTTTTTTTTTTTAATTTCCAAATTTGTCTGGAACTCTTGTATCCAAGACTGCAGCAAAGACTGTTGGAGCAAGTTATCACCATCAAGTATGTCACAACTAACAAATGTTAGTGTAGAACCAATGTTAAAATCATTAAATATTATCTTTACCTTGTATCAGCTTGGCTCCAGGCTGTGATGCTGAAGGCTTTCTTCTGTGTATCACAGTGAGACTGAGTTCTTCCTGTGTTAACTATAAACAAAAAAGTATCAGATAGAATTGTTTATACTACAATATGTATTTTTCTCTTGGCAAGCAGCAGTACAAGGCACTCACCTCAGGGGGCAAATATCTGAGAACAAGCTTCTGCAAGAAGGGCTTCCTCAAAATAGAATTCATAGATGGCCGATCTCTTGGAGATACTTTAAACAACTGGGAAATTAACATCCTCAGATCATACGAATATTTGGGAGACACGGGCTGAAAATATCCTCTGCAAATCTTCAGCACCAGCTGGTGCAAGCTATTGCCTTCAAACTTAATCATTAAAAGCAATAGAAAGAGGACAGTAAGTACTGCTGGTTGGAAATGATGGACTAAACATCCAAATTTGAAAAGGGTACTTGCGGACAGAAGCCCTGTGCTATGCAATCTCTTCACAAATAATTTCCCCCTATCCATAGTTTGCTGTGAGAAATTAACAGAACTATTCTCTAACTACTTGCTGGTTATGTTCTCCTATTTAAGCTACGTGACTCAGCAGGTCTGATAGCTTTGGTACTCGGAAGAGGTTTTTCGGAGTGTCATATGTCATACAGTGTCATACAATAACACAGACACAATTTTTCCAGGATTAAACATCAATAGTTTTGCCAAAAGCTGTTCAGCAGAGACCTGCACACATACTGCTTTCACAGCGTTCCCCTTCAAAGCCTCAGTTCCCACAACTTAGCCTCTGTGGTCTGTGTTCTCTCAGGAACCAGGGTACAATCTGATTTTTAACAGCTGATGCCACTCAGCTGACTCTGTCCTCTCTGTTCAGAAGATCTCTTAATATGTCAGCATCAGTCTGCTTTTTAGGGCCTCAGGCAGGCAAAACTAATTTTGAAAGCAACAACTTTCTTAAATTACTATTTTATTTATTTGGATAATTTGAAGGTGTTGTAACCAAAATTTGCTCTTGCATTTCCTTTCTACATCAGCATCTAGTTCCTGCCTTCAAATTAAAAACATGGGCAGCAATATGAAATGAGGTTGGATCAGGTGATCTTGGAGGTCTCTTCCAACCTAAATGATCCCGTGATTCTGTGAAACAGAATAGCTAATATTCATAAGAAGAAATAATGATGTTTTCTCACTTCGTGAAATCTGGAATTTTCCTCCCTTGTTCTCAGCTCAGCACAATTGCTCTCCCTTCCAGTGCTGCTCTGCTGACTTTGACCATAATAAAGCCCAGGTCAACTTCTGCTGGGCCCAGGAATCCGACCCTTTTTCTGTTGTTGAGATTAGTTTCTGCTTTGTTCCCTTGTCCACATTCACAGGCTGAGGATTACTTGAGGCTCAGATCATGCAGAGGACAGCACAGTTTCCTGAAGATGCTATCTCAGTTATCTTTTGACATGAATGTGCTTCCAAACAAAATACAACTTTTAGGAAAATGTTTCTTGAGACTTGAAATGCTCTCCGGGGAAACATAGGTTTCAAACTCTTTAGCAAGTACAGATTAGTATTTTCAAGTAGAAATGAATAAAATTATGTGCCTAAAGCCTAACCTTGAAGTATAGCTTTAATTCTTTCCATCTGCCTTTTGAGAAAGTATAGCACTTATTAAAGAGTAAATATATGTTTGACATACATATATACATATACATAAAAATTCTAGAAATACAATATAATATATTGTATTTTAGTATGCTCAAAAAATTCAATACAAAATATTAAACACTGGCAGTCATCCTTTAATATCAAGAAGTAAATTGAAAATAATTCTAGTAGCTGTCTATGAATATTGTTATAACTACATATATCCCAGGCTGTTCAGTCTATTTTTAGTAATATGATATTGATCTGATTCTAAGATACTTACAGGATGCTTTAGTGCACACAGCTCATAGAGCACGCAGCCAAGAGACCAAATATCTCTGTAAATAAAAGGAATTCAAGTTTCAGGAAAAGCCTATAATATTTTCATAGATGTAATCATTTTTTTTTTTTTTCAGCTCTCAAATTTACTAGCATCATTCCATCGGAGATTAATATTGGTGCAACTTTTGATATTTCTGAGGATGCATTGAAAAGAAAAAAACTTAAATTTATTTTTTAGCTCTGGCACCAATGTTTCTACAGTACCTAACTAGGTTCTATTATTATTATTGGAAAAGGCACATGATATAAATGATGCCTGCTTAATATTCTTAGCAGGACTGAAGAGTAAAGCTATCTCTAGCTGATGCATGTGAAATTCCTGGTGCCCTGCAGAAATACAGATTTAAACCATGACATCATGGTAAGTTTTCTTGTGCCTGCACACCCTCATGAACAAGCATATGAAGAAAACAGAGAGACTCACGTTTTATTGTTATATGGTCGATTTTGACAGATCTCGGGTGACAGATAATAAGGCGTCCCTATGCAGGTATAGGCAAACTCCATGGTGCTAATGAAACACAATGAATAAAAAGGCTTACACATTGTATAAGTCTGCAAGCAATTGAGTTAGAGCCTGTGGGGGTTATTATTTCTGCTCTCAAAATAGTTGAATAATAGCTTGATGGAACAACCCAAGAAACACAAAAGCACTTCCCATTTCTGTGTAAAAATGACCAACTATTTTAATGCAGTGTTTGCATTTCAACAGAAATCACAAGAATTCTCTTTTCCCCACTTTTTACCAGCATCGTAATCAACATTTGCAAGGAACGATGATCATTAACACATAATTCTGAAAGCTGTCAACCACACCTCAAAATATTCGAAGTCTCCAACATACTCATTGAAATAAGATCGTAGGTGCCAGTCAGTCATGCAAGCTAGAAACTGCAGAAGGTGGAACAACTGTCCAGAAACTAAAGCAAGAGTAAATGAATTCTATTTCCATCTTTGCTGCTGACTTGCTATGTAGGTATAGCCGAATACCACCGGTTGGATTCATTCCACTTGCTTTTAGTTATCTACCCTGTGGATGTCAGCAAGAGCCACTGGGAAGTCAGCGGAGAGAAACAGAATCACAGAGTGTGATTCCTCTCACTCTATAGTATAAGTTTAAAGTTACCCTCTTTATAGAGAATATGAAGTCTGACTGCCAGAGGTGTCAAGGATACCTAACAAAGTAAAACTATTGGGCACTATATGGCATTTGGAAGTGGAGAATGGAGATGAAATGCCTTTGTGTATCACAGGGGAAGGGAAGAAGAGGGACCAGGAAAATTAGTTCACTCATCACGTGAGAAAAAGTACATTCAAGCTCCAAATATTTTTGTCTCTATAGTCCCAGATACCTATTAAATACTCCTCAAAATGCCCATACTTGCGCATTCACATTCTGAGGTTTACTTTCAGCAAGACTTCCCAGCTCTGATGCACCACCAAACTTTCAAAGTTATTTAGGCCTAATTTCAAAGCAATCTGATGGGGCCTTGACAGAAATTACCTATGCTGTACATTCACCTGAAGAATGCATTAAAGTATTTTATACAGGTACACAGTTAAGTAAGTCTGAAGAGAGTGCACAAACTGTCTATGCTGGTTAAAGTTTTTATTGTGTAGACAGAAATGTGATTCAGCTTGGATTGATTTAATTTAGGGATAGGAAAAGTTGCAACAAGTGAATTGCAGGAGGGGGAGTACAAAGCAACTGAGAAGGACTGACAATAGAAGGACTATCTGCAAAATGATCATCAGAGGAAATCATCTTTCCACAAACTGTGGAACTTCATTGCCACAAGATCCTGCCAAGGTCAAAGATATCAAGAGGCTCAGAAAAGAGATCAAATTCAAGCCTTGTCCTTCTGTTAGCAAGCCCCCTGGCATGTTTTGACCACGTCAAAAAGCACTCTCCTAGACAATGTCTGGCCACTATGTAGGTTAGGCCAACCTTGTCCCCAGAGTCAATAAAGATAAGAACACCCTCTTCGGCAGAGGTTTAGCCAGAGGGATGCAAGCCATGACAAAACATTTACTCTAAGGGCCAGAGAAGAATGGGTTCTGGCTTTTTTTTTTTTTTTTTTTTTTTTTTTTTTTTTTTAATATAGGCACAGTTTTGAAGAACATACTAAGAAAAGAAATAGTATGACCTGAACAAACTCTTTTCTTACACTACTTCCAAATGCTTAATGCTGTTCACTGCTTTTTCTTTCCATGAAGCACCAGAAGTGATCATCAAGGACTGCAAAAAAAGAGTTGTACCTCCAGAGTTTCTCTATGTCAGTTCCATAAGGAACAGGGAAAGATTGAGGGAAAGACGCCCTAACAAGAGTCCAGTTACAAGGATCTGTGGTTATGTTCAGGACGGCACATTTTAGGATACCAGAAAAAAATAATATAGTGACAGACCCATGATATCCTAGACCAAGCATAGTCCACAAACAATTTGCACATTCAGGTTGCATTCTGAACATTCAGAAATAGTCACATTTGGTGTAGATCATAGACTAATGAAAGAGGTGCTTACTTGGTCAACTGTCTTGCTATGCCAAAGTCCCCAAGCTTTGCTATCTTTCCATTATTGCTAAGAAAAATGTTCTGCAAACAAAGAAGAAACTGGTATGCAAAAAATGAAACATGGCACAGCTTCTAAAGCAAATTTTGACATGAAAAAATCACCCCCCTTCCAGTTCTAGTTTTACTACCTGTGCTTTTACATCTCTGTGTAAAATCTTTCTGTCATGAATATGCTTCAGGCCCAAGGAGATCTGCACAAACCAACTCAAAATCTGTGGTGAAAGACAAAAGGAATAGATATCTGATAAATTTGATATATAGATAAATTTGCATGGCTCTAATTTCCAATGGGACATCTTACTGAAAATATGTACAATAAAGACAACAACAAAATCTAAAATGTTGAGCACACGCAATATAGAATAGTAAGAAAAAATATTTTTGAATTAGTAAAATTAATGCCATAGTTTTGCTTTCCTTTCTCAGTGCTATCAGGAAACTAAATGGAAATAAATACCAACTCCCACTTCCTGTATCCCAGTCAAGTTTTCATTGACTATGACAAGACCATTACTTGAGCAAGGACTGAATAATCATGTCAAAAAAGAGTTAAGAATACTAGACATTTATTTAGAAATGAGTTCAAAAACACGACAGAAATGGGTGGCATCTTCTTAACCCTCAGCAGTGGAAGTCATACCATGCATTTATAGTATTTGTAATCATACCAAATGTGATCCAGGAAAGAAGAAATAGAGGATGAAGGTCTGCAATGTGGTTAAACAACAGAGGTATGAAGAAACTTGTGATAATAAGTAATCACAACAGTTTATCCTTGCCCCAGGACAGCTCTTAAGCGTGTATTTAACTTCAGATATACGTGATTTATTGAATAAGGGCTGCTGGACTTAATTCAGAAACAAAAGATGTGCTTACATGCTCCTATCTTAAGGACAATTGATGGTCATGGAAGACTTTAATTCAAGCAATAATCTTTCATCTAGTAATGCTTAACATTTCACAGATGATTTCCTGAATATGGCTGATGTCATAAATGAGACTTTCTTAGGCATATACTTGAAAATATAAAGATTTTTTTAACGATGTTACGTTAAATTGGGCAATTTGCTCTCTGTTCTTGATTATCAGATGCATCTTTAGTTTCTATAATCCCTTCTGACTGTATTTCCTTTGTCTTTCTTTGGATCTGTGATTCTGTGGATATGCATCATTTTGTCTTGGCAAGAGTTTTGTGTGTGTTGGTTCCCTGTTTTGTCTTTTCATGATCTGTGACTTTGTCCTCTTTTTATTTTCTCTCATTTTTCTCATTCTTTCTCTCTGCCTCTATTATGACTCCCAACTGGATCATAAAATTCACCATTGCTGAACCAATAATTCACTTCCAACTGACTTCTACGCTAAGGAGTTTCTCTTTTCCTACTAAAGGAAAAAGAAATGTCACAAAATTTCTTTTTTTTCCTTTTTTTTTCACTTCTATACTTTAGAGTAGATTTTCACTAACACGTTAGATACTCTCTGTCTAGTATCTAGGTAAGTTTTCATTGCAACTGCAAAAGTGAAAGACTACGCATAATAAATATCCTTAGAGTTCCAAATATGAAGTCCAACATATAAAAGATTTCCTTCAGCAAGCTAAAGTTAGTTAAAAGATGAAGGAATAAGTTAAGGAGTAGTAGGAAATTCTGTTTCTGTGAATTGCAATACCTCTCATACGCGCCTATTTACAAACTGAAATACCTGTGAACATGCTCCAAAAGCAGTCAGAATTCTGGCGTTGTTCCTCTGTGTCAGTTTAACAATTTAAATGGCATCAGAGAACTCTTGACCCAAATAAAATGAATGAGAGATTTACCACTGACTAGTATAAAGCACGATATGTCATGATGCAAATAGCATAAAAGAATGAAAATTTCGTATATAATACATCCCCCTACACCTCTAAAACACCTTGTAAAAATAAAGCCTTTCTGGCTGAGCAGGTGTACTATTAAGATAAAGTGCCTCCAGAATACAAGGAGCAATGGAAAGAATATAATTGGCATCAATATACTGTTAATAAATTAATTTAAGATCTTAAACAAGTCTAAAAGAAAACTAAATTCCCACTAAAACTATCAAAGTTTCTTTAAAATGTTCAGTTTTTTTATAAGAGGTCAGAAAAGAAACAGTAGCTAGCAGTGCATAATTCAAACAATGTGTTTTACATAATACGTCCTTTCCTCTAAAGGTAATTTATTTCACCTGGTCCTCGTCAAACAGTACTCCATGCTGCATATTTATCCGCTTCATTAAATCTCCACCATCACAGTATTCCATCATGATATATAGCTTGTTGTTTTCTGAAAGGAAAAGTATTTCTTGCCTTTATTCCTTTATTACTCATTAATACAGCAATAAATTATTAAATTCCACTTGAAACATACATTAATTGTATGCTTTCTATGGACACTAGCCTTCACCTTTGCTTCACAGGCCCTCCAAAATCCAGCATGAGCCTCAGCTGGAAAGCCGCTCCACCCCTTCCCTCAGTCCCAAAGTCCAAGCCAAATCTTTTCTGCAACCTTACTGATACCCCAAAATATATTTTTTTCCTATTTTCCTATTTTTCCTATTTTCTAATTCATTTTATTTCCTATTTCCTGCTGTGCTCAAAAACTCTCTTTTTCTATTGAAGCTCCTGAGAAAGTCTCACAAAACTCTGGACCTCTGTTGAAGGTCAAGATTAAAGTTCAAGGGAGGCAATGCACACACCTCAGGATCTAGTGTTTGCTTCAGAGTACTTTTGGTCCCACCCACCCACCCACAAGGAGAAAGAAAGTGATGACTGAACCTGGTACCTTGTGTTCATTTTTAGGAGTTGGCACCTAACCCCACCGATAAGTAAGGTGCTGGGGATAGGCCTATGGTTGGGCAATACGAACAAACTAGGTTTTGCTGCCTTTATAGTCACAAATAAACCTTTGTGCCTTTATAGTCACAAATAAAATAAAAATGTTAAAAGTAAACCTTGCAAAGAAGCAAAGAAGGTGACTATATTTGCATGCTTCATCTTGGCCAGAAGAATGACTTCTTTCCGCGAGGCTTCTTTTTCTTTCACAGGCATCTACAAAGAATTAAGGAACTATATGCTAGCGATGATGTATTTAAGTCTCTTCAATAATAGTTACATTGCTGTCAAATCATTCCCGCAAGTACGTAAAGATTGTGCTAAGTTGATGCAGAAATACTAGAACATATGATGTACACACATTCGCAGCATATGTTTGTAAATATACTGGAACATTATCAAAGTAAAACCAAATTATGATGTTTTACAAACAGGCAAATGTCTACCTTTAAACTTTCTACACAAATGTTATTACCAATTGTTGGTTGAGAGTTGAGTTGGTGAATAGAGGTAAACTCAAAAGTTAAACTTCCCTTACGTATTAGAATAATAAAGGTCTAGGTGAGTCTGTGTTCTTAATAAGGGTGATTTCAAAAGAATGAAGTTAAAAACAAAGATCTTCTGTTTTACAGTTGTTATGAGTTCTTGCAACATTTCAAGCAAAATCTTTACCCCGTTATAGTAAATGGAAAACTTATATTTGGTTCATTGTAACCACACTTTCATCAGTATTATTTCTTATAAACTCATGTTTCAGTGATTCCATACTGATTCTATTAAAATGTCCTCTTTCATTTACAAAAGTAAGTTTCTTACTCTCATTCTTAAGAAATAATTTTGAAATGTAACCCTTAAAGATTCAAAAATCAAAAGGTGAAAATAAAGACACACAATCAGCCATATAAATGACACAGAGACATACCACATACTAGAAAGACACTCTACCACGTAAGAAAAATCTTACTACTTTGAAGTCAGAATTTTCTGTAACCACCTCTTGATTTTTAAACAACTGTGATAAGCAATAACACTTTATTAACTTACGTTTTTCTATTTTGCATACATCAAAATATGAGATTAGAAATAACCATATTACTGGTCATGAACACAGAAAAACTATTTTTTATTTAGTTGTCATTACTAGTATATCAATTTTTCTGGGTTTGAACCTGAAGGTTATGTAGCTTTTCCTAGAACTGACACATAAAAATTCATTCTTCTGTTATGATTCTCTAAAACATTAGAAGTTCACTAGCATGGCCCAGAATGTAAGGGCTGTCACATGCAAGTAGACGCTCACTGAAATTGACCTCTGAATTCCCTGTACTGAAATCACATGGAGTTTAATTGTGTGTCTTTTTGGAACTGGACCTAGGAGTGGCATTACTCTGACACCTGAGCTAGCCACCCTAACCTGCCTTTACAGCCCACAGAAAGAAACATGGCGTTTATGGCCCAATTCACTTCATTCTGAAACAGAAGTCTAAAACACACGCAGTAAACAGTATCCCTTGTTCTCGAAGAAAGGGAGTCAAGCCAGGTAGGTGAGATAATGACAGCTACAGAATGGACATTTCAAATTAGATGAATCAAAATGCCTTATGCATAAATGAGAATCAGAAAGATTGTTGTGTATTACTCTCATGCCTGAAAACATGCATGTTGGAAAAAAAAAAAAAAGAAAAAGAAAAAGTTTAGAGAAATGTATCACAAAATCATGGCTTGTTATTTCAGTAGCAATAGTTTTGTTGTAGTTGAATCATCTGCTATAAAGCTTAAATCAGGTAGCGTCGCATATGGTAGGTAAAGCGTTGAAAAAAAAAAAAAGAAAAAAAAGAAAAAACCTGTTAATATAAAAACATAGTTATGTTTTTAAAATCACTAAACAGGCAGTCAAAGTGTACAGTCTTTGGAAAGTTTGTCATCAAGATGCAACCACAAATGTGACACCCAAGCTCATACGTTAGCTAAATGCAGTTGTCGTAATTCTGTAAATAACTACTGTTATCATCCAGGTTTTGTTGTTTTACCTTAGTTAAATCAATCTCTTTGATGACACATTGCTCATTATCCACTTTTCCTTTTGCCAAGAATATTTTGCCATAAGATCCTTCTCCAATTTTCTTAAGGATTTCATATTTATCCATGATGTCTTTATCTTAAAGCAGTGGCTAAAACAAGAGTCCCCAAATTAGTATTGCATGTAGTCGGTGCTATAACATCTGAGTTTGTCTACTGAAGTAGAAACTGCCTTTCATTACTGTATTTTTTCCTCACATTTTTGTCACATTTTGTCACATTTTTATTAATGATGCAGATTCATCCTCAAAATGTCATCTCCTGGAAGACTGCAAATTATTGTGGATCTGAACTTTCCTTAAGCAGCAAGTTTATGAGTGTCTCGTAAAGGAAAGCATGAAACATGGTCCTAGCAAACCCTAAAATTAAAAAATGAGAAGGCAGCAGAAAGTATTATGGTATGGTATTATTATGGTATTATGGTATGGTATTATTCTTAGAGGTCTTTTCCAACCTTAATAATTCTATGATTCTGGGAAGTTTGACGTTATTTATTGAAGTTAACAATACTGCACACTTGTTCTTTTAATGGAAAACATAAAATTATAGTGCGTTTCTTGTTGAACTTTCTATGGTGGAAATGACCAAGTAGCCTGGGTCATTACCACTGGGTATTTGCAACCTATCCGCAAGCAAGCTTAGAGGGCTAATACACATGCACACTCTAAAACTGTTCTTATTAGTTGGACTAAGTTTTAGCCAGGAAGATTTGGTAAGACACTGCACTTTTCCTGTCAGGAAGGAAAGCCAGGCTCGGTAGCAGACCACCTCGGCCTGCGTGAAGCCATCTCCGCGGGCCGGGGCCCTTCCCGCCCTGCTGTGGTGTCGTCGCCATGGCGACGGCGCGCACCGAGCGGGCGGCCCTGGCCGGGGCCACCCTCAGGCGAGGTCCGGGCGGGGGGACGCGGTACCTGCGTGCGGCCGCCGCCTCCGGAGCCCCCCGCGGCCAGACGGAGGAGGAGGAGGAAGATGAGCAGCCTTACCCTGTCTGCCCTGCCCTCGGCGGGGTGTGGCGTCTGTGGCACTGCCCTCGCACCCCTCCGGGAGGAGAAGGAGGCTGGATTGCTTCAGGCAGCCGGCGCCTTCTGCCCGCGGTGAGGGACTTTGGGTGTGGGCAACAGAGAAGTGGGAAACAGCCCCGTTCCACACCTTGACATTTTCTAAAGCTTTTCATATTTATTTTTCTCCAGTATTATTTATTTTAACACAGTCCAGAAGCACCTCCCAGGGAGAACTGTACTGGGGTCATGTCTACACTTCCCTGTCAGGCTTCTCACCGCTAATGACTATTTAGTACCCAACAGCCAGCCCAAATAGCACCATTAAACTTAAATTACACGTAATGCTTCCTGCAGAAGTTTATCTCCTTATCAAAATGGGGAAAATTGTCCTTTTTAATGAACAAAGTAGGTTTCTTCTACACATGCAAATGGCATATATAAAAATCTTGTCATGGAAGGCAAAAGTTCACTCTCAGGTATTGTCAGAGGATTAACAGCTGCGTGAACTAAGCCTCAAATAATTAGCATAGCTAAATGTTCTCCATAAAATGCCCTTCAGACAAAATCAGTTATTCCTACTGTGCAGTACTTCAAGACATAGTCAGGAAGAAAAACTTCATGCACAACTGTCACTTCTCTGAAATAAGACAAAGAAGGCAATTTAAACAATGCTGTTAGCACTAATGCCTTTGGCTGAACATTTCTACAAAGCTATTACCAACTCTAAATATATTTAATATCTACTTTTTTTGTTATTTGCAAGTGTTCTACCTAGAAAGGTTATTTATTATGCATCCCTCCCCTTAGTTTGCCCTACAGAAAACTTGCACACAGGTTTTTTTGAGCAAGACCATTTTACTAGTAACTACAACTATTATCAACAAATACAATTTGGATTACACATATTGGTTAGCCTAACTTTCATTATTGCAGAAAAAATTCCAAACGTAAGTTTTCAGTCATTGTGTTTGAGTACCATTTCCAGTTCCGACACCCAATCTGGGTCATCTTCCTCAAAGTCCCTAAAAACAGATTTCAAAATGTTATTTTGCAAAATAATCCAACTTCATAAATATATATATATTTAAATTACACTATAACTAGGAGAAATACTGTTGAAAATCTCAGTGCAAGAGACTTACTTCCTGCACTACTGCAGTTAAGAAACCAGTAGGGGTTCCCTTTTGAATTTACCCAAGTAAGTTTTTATCAGAAGCAAAGAAATGTACACCAAGAAACTATATGCATTGATATTAATGGCTTGCAGTTGAACTGCAGTAATACGTACTTAAGTAGTTCATGTCCCAGTGCCACCAAAATAAACAATGACATAGACTAAGGTTTTGAGATCCTAATACCCACCCCCCCAAAGCTACATACATCTGTAAAATACAGCATTTCTGTTCAGAACATGTTGACATACTCTGCTTTTTCAAAAACAGGAAAAACTGGTCATGAACAGAAAAAGAACATAAAAATTGAAAAGTTTGTAAAAATATGTCTTCAATAAGTAGGTTCGAAAGTGATTTTATTGCACTATGCATGAAAGAGTAGGAAGATTAATACACAAATACAGCAAACATACCACTAGTGAGTGGTGTTGCTGTTGTTTATCTGATTTCAAGGTCAGAGTAGAAAGATGTTTTATGCAAGAAGGGTTTGCACATTACTGTGGATATAACTTCATCTCCTACTTTCATTTTTGCAAAGTCACCAGCAAAAATAATCTGCTAATAACAAGCAACCTGTTTAATCTCAACATCATCAATAACTATAAACGTAGCAAAGAAAGTATTTAAGATATTAAAATGTAGTAACATTTGATATCATTATGTAAGAGAGAGATTAATTGAAAAAAATACTGCTGTTGTTTAAGGGGATTTTCTTTTTGAAAAGTCACTTTAAGGAACTAAAGAAAGCGAAAATACAAGGATGTTATTTGGACATACGTGTCATCTTCATCAGATCTAGGCTCAAGTCTTTCAGAATCTATGACAATAGCTTCGTGTTCCCCATCTACTTCATCAGATGCTTCAGTTTCATCAGAAAGTGGACCTCTTAATGTATTTACAGAAGCTTTGAAATGATAAAAAGGAGCGTCACCAAAATCCTTAATTTTAGAAAAATAAAATTAGACTTATAAACACGTCTTTCAAATTTGTCTCCAGTTTTTTTGCAAATCCCAGTACAAGCTATTACCTAACTGGGGAGATAACTAATAAAACTGAAGTGGACACCAAGTATTCATGACTACATTGATGCATATCTACAGACTACTATTACCTTTTGCCATGCCATCTTACTATCCTGTCTTCAAAATAGGGCAGTACCGACTCAGTGATGGTGGATTACCTTATGGGGTTACAGCCCTATTACTGCACCTCCCTAACACATACACTGTGCCGGATGGAGACTGTATGACTCTGCAGTCTCTGCATTTATGTCACAAACTCATTCCGCCTTCGAGCTGCAAGTGAAAGTCCTCCATAAAGAGATGTACAAAGACTGGAGATGTACAATCACTCAGGAATTCTTGGTTTAGATTTTTTTTTTTTTTTAAAGTCCACTTTTCATTCGGTAAACAAAACAACAACAACAAAACAAAATGTGCATTCATGTTTATTTCACAAAAGACTATCTCCATACATAGGACCTATGTATCGTAAAGTCTCTACTGATAAACATATTTGCAAAAATGTTTGGGGATTTACCTGTTTTATAAATTGTGTATGTTTTAAATGCTAAGCTGACGTCTGTGTTACTGAGAAAGTTCAGCAGGGTCCGAGGTGTTTCCTTGTTCCACTGCTTACGTGGCTTATTTTCACTGTAGTTTATAACAGAGCCATCTAGGTATAAAATCATTAATAAATACTTCTTAGATGAAAAGGCATTAGCAGCACAAATTGCAAAGAACACATTTAAGAAAAAGAAAAAAAGGGAGAAAAGTTGCAGTCTGTAGCACCACTGGCCTCTCCTAACATACTTCAGTCAGCAACATCAAGAGGAAAGAAAATTAGAGATTGTAACATTACAACTTTCTGTTATGAGGGAGCCAGCGGAAACTAAGACCTCAGGTGAGGAGCCAGAGTCTCTGCAAGCTTATTTGGTGTCTCTATAAAGCTCACAAAAAGGAGCCTGTGGCCATTTTTGTGCCTTTTAATAGCAGAACACCTAAATACATGCATTTTTCTGTCTTCTTTCACTGCCCATCATGTAACATTTGCATCTCAAATCTCATCTGATTACTCAAATCTGTATTACTTATTTCGCTAGCATTTATGTATACACATTTACTTAGAATACATCTCCAAAATCAAATGAAATAATTGTAACAATCTAATATGGTAGGGGTCAGTTTAAAACTGAGACATTTGTCAGAGGAAATCTCATATTAAACGTTCTTGTTAAAAGCTGTTAATACAGAAGAAGGAAGAATCTCTGCCTCACATCTGAGGTACATCATCAGTAGTTCTTGTCATTGGCATTATCTGTATATTAAATGACTACAGAAGTAGAGGCAGAGATGTTATATGCTCCCAACAGAATGCTGCACTTGAAAGACCAGCAGCTGCATTCTGCATCAAATTAATTTTGCACAGTATCTTCAGCGTTACCCCCACAAATGGCATGTTAAGAGGACGATTGGTAGCATAACTTTTTAGTGATGATTACAGTTTTAGGGTTGCTAATGTTATCTCTGGCTTTGCAACCCTCCCGTCACCCAAGACCACTAAGAAATTGTTTGTCTCAAATGTATTTTTTCATCACAAACACTTCTGGAATGTTGGTTAATAGAATACTTTAAAATTATTTTTACATCATTTTAATTATTACCTGTAAAGCTTTGGCTTTTTAAATTTGTGAAGAAGCACTGATATTACTTAAATTAAAGATGCATAAAAACACATTTAATTAAATCTTACTTTTAACCTCTTCAGATGTAAAACTGGCAGAAAGCAAGGAAGCATTTTCCAGGACATCCACTATGGTATTGAATGACCTCTTTTCCCATTTTCTCCTATGGGGATGTGACAAATCAGTAATACCTGGGAGGACTTCAGAAGTTTCTGCTGTAATTGCAACAACAAGAAGATGATAACCAGCATCTAACCTGTTTTTCATTGTCTGTTCAAACTAGTACTAAGAGTACAGCACTTCATATTTGATTCTATGGGAATAAGTCAGTACCCCTTTTAATAAGTTCAGTAAAAGGGTGTAGAATAACCCCACGCATTTACTCCGTACGAAATGTTTTCAAACAATATTTTAACAGTTTGGCCAAGATTTATATTATTTTTAAATCTCAGATGAGCAGTAGGAGTCAATACATTAATTCCAGAAGTAGCAGGCAGTGGCATGGTTTTATATAGATGCAGGCTTGTATGCTTTACCTGTTTAAGTGGCTGGATCAATGACATTTAAATGTCACTGCATAGAATGACATTCATAAGCCTTAAAACTGTAAGACTTACCCTCTGCATCAGTTTTCCTTTGCTCCTTTGTGCATTTATTCAAATCCTTAGAAATATTTTCACTTTTCAAGTTGCTATGCTTGCTACTTTCATCTTTACTTTGCTTTAAAAGAATAAGGACCACATTAATCTTTATCTTTGTTGTCCAGAAAAACAAAGCAGTAATATTAGCATGGCATTGATTATTTTAGTTTTGCTACAAGAGAGCTGGCCTAAGGATCTGAAAACTAAACTGCTGACGCCATGAAGGCAATGGCAAGTGCTACTGTGCTACATCTATTATTACACTACATTTCTTGATGTGTCCCTTTCTTGACAGACAATCTTAGTTTTTCAAGCTAAGCACAAATGTAGTGATTTTTTTTAAACATGTGAAAATAGTAGGAGAATCGAGATAAATGAGTCATATTCCAAAAGAAAACAAGATGCACCCAATTATTAAGCTTCTCAGATTGACAAGCCCATTAAAAGAAAAAAAATTGCCCTCCTGGCAACATATTTTGAAAAATATACTCAATTTGGCTGGGACAGGCTCTGCTATAATCTATCCAGAAGTGATTTCTTGGTCATCTGTGACTTACTTCCCTTCACCTGAAATCTCACATGGGCACTAAAAACTAGTGAGAATTATGTCCAGACTGGACTGTTTCTATAGCAGCCTGTTCAAAATGTGTCCCAAAAGCAAAGAAAATGCACTATTTTATGCAGTATCCCAAAATTTAGAAAAACAAGAGAGGTGTTTTTTTTTTTTTTTTTTGACAGGGGTATAATGAAATCCACTTTGGAACTCAGCTAAACGTGGAAAACATCAAAATGTTACAAAGGTGTGAAATTGAAACTGCAACTGAACTTTGCAATTTGAGTGCAGATGACAGCTGACATACTGGTCTATGGTTTGGTTTAGCCTACTAAGTTTTCAAAATGCCTTTTTTTTTTCTATAATACAGAACATTTTAAATTGCTAAAATGTAAATTTTATATTTATATCTGAATACTCACCTTACTTTCTTTCTTATTTGAGCTTCCACCAGCCGCAACACTACCTGACATTAAGGGACAGATACAAGAGTTAGTACATTTGGCAAACATCTGTGGTAAGGTGATGATTGAGAGGTATGACATCATTACCACTGAACCAGGTGATGAAAATTACTCATATGTCAACATATCTCAATCTCAACAGGGAGTCTCTCTACTATTCAGTTCCTCTGAACCTTTCTGCAGTAAAATAGTACTGCAAGTATGTACAGTTCCAGGTGCAGTTAAATTTATGCAGAAGAAAAAAATAACAAATCCTCTATAAAAATTAAATAAGAAAAATAACTTGCTTCACCGTATTCTGGGAAAGAAAGCCCTGCCATATTTAAAACAGATGCAACAACTAAAAGTTTTTCTTGTTTTAAAATTGGGAAGTTTAATTCTAGCAGAACTCTAAAACTTAAAAATTTATGTATTCCAGCTCTGCACTGTATTTCTGATGGAGGGAAGCTAATGATGTACAGCACTCAGCTATGCCCAATTAAAAACCTTCTAATATGAAGCCTCATGTTGGAATGTAACATACACCCTTCAAGCATTTTCCATACAAGTTCAAGAATGTTACATTTTGAAATAATTAAAACTTGATTGCAGCATAATAATATTAATGTTTTATAGTTGTAATGAAGATCTTACAATTCCTAGGCGCTTTAGCATTCCTGTATCAAGAAAAAGGTTGCTGACTTACCTTGCGGTCTCAGTGTCGTGCCTTCATGTTTCCTGGTTTCCTTTAATGTCTGCTTGAATTCGTCTGCCACCTGGAATGTGTATGTAAAGACACTAGTACAGTACCATTCTAATCTTTCTCAAGTTATTGTATATGTTACTTGTTAAAAATGGACTTACTATACAAAAGAATTGTGACAGCTAACAATGTCTAATTTTAGCAGCATCATGTCAATACTCAACTTTTCTTTTTAAAATAAACCCTTCCTACAAATATGTTTACGGCTTTTAGCATAGGACCTACACAACAGTGCATTTCATTTGTTATATATACACTACTGAATTACAAAATAAATCGATTTAGTATCTAAAACGTAGATACTATTGTTCAAGTCCAGAGACAAAGATTATACCGTACCTCAGGAGGCAAACAGTTTTTGATAAATTTGGTCAAGCAACTTCTTGCAAGAATTGTACTGGCTGATGGACGATCCTTGGGATTTCTCTTAAACATCTGTTTTATTAGATATTGAAGTTCATAGGAATAGTGACATGGTAGTGGATTGTAGGATCCTCTGCAGATCTTTAGGATGAGGTGTTTCCAGCTTTTTGCTTGAAACTGCGTTACAAATAAATGAACATTAGAGCACACAGTTTAAGAATAAGGTGAGAAGAAACTGATGTAATTTAAGAGCACCTTTAATATTTACTATGCAAAAACGTGTGGTATGCATCTATGTAGGCTCTCTATAACCACGCTGATTTAGATCCCAATTCGAGAATTTCAGGCCTGTAATTCAGAGGTGTGGAATAATGACCCTGTGTGAACACATCAGTAACTCCTTCATGTTTTTGTATGAAAAAATCTGCTTTTAGTTAAAACTTTATATGCAAACTGTGATCACAATACTTCTTGCAAGTAATAAGCTGTGTAACTGGTAAGAAGGTAGGGTTTACTACTATAAAGTTAGCATTGTTCAAATTTTATTTTTGTAGTATGAAAAAAGAGATTAAAATTGGATCATCTACTGTCCTCTACTTTGTGCGCTTGAAATCAGAAAAAAACTGCAAGAGTGAAACTGTAAGTCAGTGAAGATGCAGATTTTGATTTAAAAAAAATCAACATTATCTTGTAAAGGCACAAACATTCTCTTGCCAATCTGTATGAGATAGCTTAGGCTATTACTTTTCCCAGCTGTTATCAGTCTTCAGTCAGGAATTACTGCTACCAGGCACAAGTCACTGGACAACTGCAGTATCAGTAGGGACAGCTAAAACTACAGATGGCAACAACCTGAGCTAAAATGGCTGAGAACTTTTATCTCCATGCAGAAAGAGCGTTCTTACGGTAGACTCCATTGGCTCTGCAGCCAAGCATCCACGGTGTGCAGCAGCCTTTTACATCACCTCTGACAGGCTATGCAAGAACAGATATGACCATCGCGTAAAAACAGATGCATAACATTTCACTGCTGCCAAAAAGGAAAAGATGCTCCACTCCTTGACATCCCAGCTCTAAGCACTGCCTAAATAGCTGTGACACTGCCACAGACCTACTCAGGGTAACACACATCCGTGCACATGTCCTTATTACTCAGTCACAGGCAGTATGAACTTCTAAACTCCTGTCCTGCTAGCAGTTGCAGCTGTAGAGAATCCTTGGCTAGCACACAGGATTTCAAGGTATAGTAGTAACAATGAAATGAAACTGATGCTAACAAAAAAAGTAAGGCAAAACGACCTTAAATTAGGACAGCCCCTTTTTCTTGACGAAACAACGTATCCTGATAAGGCCTCTCATGTTAGCCACCTGTCTGTATATAGAAGCCAGAGGAAATTACCACATAGGAAGCATGGCATCAGTGATGTAAACACAGTGTCCCAGAAATGACGGACCTGTAGAGCCATATATCCAGCTTCCCTCTGTCCCAGTACAACAGTGACTTGTTTGATTTGACTGGATAAGCAATAGGTTTATCAATCAATCACTGATGTGAAGCACCAAGCTGTTTATTACTTATTATATTTGCCTTATTATATTGACTTATTATATTTTTGCCTCCATCTTCTGGGATCACCTTGATCCCATAAAATGCAATGCTTGTTCTAACGTCCCTACAGCTATCTTGAACCAGTCTGGCACCCGCTGGACTTAGTAAGCCCCAGATCACCTCGCTGATATTGAAGGTAACCAAGCAAGCAAGAAAGGAAAATAAATTGTTTTCTAAAAATTTAGAAGAATGATTGTTTCACCGAAGGGTTCAACAGGTCCATGAGCTGCTGAAACACAGAAGGCACGTAACGGAGAAGGGTTGGGAAGGGCAGAGCAGTACTTCCCTCTTTCAGAAGCAGCAGCAGCAGCAAATACATCGGTCAAATATGTAATTGGCTGTGAATCCATCAAAGTGCAATTAACTGCTATTTAAATTTTAAGGAATTCCAAAGTGCTCTAATAGCAATAAAGCCATACTTACTGGATGTGTAAGAGTGCACAGCTCGTACAGAATGCATCCCAGAGACCATATATCGCTGTAGGCATAGAGAAAGATGAGAGAAAATTGGAGCCAAAAATTAAAATTTAATAGCAAATAAAATAGCCCAGCGAAAGTCAAACTCACTATGTGTACATAATGGAATTACGTAAACTAAAATAAATGTAAGTAATCATAAAAGTCAATACAATAATGTGTTTAGCCTCTCCAGTGGAAAGAATCTTGCTTATTTTAACCCATCCTACAGTAAATAAGGATGACTGTCATACAATTGTAGTTGGCTTTTTATTCCCAGAACGTCTCCTAAGCAATTTGCTTTGATGATATTTATCTCTTTCTGTACTGCAGAGCCTTTGTGCTACCTGGCCCTAAACAACAGATGGCAGCCACGGGATCCTAATTCCGAGAGCTGGAATTCTAGCCCCTGCCAATAAACATTCTCCTACTGGGAAACAATCATGTTCTTCCACAGCAAGCAAGTACTGCCACCTGCAAAAGAAGGAACTTGATGCTATTCCTGTGAGAGAATCAGATCAATCTTAAGAAGGCTCTCTTCTCCCCTGTGAAAATGAGTCATTTTGGAAATCAGATTCAGGTACAACTAGGGTCACAGAACACACCCAGGGGAGGGGATATAAAAGGACACAGTAATTTGGAGTCTGTGTGGAAGCTGTGAACACGCTACTACTAGTTTGCTCACAGAAGTTCTCACATAAGAACTGGAATAACTGGGCTCTATAAATCTAGGAGTCATTGGTTCTGTATCCATTATCCCTGAATTACCAGGACAGGCAAGAAGAGCTTAAAAATAAGACAAGCCAAAAGAAACATACACATATGTATATGTGCACGTACATACGTGTATGTTTGTGTGTTTGAATGCGTGTATTTACTCTCACAAAAGCACAGGGACGTCTAGACACCTCGTTTTGAACTTCTAAGGCTTAAGTTACTGTACTTTCAGTTACCTAAGTAAAGAGGAACTAAGGCCTTTCCACCCAAAAAAAAACCCTGAAGTTACCCCTTGCTCAGTTCAATACTTTCTCCAAACCAAATACAGATCAGCTACACAGCCAGATTTAAATAACAATAAAAAGACATGTATCAGTCAGGCATTATCTGTGACCACCGAAAACATGAATACCTTTTGTTGTTGTATGGCATGCTCTCCCATATTTCTGGAGGTACGTAATAAGGAGTTCCCACGTACGTGCAAGCATATGCCGCAGGACTATTGAAATGACAAAGAGAAGTCACATGAAATGTAATGCTTTAAAACATTTTGTACTACTTACATACGATAAAAAAAAAAACAAACTTTACACCACTGAGATCAGTGGAGATATCCACATACTGTGCAAGAAGACACGCAGATCCGAAATCTCCCAGTTTTACTTTTCCGTTTTGAGTGAGAAAGACGTTCTGCATTTCAACAGAAGAACAGTTTTACATACTTAGATTTTTTTAGAATGTATCTATTTTTCTAGGAAATGTTTCTGCAGTTTGCATACAAAGAAAAGAAGAAGATGGTAATTTCTGATATTTTATATTTCCTTTTACTCGCTTTACCTAGTACTTCTAGACAAAAAAGTTAAGAACTACATTTTGTTTAAAGGCAAATGGAACAGTTATATAGGCCCAAAGCCACAGCATCAGTAGCAGAGAAAGAATCAGACCTTAGAAATGCCTTAATCTCAATGCTGTACTCAAAACCCTAAGGTCACAGTTTCTTCTGAATTTCTATCTTTCTGCTAGGAAATTGTAAGAAAAAAATAAAAAGCCAAGACATTTACAAACTGTTTACTCCATACACATTTTTCATGGTTCTGTTACTGTTTTAAATTACCTGCAGCCTGCCACAAGCAATTGGTGCTATCAGCAGTGTGGATATGAAGGGTATAGCTATACTTAGATGATGTTTAAGGCCACAATGTTACATCATTCCATACACCCAGCAATTTCATCTACGTAATATTCTTTAGTTCAAATGAAGAATATAGCATGTAGCAGCAACAGGAATTTATGGAAGAGGGATTTGAACATTTGCATGCAGAAGAGCTTGTAAATGGCAAAAAAACTTGCACGCTTCACCTTGGATTTGATATCCCTGTGCAACACACGTTTATCATGAATGTGTTTCACACCCAGGCACATCTGCACAAACCAGTGAAGGATCTGAAAAGAGTAATGGAGAGTTATAATGGTTCAATACTGTATGTAATGATTACTTCACCTATAGATTAAAAAAAAAAAAAAAAAAAAAAAACACGTTCAGAATACCCAGCAGTTAGAAGTAACTCCAGCACAGTGTCCTCCAGTTCCCACGAAAAGACTGAATTCTTTAAGGAAAAGCATAATTGAAACATGGCAGAAGGAATGCTTACTGCATCTTGAAAAATCTAATAGTATATAACGACAACAAAGCTAGGGAGTCAGTACAGGGCACTCTCTGATGGTCATTATCACAGAATGGTTTGGGTGGGAAGGGACCTTAAAGACCATCCCATTCCACCCCCCTGCCATGGGCAGGGACACCTCCCACCAGACCAGGTTGCCCAAAGCCCCATCCAGCCTGGCCTTGAACACCTCCAGGGATGGGGCATCCACAGCTTCTCTGGGCAACCTCTGCCAGTGCCTCACTACCCTCTGAGTAAAGAATTTCTTACTTTTATCTAATCTAAACCTACCCTCTTTAGTTTGAAACCATTCCCCCTTGTCCTATCACTACACTCCCTGACAAAGAGTCCCTCCCCAGCTTTCCTGTTGGCCCCCTTTAGGCACTAGAAGGCCGCTATAAGGTCTCCCGGAGCCTTCTCTTCTCCAGGCTGAACAACCCCAACCCTCTCAGCCTGTCTTCAAAGCAGAGGCTCTCCAGCCCTTTGATCAACCTCGTGGCCTTCCTCTGAACTTGTTCTAATATGTATAATTATAAGCATGCCAATTACAATTCCATAGCAAATAAGCAGATTAAAAAGCCTTGCACTGAGATAATATATTGTTTCTAAAATGAAATGTATTATATTTAAATGTACAAAATAAAGTTCCTAGAGATACTTGGACAATCTAAGTATTACATTAGGTGAGGATTCTGCTCTTTTCATTTGAACTGAGATGATGCTTCTAAACGACAGGAAGTCATTTTCAATCACTACGGTGTAACTTTGAACCTTCTCTGAAGTAACTTTATAGCTTCTCTGATAAAAGGAGTTAATGCACGCTGAATGCTTCAAACGTTTAACTGCTACATATTTTATTTAGTCTCCTGGTTATTTTCATTTATCTCATCAGAGGGCCTTATTTGCTTCCAATTTGCAGTACCTCTTAATGGGCTCTAAATTCTGACTGAACTTTGTGTTAAATTTTTCCTTGATTGCATAAATTTATGCATTCAAACCTGTCTGTATTTTTAACAGTCTGTGCATTCCGCAGATACAGACAGCAATTTTTTTCTTACTCCTTTTACAGTCCAGTACTTATCTTGTTCTGCTGGAAATTATCAAAGTAGTGTTTTTCTTCTATCTGTAAGTATCTTGTTTCATTTAAGGTGTTTGTATATCTATGGCTTGTTTTATGTGACATAGTATGCTTCAGTTTACATGAAGAAGGATTGCTAGGTCCTCGTTTCAAACCTATGTCTTTTCTTACCATGTCTTCAGGGAACAACTTTCCTCTTTGGTGCTTAATCTTTTGCATTAGATCTCCATCATCACAATATTCCATCACTATATACAGATGTCCATCAGCTAAATTTTAGGTAATTTAAGAATAATTAGTAATTTAATGAACAGGATAAATATATTATTGTTACTATAAAGCTCCAACTACATGCTATATATTATCTACTCTAATAAATATGTATTATAAACACATGCTTTGTTTACAACATTTATGATAAACAACAAAAAAAGTAACATTGATCCCCGAGGAGTACGCAACTTTAAACAAATACAGATATTTTAAATTGTTATATTTACCTTCAAATGATTCCTTATAGGCAACAATATTTGGGTGCTTCATTTTAGCCAACAGAATAGCTTCCTTCCTAGAGTTCTCTACATCAGATGAAGACTGCAAATTTAAGTACATTTATATAAAGGTTACTCTTGTAGATTTTCATATATACACATGATGGACCTCATTTCTTTTAAGAATTGTTCTTCAATTTACTTTTTTCAGTTATTTTAACAAGTCCTTTAGAAACTTGAAAACTCCATCATTTTTAATATAAGGGGTATTATTAATTAAAGACTTCTTCCTGGGTGTCTTCCTAGTTCAGTTAATGATTTACTATTTTAACAGCATAGAACTATGTAACAACAAATCAGCACTGACTTTGGAACATCTGACAGCTGTATAGTGTGAACTCAGCATAACACCAAGTGCCCAGGTACTAACTTACTTTCAGCCTCACTAAATCCAGTGTCCCCCATTTTGTGATTTTTTTGGTTACCCAAATGCAGAGCAGGTAACCTGAATAACTGCTTTTCAACAATAACATAAGGCTAGTTTCTTCCTTAGGTATTACAGATGAAATCTAGATTCTAGTGAAGTTGATGGGAATCCAGTCAAATATATCAGGGGAACAAGCATTTAATCCTATCACCACACGTTTTCTGGAACAGAACAGGTTTTACTATTATTCTGCATATCAAATCAGACACAGGTGCAGCCTAGCTATACCCCATGCAGATGCCTAATAAACAGAACTCTCAGCAAAGGTGTTCAGTTTCCAAACTGTACGGAGAGTTATGTTTGTTTGTTTGTTTTTAACGTGGATAGGGAGGTGATGCATTTGTAACACTTACCATAGGAAGTCTTATTTCCTTCATTGCATACTTCTGGTCAGTAATTTTGTGATGAACTAGGAGAGCTCTCCCAAAGGATCCCTCTCCTAATACCTTCAGTACTTTGTATCCTTCCATTTTTATAAACTTAGGTTCAATGCTTCTTTTCAAACATTCTATTTCACAGGATTATCTTCTAAACTTTGTCATGAACTTGATTCACTTTTGGACTTTTGTCATTAATACACCCTGCATGAGAAAAAAAAAATAAGGGCAGATGATAAATGCGGTATATTGGTACCTACAACTGTTCAGCATTATCATAATACAGTTCTCATCACTGTTACCACGACTGATGAACACTTCAGGAAATTCAATTCAAAGCAATCTTTTTGTTCCCTGTGCTTCCACAGATAATGCCAAACAAAACATAGAGGCACAATAATGTACACGATAAACTTCAGGCTTTCAGAGATGATTCTCACCCAAACCTGCAAGAAACTGGATTGTGCACTGCTGGAAAAGGCTGATGGTGCACACATGCAAAGACCCCTACGACTGGCAGATGCACAGAGTGTGCGATCTCCTTAAAATGTAGGTATTTTTAGCTTTCTAGCTATGTTTCAAATATTACTTTGCATATATAGCAGCACTCACAGCTTAAACGGCTTGATGAATTGTTTTCAAGAGGAGCATCCCAGGGCACACTGGGGGTTCCCGGTGGTTTCAGTACCTGCAGTCACGGCCTCGTTGCTTGGGTGAGGGGGAGCCGAAGCCCCGGGGGAACCCCGAGGGGACCAGGCGGGGCCGAGGCCGGTCCCCCCGGCGCCAGGGTTGGGGCCAGGGCCGGGCAGGCCGTGAGGGGTACGAACGGCGAAATGGCCGCAGGCGGGCTCTGGGAGAGGCCCCAGCCCCGATCCCAGCCTCTGAGGCGGAGCCGCCTGGGCAAGGCGGGGCCCGGCCACGGCGGCGTGTGGGGTGTTGGGGGTTGCGGCGTGGGGTCTTAGGGGCTGCGCTGTGGGGTGGGCACGGGGCGCTCCTCGGAGCAAGGGAGTGGGGCCGAGACCTGAAGTTGGTTGACCATGAGCTGCCCCAAACAGCACCAGGCCCCCCTGCTGGTGCTTTCAGAGTTTCTTCGGAGTCTTGTTGCACAAAAGCCAAGAGAAAAGAGTAACAATGGAGGGAATAAATAAGTAAATAATCCAATAAATAAACGTAGAGTTTGGGAAAGTACTAATGAAAGTGGAGCTAAAGCCTAACAAAGTATAGAAGTTTCTGGTATTCTGTCCACTGGAGTCTGATTTTGTTTCCAGCACTGGGTAAAACACTACCTCTTTAGAGTGCTCCAGAACAGTTAAAAAAAAAATAAATACGTCACCCCAAGCCTCACTTGGAGCACTCCCAGTCAGAGCACTAAATAGACCAGAACTGATGTGATGCAGATGTGACACAGCACCTGATCCTGTGAGGCAGCAACGTTGAATGCTCCAGAGGCAAGAACCAGCAACACCAGCTTATACTGTGTCCTGACTGGGAACTGTCTGCTTCAGCATCACACCCTGTAGTCATGAAGTTCCCTCAGTGGATGCTTGGACTTCCCTGGCAGTGATCAGGAGAGGTCTCTGAAGAAAATGTAGCACAACAGTACACATCTAACAAGAACCCAGGCTTGGAATGAACAGAAGCCTGTCTTTTCTGCAAATAGAAGGCCCTACCTGGCTGTAAAAAAACATGTCTTTTTAGGACTGAAGGCTAAATGTAAAATATTTCATGATATTTTGCTTTGACAGCTCACTTTCAAAAGTCAACTAAAAGTTTACTAAAATTATATAATTTACTCAAGTAATCTACCTGGACTTTTGCAAAGCATTTGACACTGACCCATATGACATCCTTGTCTCTAATTTGGAGAGACAAGGATTTGACAGATGGACCACTTGGTGGGTAAGGAGTTGGCTGGATGGTCTCACTCAGTGTTGTGATCAACAGCTTGACGTCCAGGTGGAGACCAGTGACAAGTGACATTCCTCAGGGGTCAGTATTGGGACTGGTGCTTTGTTGGCAACATGGACAGTGGGATCGAGTGCACCCTCAGCAAGTTTGCTGATGACACCAAGCTGAGTGGTGCAGCTGACACGTTGGAGGGAAGGGATGCCATCTGGAAGGGCCTGGACAGGCTAGAGAGGTGGGCCTATAAGAACCTAATGAGGTTCAACAAGGCCAAGTGCAAGGTCCTGCACCTGGGCAATCCCAAGTACAAACACAGGCTGGGCAGAGAATGGATTGAGAGCAACCCTGAGGAGAAGAACCTAGGGATTCTGGTGGATGAAAAGCTTGAAATGGGCCAGCAGCATGCACTTGAAAGCCCAGAAAGCCAACCGTATCCTAGGCTGCATGGAAAGAAGCATGACCATCAGGCCAAAGGAAGTGATTGTCCCCCTCTACTCTGCTCTCCTGAGACCCCACCTGGAGTACTGTGTTCAGCTCTAGGGTCCCCAACATAAGAACATGGACCAGAGGAGGGTCACAAAGATGATCAGAGGGCTGAAGCACCTCACCTACAAAGAGGGGAGTTGGGGTTCCTCAGCCTGAAGAAGAGAAGGCTCTGGGGAGACCTTATAGCAGCCTTCCAGTACCTGAAGGAGGCCTACAGAAAAGCCAGAGAGGGCCTCTTTGTCAGGGAGTGTAGTGATAGGACAAGGAGGAATGGCTTTAAAATAAGAGGAGAGATTTAGACTAGAGACAAGGAAAAAAGTTCTTCACTGTGAGGCTGATGAGGCACTGGAACAGGCTACCTAGAGACAATATGGATGTCCTTGGTTGTTCAAGGCCAGGTTTGAAGGGGCTTTGAGCAACATGGTCTAGTGGGAAGCGTCCCTGGGGGGGGGGTTGGAGCTAGATGATTGCTAACGGCACTTCCATCCCAAACCATTCTCTAAGTCTATGATTCTAATTTTCAGAAATCCAGTCTCAGGACTGTAGACATGTTCCACAATTAGTTTCTAAACCAAAGCCCCAAAATAAAGAATACAACTCAATTGATTAGTTTAATAAATCTACCATATTACAGACTAATGCAAACCAATATTATAACAGTCACATAGTAATTAGTGTATCAGACCCCATCTAAAGTAGATTAACTGATCACGAATAATCCCTTTAGTTAATGGGATTATACTCAGTTTCGTTGAAATACCCCGTAAAGATGGATACTGCAGTTTAAGCTAGTTGTACACCTTACTAGCTGGTTTCAGTTTTCAAAACTAAATGCTGCTGTAGTAAATACTGCCCTACTGGAATTCCTAAATTACTTTTGTTCCTTAAACTAAAAGTTAGAATATGCAATTCTAAAGATTTATAGGAATTGTAACAGGAAAACAGTTGATATCAACATTATATTACAATCACTGAACTGTGATATAAGGTGTTAAATCTAATTCTTAATTCAGTATATAATGTCAGTCATATTTAACATGATGACCCTGATGTTTATAAGTACCAAAACAGACCAATATATTTACCACAAGAGTTTGAAAACACAGAAGAATACACATTTAAAAGTTTAGTGACTCATACAGTCAAATTTCATCCTAAGCCATCCTCACAAGTTTTAGATACCACCTCTCTTGAAGCTGCTAAAAACACATAAAAATCCCACCCAAGCTTCCTTAAAAAGGATCCAATCTCTCCCCACCATGTAGTGTTGATACTAATTTTTACTCTTCCACTTCAACAGTTGCTTCCTTCAGCTCATTGTTCTGTTTGTGGAGAAGTGCAGCGGCTTTTGATTCCAGTTCTCCCAGTTGTTCAAATGAAGAGACACACGAATCTTTATCTTTAGGAGTATCTGAGGACTTAAACATCTTTTCCCGAATGCGTAGGGAATATCGCAAAGGAGTTACGATTTTCAGGTCTTTAGCATTGGAGTCATTTGCCTCATGGTGCATCTTCACACTTAAGAAAATTAAAATGTTATTTAATATAGGCACACAATCATACAAACTACCTCTGTAGCATCTAGCAGAAACAGGTCATTACTCCTGTTCAACACTTCCATATTCCCATAGACAAAGGAAACAACAAACTGGCCCTTTCCTATCCATGCAGTTAAAGCTAGACGTGCAACTCTTTTCTTGGCAAGATGTTTTAATCTGGTAAAACTCCTGAAAAGTTTCTAAAGGAAGATTCCCCCCCCAACACACACAGTTCCATCAGAAAACTGTTCTTCCCATTGTCAGGGACAGCAGACAGCTGCCAGGAGCCCAGCTTCAACACATTCCAAAACAGAGCACAACTTTCTGGAGTCTGTTATCTCAAATGGAACTTTGTGGAAAAGGAGAATTGAACTGTTATCTGTTTTGTCCTGGGATTACCACCTAGATTCTTGCATCAAGATACAGTTAAGATAATCTTTACATGACAGTTGCATCTTGTTTACTTTCTCTGCATTTTTTGACATATAAACACATTCATGTTTGAGAAGGGATAGAATAGAGACACCAAATTTCTCTTTACGTAGCACAGTGTAGAACAAAGATACCTGATTACTCTCTAGTGAGGAATTTCAAAGCCAACTGTTTCATTTGAATTCAAGGAAATCCGTGAATGTATTTTAAAAGACTATCTTTTCTGAAGGAACAAGAAGCAACCCCAAAAACTTAAGTTCTCAAGTGCTTTTAACTAGATGTTCACAGAAGCGGTGCCTCCCTGTTTCAAAATGGCAAAACTTACTGTTGCCCCAGGTACTGCAAACTTTCCATAGTTACCTTCTGTAATCTTACCTTTCCAGGTATGGTGTGGTAGAGGGGTTGTATCTCGTTACGTAAGTTGTGTCGTCATTCCTCTCAGGAGAATTAACTGCTTGGGCTAGCTCTTTCACCCCATCTTCATTCTGCTCTTCCGTTTCACGTTTTCCTTTGTTTTTTGTACGCTCTTTAGCTTTGTGCTTCTTATTCTTTTTTGGCAAGATCTCTCCTTCTGGTTTCAAGTCTATTTCTTCTTCTATTTCTTCTTTTTTGGTCACTTCATTGCCAGTCTCTGCCTTCTTATCATCACTCTCTGCTTTCTGGTCTTCAGAGTTGAGACTCTTGAAGGTCTCCTGAACCTGCTCGAGAGATGAATTGGGTTCCTTGCTGACCTCCTCTGCTTCTGTCTGAGCTTCTATCTTGCTGACCTCTTCTGATTCTAAATGAGCTTCTATCACAGCACTCCCTAAAAATAAAATATTGAAGAAAGTACAGCTGTGAGTAGTTACAACTAAAGAGAAGTTAATATTTTTAGGGAGATTTCTGTACTCTTAAAGCTTTACATAAGAATGAAAGTAACCAACGCTATGCTGTAGCAAGACTATGCATCTGCTATTGAAACAGCTTACATGAAGCAACTAACTTTTAGCTCACGAGATTTTTTTTTTTAAATTTACTGTTTGATACTCAGGCTAAAAAGGCTGCACAGTGTTGATTTGAGAGAGCTTAAGCAGAAAGTTTGAATATGAAAGCGTCTCCACTACACATCTTAACATGCCCACAGCCAAAAGGGTTAGTTTAGACAAGGTTGTTTTCATATTAAGTACAGAATGATCACAGAGAAGCTTCCATAAAAAGAATCTGATATAGGCATAAATAGTGTAAGCAGTTAATTTGTGTAGTTAAATGTCTGGCTTGACTGGCAACGATAAAATACTCAAACTTACCATCCTCAGACTTAATCAGGCTTTCAGTATTTTTCATAATATCTATTAGCATGCGTCGTAGTTCATCTTTAGGCTGGAAAAAGAAGTTTTATTTTAGAAAACAGTTCCAAAATTATTTACTATTTCAACTTATTTGGCATAAGTTACAGGGAAAGTGGTACATACTACACAGTATTCAAAATCCTGTAATGCTGTTCAAACATAACTCAGAACAAGCATGAATCCTGTACTTTCTGTGTTGGGTGCCCTAAAGCTGTATTTGATGCCCTAGTATCTTGCTGGTAATAAAGCAAAGGAACTAAGCTGATCAACAATGTAAAATTAAGTTCTGTTTGGGGTTTCTAGTAATACCAGAAGTCTCAATCCTTTATTTCTTTAGGCAGAACATCATAACGTATTTTAATGATCCTAAACCTTTCTTCTTGCAAGCAACGGATCTACAGTTGTGACAGAGCAAACCAAATTCAAATCTGTGCATTCAGATGGGTCAGATGACTTTCCTGTCACACAAGCATTTATTAAAATCAGAAGTACCTGTATTTTACATGCTCTATACTTTCATGCCTTTTTGTTTGTTAATCTCAGTCTACATGACAAGTTGCTCACCATTGCTCCTGCCAAAATAGCCTCCTCATAGACAGCAATAATCTTTTCAGGAGGGCCTGTCCGTTCAAGATGCATCCAGCAGATCCAATATTTTGCAAGCTTTTTAGCCCCAGGAGCGCTCTGTATCAGATCTTGCAACACTGCACGTACTTTATCACCTTTGCATCCCTAGAAGTGACATGACAGAAGAGAATCATATAGAGTGAACATCCCTAGGCACTGTATCTTATCTAGTTTTGACCTAAATAGTTGTTATTTTTTTCAAGAGCGACCCTGAAAGTTGAAGATAGCAAGTATTTACAAGACTGAACTATGAACTTGAGCACAATTGCCATTCAGCTGTTCTCCCAGATGAGAACTATTTATACTAGCCCTTTTACATCCCATGCTGTCTAGTCCATAGATAACTTCAGAACTACTTTAAAAAGACTTTCTGAAATCCAGACAAGTTCCTGCAGACGCAAACACGTTTCAGATGAATTACTTCATAGCTACTCTCATTACTTTATATCTCTTCTAATTTATTGTTTTACCGTTATTGCCTCATCTCATTGGTAGTTCAATGAGTTAGTGAAGTTGAGCAACAACTGTTTTTTCCATTTGTCAGCAAAAACTATGATATTGCTTAATTTGGGGAGCAGTTAATCCCCTGCATCTGATTCACAGGTCCATCATCACGTCCATAGGATTTTCATGCTGTAGGGGTCTATGCAAATAGAATTTGTAGGCAAGAGATTGAACACCTGCTCAGTTAACTGCAGACATTCCGCAAGAGTCTTGTTGACTTTTTCACTGTGTAAAACATGATCTAAGGAACCGCCAGCAGAAGAAAATTCTTGTTCTTCACTCTTAAGGCGGGTTTCCAGAAACACAGATGTAGGTGGCCTCTTCATCACTTTTCCTCTAGATGCTCTCCATTCAGCCAGGCGAATTCTGCATTTAAGAACATTATTAGCGGTAGTGAAACAGAAATTATATTTTTTATATTAACTGACATTAATTGGGTAAGTCATACAAAGACATACTTTGTGGGGAGTATCCAGGAGGCTGTAGTGAGGTGGGGGTTGGTCTGTTCTCCCACGTGCCCGGTGACAGGATGAGGGGGAATGGGCTAAAGTTGTGCCAGGGGAGGTTTAGGTTGGATATTAGGAAGAACCTCTTTACCGAAAGGGTTGTTAGGCATTGGAATGGGCTGCCCAGGGAAGTGGTTGAGTCACCATCCCTGGAGGCCTTCAAAAGACATTTAGATGTAGAGCTTAGTGATATGGTTTAGTGGAGGTCTTGTCAGTGTTAGGTCAGAGGTTGGACTAGATGATCTTGGAGGTCTCTTCCAACCTAGATGATTCTGTGATTGTAGAGATGGACCTCTAATCCTCTCCCTTTAATCCTATGAGGCATCCTAAGAGGCATATTGTTGCCATTTAGGTCTGCACAGAAATTTCAGAACCATGCACATCACCCCACCTACTTTAGGTATCTGACAAGTCAGAATTCTTTCATCTCTCCCTTTTCAGCAGCAGCGAGAGTCTTAGGCTACAGACCCTGATTTTCTAGAGGGTAAAAACCACCCCTGATTTATTGGTCCGTCATCTCTCTTCCGTAATCTCCATCACCCAGTTCAGAGCAGAAAAAACTAGGACAAGACTCTCTCTAAAGACACAAAGCATTGAGAACGGCATAAGATGACCCTGTCACACAGCCTATAAAACCTGAAAATCATGCATAAGTGTAATTCAGTTAATAGAAATTTCATTTCAACCCCATCACCCTACAACCAGAGATTTTTGGTAAATGCAACTTCTTCCAAGGAGCTCTACCAAGAACGCCAAACAACTTCTAGATTATGGAATCTTTACCCTATCATCTAGGCAGCATTCACCAAGCTGAAAAATATTTCATTGGAAAGTGCTCTCCTCAAGTTCATAAACATCCTCGCTTCTACATACATCTTGCATTATTTTTTATATTTTTTAAAAGCACCGCTGTGCATGGGCAATTAATTTACAGAAGCATCTGTCATGCTCAAGACTGTCAGAACAGTTTGCCTAAAAACCAGAGTGCAAACAATATATAATTTTCTAACTGCATAGATACAAACTGTAAGTCTAGAGAGCTGCTGCAATTAGTCTGAATCCTAATTTCATACTATTAAGTCTACGGTTTTAGTCTGCTGCCTTTCAGCATCAAGTTCAAACACTCAGTCCTTATTTTTCAGTGCGTCTACAGCAAGAAATAGATCAAGTTAGATGTTCTTGGAAAGCAGGCGTAAACACCTCACGAGATCAAGCTATAACATAGTCACTAATCCAGTTACCTTCTCTCTTCTGCTGACTCTTTCAGCAAAACAGATTTCCTGTTGCCATTAGTTTTAGAATCCTGTCCCCTCTTCACACCAGGAACAACTGGAACTGCTTTTGCATCTTCACAGAAATCCACAGGTTTCTTCACTCCTACTACTCCACGGTCAGAACCGTTAGAAGCAGCCTTCAGTGGCTGTGGTCCCCTTCTGCCAATCGTGTTTTTTTGGATCGTTCCTTTCTTTGGTACTACAGCAGATGTCGACTGCCTTTTGTTCAGGCTGGACTGTGAGTTAAGAGCAGTTTTATCAGATGGTTTGCTCTGTAATGGGAGGACACCGTTAGATTTTACAGAATTGGAATGATTTGTGACTTTGATGGTCTTCAGAACTACATTGCAGCTGCTTGTGGACAAAGATTTCACTGCTGGCTTGGTGGCAGAAGTACCAATCTTCTTGTCTGGCAAAGAACTCTTTTCCCCTTCACCTTTTGGTGCTTTTCGGAAGGAATTTATCTTGGATTGGATAACTTTGCCACGATATGTACCAAGCACTGGTTTCTTTGTTAGGCTGACATTTGAATTCTGTTTTTCTGCAATCAGTTGCTTCTCTTTTATGCTTTTTATATACAAGAAGGACTTGCTAAGTGTTACGTGCTGAGATTTTATTTCAGTGACTTCATCCTTGGAAGTAAGATCTTCAGCATTATAGCTTGTCCCGGATGCCAGTGTTATCATAGAAGATTTTAAAATAACGTTTTCTTCTGAAGTTGTACTTGATTGGTCCCACGAAAGTTTATTAGCATTCTCTTTGTCCTCCTGAAGTGAAAAGCACATCCACAGAGATGTTAGATGTATGTTCATGCTGCATGTTACTTACGTTTCTAAGAGACTTTCAGTTGTTTACAGGACTAGAATATTTAACAGTAAATGCCAATTTAAAGGAGGCAGTATCTACAAAAGTAGTGTATATACACACACCAAAGTAGAACATTTGTCAACAAGTATTCCAGAATTCACATCCAAATTTCAAATAAGGATTCTTTTGAATTCTGTTTGGGAGTAAGGGGGCCCAACCCAAGGGCTAAACTCTTCTTACAGAAAGAAGAATTCCTTTAAAGCAACTGTCAGCTTTTAACTGCCAAAACTGCCTTCCAAGAAGAGTCATAAGGTACAAATGAATATCTCAGTTTGAATAACCCATCACTTAATGGCAGCACCGTTCCTCCCCTAGCATGGATAGCCGACTGACACCAAGCAGTGAGTAAAACCTTTAATTAGGTCATTAGGATATGCTACCAAAAGAGGGAGAATTTGTTACTAATGAGATGTAGGATGCTGGAGATAAAAATGGACGCTTGAGTTTTACACCACATTCTCCCATGCTAGAGGTCATGAGAAGTGGGATCTAGTCTCTTCCTCCAAAGAAGTTGCTCTACAGCAAATAATACAGCATTGTCCAAAGGGAAGCTTATGGAATAGTGAAAGATTCAAAAGCAAGAAAAAAAACACCACAATGTAAACAGCACACAGAAGTCTACAGAAGCTGTTATTCTTTTTTAATGAAATATCCTTGACTGTAAGAAGACTGTTCTGCACCTCATTCTCCCATCTGTCATTCACAATTAGAAGTTTAGGCTTGGCCAGACTAGTAACTAGTTCTCAAAATACATGTGCCACTATTTATTTATTTAATACTATGTGGAATCCATGTAATTTAACTCTTGTTTAAAAATCACAAGACATTAAAATGGACCAAAATACCTCTGTTCAAGAAATTTCTAAAAAAAACTTCACACTTTGGAAAGCGCTCACATTTGAAATTTTTTCAACACTCAGTTTTGAGATTTGAAGCTTTTTGCTTTTCTCTTCAAACAACGGTAGGTTTCTCAAATCTTTCAGATGCCAAACTAAAAACAATCTAAAATGAATACTGGTTTTGTGTCAAGTTTTTCTTCACCCTTTTCATGAGAACAGGTCTGGAGAGGAATCTGCTATTTCTAGCAGCACAACCACATACACCTTAATTCTGGAAAACTTAAACAAAATGATATAGGAGAAACATTCCTGTGCACTCACAAAAGATATTCAGCATCTACTTCTGATTGCATTAAGTTTGCAAGCATTACAACTGACAAACCACATATCTAACAGTTGTTTTTTTTAAGTAACCAAGCACGAATTCTCTGCTGATGGAAGATCTTGCTCAGATTTTATATAGCATCCCTGAAGGATGAAAATATATCTAAATATATCTAAAAAGTTCTGAGAGTCCCAAGAAAAGGTGACAAAACTGAATAATTATTGCCAATAATTCCTTCTCCAGTCAGGTGCAAACTGAATACCATTATGATCCATTACATACAGTCCCATGGCAGCTCTCTAAAAAGCAAATATTAAGCTGTCACTGAATAGTTTTAACTAAATGCACCTCTGCACATGCAAAGTTCTCATGCTCTGGAAGTCAGTATCTTAACTGTGGTTTAAGTGAGAGGAATGTTGTAGCCACAGAAACAGAATGCCATCAGTATTTGAATATCAAAGACTTACCATTTCTGGCTTTGGAGATGCTGACAGGTTTTTGTCTTGCAGTTTATTGCTAGCTGCTTGCCTAGTTCCGCTACTGCTTAAAAAATAAAAAAAATAAATCTTAGACCATCCTGCAATGTAACAGAAGAATGTATTTTTTAAAGTAAGTTCGTAAGGTCCAGAAGGCAGCCTACAGGCTGAATGCACAATGAAGCATTTCTGTTCAGAATGGGCTCTTCCCTCAGAAAAGACGAGTGCTAAGCAAGCACCGGTTGTGGCCCAGATTGCAAAACATCCCTTTGTGCACCATAGAGAGCTGGCAAACCGAGGCAGGGAAGAAAAGATAACAGACCATATTTACTCCAGGTGTCATTCACACGTTTAAGGATGAGCACCGATCTGCATGGCATGATGCATCTGCTACAAAAGGTCAAATTTCCTGCTGCAGTTGAAGTGGAGGGAGGAACAGCTTCCTGCAGAAGAAGCTGAAGCTCAACTACTGCAATTATGAGGCCAGGCCATTTGAGTTGAGTCTGAATAAAGATATGTCAACATAGATGACTAGTCTACACTGTGGAACAGTAACAGCCTCAAGAAAGGGAAATATCTGCAAAATAAAAGCATTAGTCATACTCACAAGCATGATGGCTCTGAACGATGAGTTAACTGAAGACTATGAAAAACCCTGGAGCTTCATAGCCAGAGAAGAAACGGAAAGCAAGGAAAAGTAGTAAAGTAGATCAAACTACACCAAAATTATTGGCACAATTAAAGTAGTCAGCACTGGTTTTCTAAAGCAAGACAGTTTTCTACAACATTAAAGCACTTGCCTTTTCCAGCTACACGGAGCAGGTATTTGACAGATTATTTATCCTTGCCATTTATGTGTATTTTATATTCAAAGGTCACTGCTCAGTTAGATTTGTACTACCAAGTTCTGTGTGCTGTTGAACACTATGGGACCTTAGCACTTCAAGTACACAAAATGGTAAACAACTTTCCATTTCGATAGGAACAAACTTCAAAATTAAATTTACCACTTACAAAAACATTGAAGTGACAAAGCTACACCATAAACTAATGTTAGAGCTAGAATCCTCTGTACTTCACAACACTGTCTTCTCTAAAGAAGCTTTTCTTGCTTATTGGGAAGTCTTACAATGAATGTCCAAATATAGGTCAATAAGAAGTTAAGAAGCACTAATACTGGATGATAGGTGTCCACATTCTGTGTACAGAAAGTTACACCTATCTACCGGCCATCACACAGCCTGGGCTTTATTATGACATATTTGCACTTCGCAGAAAATATTAAAGTAGTAGCTACAAAACATAGTGAAACTAGATCAACTGGATTGTGAACACACACAGCATAACCTGAGTAGAAAGAGGGGAAAAAAGGTGTTTGCAGAAGGAAGGCTGTAGAGGTAAATAGTAAATTGGCATCTGAAATAAAACTTCTGCCATGAAGGTGTCCTGTTCTGTCTTAGTCTCCAGTAAAACAAGTAACACACTTCCCAAATTGCATCTATTAAGACAATGCATTTGTTTAAGAAAACCTGTCTGTACTTGCTCTCAGTAAAAGGACTTTCAGAAATCCACGTGTTCACCAGTCTTGTCACATGGTCTCACCTTTTGATTGAGGTTCTTTGTAAGAACTGTCATTCACACCTTTCCCACCAAACATGCCACCTCCTAAAGGAACATAAGCTATAGTAGACAGTAATAGTACCTGATCGGTGCCTTGTTTTCTTGAATGGGCACGCCAGAAAAAGTCTTTTTTCTTGACAGATATTCTTCAACTTTTTGTCTTCTCTGTTCTAGTGGGTTTAAAAAGAAATATTACATTCTATTACATTTTCATCTACACCGGTAACTCCTCTTAGAAAAATGGAAGAGTTAGGAAAATGTATAGTTAGGAAAGCATCAAAATATTATAAAACAGACGCTGTGGATTAAAGAAATCTTAGGGTTGATATTCACATGTTAAGTTTCAAACATTCATTTCTTAAGAAAGTCTATCTTCTAGGGGCAACTGAATTTAATTTTGACGTTATACAAAATGACTGTTTTGCTCCTAAGCTAAAAGAAATCTGACTTTGTGATGGGAAGACATTAGGCTCTTTCATCTTTTCTGGATGCTTGTCCATACCATGCCATTCACGTATCTGCTGCTGGTTCAGCAAGCCCACTTTTCACAGTAATATGTAAACAGATGTGAAAGGCACACACGAACCCATCTGACCAGCTGTAAAATCACCTGCTTCTCTTTCAGACCAAGAATGGGAGTTAATTACAGTGTAAAACGATTTTGAAAAGGTCTTAGGCCAGTCCTCACTGTCTTAATACAGAAAGTCATTCCAGAACAAGATGCTATTTCCCATGTTCTTGCTGGTTGATTACGGAGCAGACTGTCAGTCCTTCACAGGTCTACATTGCTGATCTTTAAATTTTAGACACCCTGTCTCCGTATGCAACCTTGGCTTGCTGGAAGCAGCTGGGATAGGATGGTCCTGCCCAAAGCGGAACGGAAGCACCTACACAGTCAGTCTGGACAGTTAAGACTTCAAGTCTTGCAACTGTTTCACATGCAATGGGATGGGAGAGCAATAAGGTAAAGCATTAGCCACTGACTCTAGAGAAAAAGCCGGTTTATGGCATTCAGGAACTCATAGTTCTGCACCTTTCTCCAACAGAGAGAGACTCATTCACCAGTGCAAGACTTAATGAACTCCCAGATAAAACAAAACTTCTGCCCCTCTAAGGCAGGCATGATCTCCCTTCCAAACCTCTTTGTGCATATTCTTTATCTTTCATATTTTGTCTTGCCCATCATTCTTGTTTCACACTTCAGAAATCTCCATCAACATGTTCCCTCAACACTGAGACATTTCTGTGTACTGAAGTTCAGACAGCAGAAATTGTTAAAATATTGTCTTTGAGACCCCAATGTTAATCCTGTATGGCAATAAAAGAATTAAGCACTTAATTGAGCACTCTGGGGTTAAAAATAATAACAATGAAAAATTGTCATCCCACAAAATGTGGTAATTGTCCTCAGAGCCTCCTCCTAGTATGGGAGAGCTGAAAAGGGCAAGTTTTCTCATGCCCTGACACACCAAAGCCTCAAACACACAGCCAGTAGAACAGACTGAGACCTAGGTGTCTAAGTTAGGAAGAAGGAAAGGAGCTTGCAGAGGCAAGTCATGCAGAGATGTCTCTGTCAAGAATGCCTGTAGACATGCATGAAGGCTGCTACAGCAAGCATTCCGCTACTTAATTTCAGGTTAATTTCAGATGGAGAACAATGTTGTATTTGTAACCGAGCATTTGCATTAGGATTCAGCTTATGTTTGGCTCATAATAAGCCTAAAGCTATTTCCATTGCTTTTACCATTTAAAAGAATATTTAAGATGGATTAAAACCTGAAGCCTTTTTCAAGAAGTGTTTTTCTGTTAATACCCTGCATTAAAAAAATAAAAATAGAAAGCAGCAAATGATGTGAAAAAATACTTAAAAGACTGCTTACGTGCTTAGTGCAGTTGGATGTGCAATTAATGGAAGCGTGGGATGTGCAAGGTGCCCCTCCTGGAGCTCAAGCTGTGCTTTTGCAAAGTGAATTGCGTCTGGCCGTGACATGCACCTCCTTCTGAAAGAGGCACTGATCCTAGAATACTACCTACTTCCTCCATCGGCCACGGGCGGAGTACCTTGCACCTAAACCTTAGGTATACTTTTCTGACGGGGTGAGGGGCTGCAGCGAGGGACCACCACCATCTGGGCACCGCTAAGCTACCCTCACACCTCCACCTCCCCGCGAAAAGAGAAACCCCAAACCCCAACGCGGGCCCCACAGGAAACAAAAGAGAGAATCGCAGCGCCCCAGACACACAGAGCGGGGAACGACCCCTCAGAGCTGCGCTTCCCCGCAACCTTACCTCGAAAAGCCGGCTCGGCCCTGCGGCTGGGGGGAAGCCGTGCCGCCATGGCTGCCGCGCCGTTTGAACCGCCCGCCGCGGGGCTTGAACGCGCCAATGGCCGCCCGCCCCTCCCGTCGCCGCCCTAAGATGGCGGCCGCCGCCGAAGCCGCCGTCAGGGGGCGCTGCGCCGCCGCCCTTCTAAAATGGCGGCCGCTCCTCAGGGCGCCGCTGGGGGGTGTTGTGTTAGAGCGGCCCTGCTTGCTCGCTTTTCGGCCGCAGGAGAGCTGAGCGGCGGCGGCCCGAATCTTAGTCGGCCCGAATTTTAGTCGGTCCCTCGCGGGAGGGGAAGGGAGCTTTGGCCGCCATGGACCGCTTCGCCTGGACCAGCGGGTTGCTGGAGCTGGGGGAGACGCTGGTGGTGCAGCAGCGCGGCGTGCGCCTCTATGACGGGGAGGAGAAGGTGATGGAGGCGGCCCGGCGGCAGGCACCCGGCCCAGGGCCGGGAGGGGACGCGGCCGAGGGGAGGACGAGCCCGGGGGACTGCGGGAACCGGCGGGGCTCGGCCCTGTCAGGAGCTCCTCAGGGACGGGATATGGAGCTGTGGGGCCACGGGCAGCTGCTGGTGCCGTGAGGAGCCATGGTGTCCCTATGTTTTTCACAAATACTGATTGCTTACTGATAAATCCAATCGTTTCTCAGCCATAAAACAGGGAGAAAAAACGCTCCTATATGATAAGCAAGAAGATTTCAGGCCAGCCCTAGCTTGTTGTTATTAGGTTGCTTTTGTTTTTGCGGAACTTCTGCTTTCTATTTCTGCTTTCTCTGTCAGCAAATAGTGTTCCAAAGCCAATAGCCCTTTTAAAAATATGATAATTAGGGATGTTTGCATATCTTGCACGGCATATGGAGGGAGGATCCTTCAGGATTTCCTGGGGGAAAGTTTATGCAGTTGAAAAAGGAAGCTTGTGTATATCCATATAATCCCTTTATACTATTTTTTTCTTTTTTTTTTTCCATTAACATAATTTATTTTGTTTTCTAAAAAAAAAAAAAGTGTTCTCAAAATAATAGCTTATTGTATCTGATTCCAATGTTGTCCTAATGTGTAATGTTTCCAAGTTCAGTGTTTATGCAACGTAGTGGTTAAATCTGTTGTTGACCTGTTTTATTTTTCTTGTTTAGGTGAAATTTGATAGTGGAGTGTTACTACTTAGTACACACAGACTACTTTGGAGGGATCAGAAGAACCATGTAAGTCCCACTTTTGTCTCTTCCATGTCAATCAATCATAAATTTCATAATAAGCAACTGGTAGCTTGCAATGAAAAAACACTGCACACAGATTTTTGTTCCTTCTGTGTATGTTTTGTCTCACACATATAGTCCATTTTTTGGTTCACAGTGGAAAGACAATTTTGTACCAGGAATGTTCTTTCACCCAATGCTGCTTTAATTACATTGTATGCAGAGATGAGGAGGGGTCAAAACAAGTCATATAATTTTTTTCTTCTTTAATGGCACACATATAGAGAAGAAGAGTCTAGCGCTATGTACTAGAAACTGTTGGTTTTGATAATGAAGGTGAAAATGTCATGCAGGTTGTGATCTGAATGCTTCTCCCATGCTCCTGGTCTAGCAAGACCCTTTTTTCCTCACTGCATTTCCAAGTCCAAGGTTCCCTGTCTTCTGGTCCCAGCAGATAGTCCCAAATCATGAATTGATGATAGGAGTTCTTTGGTGGCAGTATTATTTTGTACAGGTCTTACATTTCCAACTGCCTCTTGCTGTGCTGAACCATCCCTTCAATAAGCCAGAACATCTGTCTGTACTACTATGGAGAATCGATTTAGAGGTTAAGCAGCAGTGTTAGAACTGCAGTGTAATACCACTGTTAGATGCTTTGTATCTTCAAGCCACAGCCTGAGTTTCTAGGCTAGAAATGGGTATGAAGAAACACAGACAAGTAAGAAGCTCTCAGCATAGACTGAAACAACGTATACCACCTTACAGCTGCAATTGAAGAAGTCCATCTCAGAACCAGCTTGAATTATGTTTGTCTCGGACACAGTCTTTTAGAAACTTCAGCCACAAACGCCAAAATTCAGACAGAGAGAACTTGACAAATGTGTGTTATACTCCAGTGAACTAGCTTTTAGTGAGAGTCGCTGCAGTGCCTCTGCACTCAAGGGTAGGGCTATTGCCTACCAATTACCACATCCTTGCTCCAGAGCAGGGAGCTACCAGAGCCTTCTACACATATAGTCACCAAGGATGTTCTGAATTTTGGGAAAGTAACACTTTTTTTTTCCTGTAGGGATTGTTTGCAGGAAAAGCAGACCTATTCATAGTTGAAATTTTTCAAAATGCTTTATTTTGAGACCTTGTCCCTAGGTTGGTATTACTGTTAAGTAAGTCAGAGGTTGATTGTCTGGGTCATGAGCTATTCTGTAAATAATAGCTAAATAAATGAATGTTTTTTTTTTTTTTGAGCAGTCAGTGTGAGTTAATTTACCTCTTTTAAGCTATCTATTCATCCCTTATTTCTTCATTCACATCTTTTTGTGACAAGCGTATGTACTGCAATGTGCATTGCTTCTAATCTTCGCAGTCAGACTTTATACTTGCCTGGAGTAACATTGCATATTTTGGCCTCAGCAAGTCAACAACTTCAACAACTGTCCAGATCTTCATTCTCTCCTTCTCAATAAAAATATGACGTTTCTCTTCTCTTGCTGCTACCTAGGCCACATGGCTCCTTGTACTCTTCAAAGATCATCAAATTTACTTAAGAAACTTGGAGAATAAGAAAATAGTTTTGAGGATTAAATTTAACTCAGCAAAGACTCTGACAAGCTCCAGGGCTGATTAAGAGAAGGGGCAGAAATACACAGATGGCAGAATGTTATAATATGAAAGAAGTTACCCAGTTCTGATCTAGTACAGGTTAATTCTTTCTCAGTAAAGGCATTTTTTTTTTGTTTTTAACTTTAAATCCATAGTACACAAATGACTTTGTTAGTGTGGTAAATGAAGCTGATTCTTTCTTAAGCTTTTAGGAGTGAAATGTGTAGCACAATGCCCTTTCATTTTCATGGTGTATAGTTGGCTAAGCTCAGTTGTGATACATCAGCCTTAGAAACCTTAGCTAGCTTACTAAGAATAAATTTGTAGAAAGTCCCTTTTTATTGTGTCAACAATCGTTAGTAATAAATGGGGCTGCTTCTTGTTAAGTTGACATAGTACAACTTGTTATAAAAACACCTGTTTTACAGCTGCTGTTACATACCATCTACAGTTGAAAAGTATAGAAAATAAGTGACTTCTAAAGGAAAAATTATGTAATTCTTTTAAGTTTGTTACATAGCCCGATTTGCACAGCATTACAAATCATAAAATCATACATAATGTCAACACAGGATGTTAGAGAAATGTATCCAGATAAACTCTTTGATTTCATCTATCCACAGCCTTTCTAGCTTGCCTCTCATTTAGTATCACTTCTTGGGAGGAGGAACAGTGGGAAGGAAGGGGTGATTCTAAGTCCTTGTACTTACACTAAGCTTATAACATTTTGGCTGTGAACTAAATGAGTAAATCACTTTAAAAAGTAGGTATTACATGTAATTGGGCTCTTTTTCAGAAACTTATTTTGTTACAGAAGTGTTTTTTTGCCTATATTTAAAATATCTGGAGTTACGTGTTCATTGTACAAGCTGCTATACTAGCAGCTAACTCTGGAGCCACAGAAGAATCTAAATATTATCTAATATCTAAATATTAAGATTTTCTAGAACAGGAAGTACAACCCATGCTTTTTTTCCCCAGTGAGAGATTTACTCATCAGTAGGAGTTCCTGCATGTAGAATTTTCTAAGCTCTGATTTAATGTGCATTAAATTGTTCTTTGCATGGAACAATTATGGTAGCAGGGATTGAGAGGACCCCATAACAATGTTCATTGTAACCTAGTGTTAGGGACAGTCGTGTGGTAGATGGAAGAGAGATTGAAAGAGGGAACGCAACCCATGTTTCTGGCATTCTGGGTGACTGTCAATCACCAAGCTGTCCTGTGAAAGAAGGCATTCATCAAAGGATATTCACCAAAACAGGACCAGGCACATAATTAGGCTTTGAATTGCTCCCTTGAGCAACTTCTGTCTCAAATACATGTATGAAGAGTTTAGCCTGGGTGGGTTAGTCCCCCACAGATGGATACAGTCTTGTTTCTTGCTCTGCTTTGTTATGTCTAAAGCATAGTTCGATAACTCTGTGTTGAGATTAAGTCTGTGAGGATGGGATAGATGGAGACATTCCTACTTGGTCTGTCGTCACTCAAAGGGTAATCTAGCTTTTAGACATTCAGCACTGAGAAGACTGGTGCTTTTGGGTAGCCCTTTGGCTCCCAAAGTAACATCAATGCAAATGTGTTGAGAACCTATGAGGACTGTGCACCAACAGGGATAAGCCACATTCATGTGGAAATTTTAGTGTTTAAAGTTTGAACTTAAATACTGAAGTTTTGCTAATTTCCTGAGGTTTTTATAAATCTAGCCTGAAGTGTCTAAAATCAACACATTTACGTTTAAGTTTATTTTGGTCATCTAGAACTCTGCTTTGAGCTTTTATTATTTTTTTTTCTATTTATATTTCTCTTTACTAGGTTGTTTTTGTTCTTACCAACATATTTCATCTGGTGTGTCTCTGGAAGCACCTGCAGAAATCAGTACTGTTTGTGAAATGGGAAAAGAAAACTCTTCATTTAAGAGAATGAAAGTCAGGATATGGCTTTGATTTCTCTTGTGTTTGCATTGATTATTCTAGGAATGCTGCATTGCTATACCTCTGTCTCAGGTCGTCTTTATTGAAGAGCAAGCAGCTGGGATAGGAAAAAGGTAAGGTGATAAACATTCTGTTTTTTCTCAGATGGACACTTAGTCACATACACGTTACGTAGTAATGCATGGTGGGTTCCATTTTTAACCCAAGTTTCCAGACTGACAGCCACTCACTTAAGGTCAAATGTGTAAGAGAGTGATGACAAAGTGGTATTTGATGCAAGTTGTTAAATAACCATCTTGTAATCACTGAAGTATGTATTCCACCTTGCTGTTTTGAGTAGTCATCAACGTCACAGTGATGTTGCCGAATCTAAATTTGAAAGCTAAGTTTAGTCATTTATACACAGAACTGGCTGGGGATAGAAACCCTGCCAGATCCTGTATTATATAACTTTACGTGACCATATGACTGGTTTTGAGCTTGGAACTGCTAGCGATGGTTAGAAGGAATTAGTGTTTCCCCTCAACTGGGTAACTAATTCAATATGTTGTGTGTGTGAAGAAGTCTTGCAAGAAAAAGATTAACAGGAGGAATTATGTAGTTGACATCTGCTTGCAGCCAGGTAAATAGATGCAGTCAGATAAATAGAATACTGTAATATCCAGGGGGTACCCAGAACAGATCAGGTAATTTACTTATGCCAGAGAAGTCAAATAAATAAAGGCCTATGAAAAAAAACTGTCTGTAAAATGAAATGGGAATGGCAGACTTGCAGCCATGCTGTGACAGTGGCCTAGTGTATTCCTAAAATAATGCTATCTCAAGGTTTGTTTTGGTGATGGATGTCATTTTAGACTGTTATTCCCATGCACGTTAGCTTTGAATGTTGGTTTTGGACAAATTCACATACAGTGTTTGCAAGTGGCATATACAAGCTAGGCAGATTAAACATAATATTGAGACCTTCCATTTTCCTGTGACAAAGATAGTTTATTTTGGCAGTAATTACTGCAAGTCAAAAGCCAAATCAAATGCGCTGCTTGACAATTAGCTTTTACCTTAAATAACATCATCAGAAATCCTTGTTTGAAATCTGAAGATCTGTTGCATTTAATTCCTGAGGATTGATGGTGTCTAAATTTAAAACTTGTGAAATGTTGTTTTAGAGGGTATAGTAGTTTTTATGAAAGGTATTTAAATAAGTCAAAATACTTAAATGTTGATGCACAAATGTAAAGCAGAACTTGACGTGCATCAGTTCATACATGAGATAAAGCTGGTACATTTTTTGATTAAATGGTTAACTTAGATTGTAGAAAAAGGTTTTTTAGATAATAGAAAAAATCTGCTTCTCTTTTGTTTTACTTATTTTTTAGTGCCAAAATAGTAGTTCATCTTCATCCTGCTTCCTCAAACAAAGAGCCTGGTCCGTTCCAAAGCAGCAAATATTCCTACATCAAACTTTCTTTCAAAGAACATGGGCAGATTGAGGTAAGTTTTGTACCATGCAAGCCCAGTACATCAGATCTTTGGACATGCCTTTCTCCTCTTGCTGTGCTAGTGATAATTTTCCATGATCTTTCCATGTTGACTTTTGAGGTGGAGCTTTTTCAATACATCCTTTTTGAAGACAAACACTATGAGCCTTCAGGGTTCTATGCTTTGGTTAAATAACATAAACAGAATTCCAAAAATGTCAGGAGGTACTGTTAGGCTTCATCCTAATTTTAATAGTTTTGATAGTCTTATACTTCCTACACTGTTTTTTTAATTGAACACAATATTTTCCAAAATGATGACTCTGCAATCATCAGATGTTTAACAGAGTCAAAGATGTTTCTTTGTACCTAACCCTCTACTGAATAGGAATCAAGCAACTTAATCATCTCTCTTATTTTATTGCTGCGTGATTTTAGGTGCCTCATAGCTTTTTTTTTGTTTTGTTTTGTTTTTTACCTACCGCTAATCTCAAACACTTTTAGCATTCTAAAAATAATGTAATAGACATTAAAAAGTGTTTTCCTTTTTAAAAAAAAAAAAAAAAAAGGAATTGTCCTCTTTAAAAAAAATTCCCAGTACAAAATCCTCTCTCGAAGAGACTGAGAATTTTGACTTGGAAAGGTGAAAAAAAACATACAGTTTCCCTGCAGCAAATGAGTTTTTAAGTTGAATTAGTTATAAAGGTCTTATAAATGCATTTGCTTCATCAGACTTGCTTTTATTTCTTTGTGATCAGACTCCAATTTAGGACAAGTGTGGATTTATGCCTAATTATAATTGCATAGGTGTTTTGCCTAATCATAACTTTATTTTAATGTGAATGTTCTTATTTGAAAATCAAACATACTGTGCTTACTGGTGACCTAGCTATACTAGTTACACTCCAGATCATTTTTTTTATGACTTCAGAATACCTCAATGTGAACTTTGAACAACTATAAGATTAGATTTTTCTCTAGATTTTGCTCAGTGGTCAGCACTGACAGTTACCTAATCAACTAATGCCCCCTTGTAGTATTAACATTAAACAAATAACTAGGTAGGTCAGTTACACCTGACCTTATGCTATTCAGTTAACAGATCAATAGAAATTGGATTGATCAACTTTCCTTCCTTTTCAAAGCAGGCCTTTGAGCAAACACTGACACTTTTAGCTTTAGCATGTTTTGGAACACTTTGAATATCTGAAAATGTATTTTACAAGGGAAGTACTCATGGAAGTTTGTAACTGCAATAGTAACTACACCTTTCCTTTCCAATTGTCAAAAATTCACAGTAATGTTGTAGTGTGGATGCGTAGGTGTTACTATACTTCGTCTTACAGTGAAATTTGATTCATCTGGGAGATGAATCAAGATGCTGAAATACCCAGACATACTCTGCATAGTTTGTGAAACATCTGTTGTCATCCTTCAATGTTTGCAGTTCTATAGACGATTCTCAGAAGAAATCACACAAAGGAGGTGGGAGAACATGCCTGCTGGTCAGACCTTTCAGGTTACCAAAGATCCACAGGTATGTGCAGAGCTTCTGACATCCTTCTGTATGTCACATGTCACTTTGTTTAGTTTGAAATCATTATCTGCATGTAATCTTGTTTCCAGTTAATGCCACCCCCATATAGTGCATCTGTCAAATACAGAACATTAAAAAAAATAATTATATAATTGTTTGGAACCTGTGTGTATGTGATTTAAATTTATATTCTAATTGGACAGTTGTTATTATGGAGAATCTCTTTGTCATATGTTAGATTGCCTTTTTTTGTCTGCATACTTCTAGGTTAAAAACTGATAAACAGGTGGGTGTTTTTTCTATATATGAGTGTGTTGTATATATGAATACATAGTGTATGTAGTAGTATGGATGAAATAGGATGATTTAATGATTGCTCAATGTCAAATCATGTGTGTCCTCCTCTGTAAATATAGTACCTATCGACACAGTTTCTCCATCCCTGGAGGTGTTCAAGGCCAGGCTGGATGGGGCTTTGGGCAACCTGGTCTGGTGGGAGGTGTCCCTGCCCATGGCAGGGGGTTGGAACTTGATGGGCTTTAAGGTCCTTTCCAACACAAACAGTTCTGTGATTCTGTGATAGTCACATTTCACAGACTGATGGGGAAGCCTGTACCCTGTGCCACAAATCACGTAATGAAAATGCCTTGCTTCCTGTTCTTACTGGGTAACAGCAATCATTAACGCCCCTGCTAAGCTTTGCAGTCAGATTTGAGGGCTGACACTAGTGCCACTTAAGTGCCCTACTTTCTAAAACATTTAGTATCAAATAAAAAGTTCACCATCACCTCCATGCTGATGCATCTCAGCAAGGAAAATTAGACTACATTTAGCATTGTGTTTCTGTGGCTACATTTCTTTAGATTCAATTTCCTGTGGTACTCATGTTTAGATGTGCTCATGCATTTCCATGGTCTGTAGTGTAGATGTTCACATGGACTTGAGAGGCTTTAATTGGGATGAACTGGAATGCTCAGTCAAGATCATGCTATTAAGCATATTGAAATTAATAGCTTTAATATAATAACCATCGTCTATACTACAGCAAGTTCATAGTTGCTTTATGCATATTGTTTAATTTTTGACTCTGATTTAAAAATGTACTCTCAAGAAATAAATGAATTATTGTATGTACGGTATCAGCTCCTTGGAGGAATATTTCTGTCTTCTAATACAAGCTTTTACACACTGAGGCGGATGAGAAAACTTAGCGTTTCCTATTTTGATTCTTTACGTTATTCTCTTTTGCAGGCAGGAAGAACAAGAGCTATAGGAATTGTAGGGATTGAAAGGAAATTAGAAGAAAAAAGAAAAGAGACTGACAAAAACATTTCCGAGGTAAATACTACTGTAGTTTCAAGGTCAGCCACCTGTCTGAGCTATTTACATTTATTCACACTTTCTTTTAGGGGCAGCCGAGACTATTGTTTTTGTTGAGAAATCTGAATTGACTAAGTATATATTTTAACATCTTTTTTTTTTTAATGGGTTTTTCAAAATATATGAGGGGTATTTCATGTACACAGTCCTTTCCAGAAGATTGTTGTTTGGAAATACTGCTGTGTATTCATGAAATTAGTTTCGATAGAATTAGAAATCTGTGTTCAGTGAGTTTTTCATCAGGAGAAGCAGAACACAGAGGCAGCTACAGAGAGAGACCATTACAAGTGTCTTTTTCTGTTTGTACAGCTAAGGTTGGTTTCAGTTGAAAATTTAATACATATTAAGAAGAACATGCTGAACTAAGGGCACGTAAGTGTGGTGCAGTTATGTTTTCATCATATAAATATTCATTTTTTTTAAATGTTAGACTTAGGTTTATAATTATAGCTCAGCAGTCGAGGCGCCAGCGAGATGTTACAAGTATCTATGCAAAGTACGTGGGCTGGATGGAGACTGTCCTGTTTCCCAGAAACAGGACGGTAGTTGAACTTCAGATGCCAATACCAATGGACAACAGAATCCATTAATTTCGTCACTGAAGATCTCTCAAATGTATCTGGGAGATATAGTCTGATATATATATAGAAATATATATATAGAAATAGTCTGATTCTGTCTTGTTAACAGAGATTGGTACGTAGATTGATGCAGAAGTGCTCGTAAACTGTCTACAACTGACAGATTCTTATGGTAAAGCTTTATGGGATTCAGCATGCTGTGATTAAAAAAAGGCATTTGCTATTCTGATGTATAAGAAAAAATATATATAGCAGTTTTGTAGGCAGAATGTTGTTTCAGATACTGCTAGATTTTTTTCTGTTTATTAAGAACAACATAGTGAATGAAGTTCTGTGTGTGGTTCAAAAGGCATTGTGGTTGTATGCGAGTCCGTATAGTTCAAACGGTATTGTCTGGTTATTTTTTCCGTTCGTAGCTTTTTCAGAGAGTAAAAGAACTCCATTTGTAAGCGTTGTATGAACGGAGGAAAGTCATGACTTGTAAAATCCTGCCTTCCTCCAGCTTTAAATGTTATAGATGACTTAATTTTAAAAAATGGTGCCCTGGCTTCCAGGAAAAGGCTTCCTGCATCTGCTGTTCGCTGCTGATAAGAATCCGGTTCTTTAGCCTTTTGTTTATCTGAGGAAGTTCCTGTTAGGTGTGTGCACATTCCCCTTTGTTTCCAGGCCTGCCCTCATGAGTCAGCCGGGGGAGGAGTTAGACACAGCATGCTGTTTATTTAGCTAAATCAAGGGTTCTTTTGATTAACAGTGTTTTCATGCACGTTGTAGAGATTAGAAATAAGCTGGGAAAAGCCTTTTTAGAAAACTTTATCATTTACAAGTACAGTAGAAGGATCTAAATTACACTAAAGATTGGGAAATTTATTGTAAATTACTGTATTTGGCAGATTGGGATGCAAGAAGAAATATTCCACTTAATTTTGGATATGTAACTGAGGTACCAAGCGTTAAGAGGCTAGACTTCTGCAATCAGTCACTTGCACCATTAGGAGGGATTTGGATGAAATCCAAATCTCTGTCCCTTCCCAGAGACATCTTTCTCCTCTTGTGTGGAGCCTCAAACCAACAAGCTTCTGACTCAGGTGCCTAAATGTAAATGGGAACAATACAGTGTTACTGCATAAGTTCTGCTAAAACTTGTCTCTCTAGTGGGGGATTAGTCAGAATGAGCTAGGAAGATTCTAAATTGCACAGAAGCACTGGCTAGACATTGTTGGCAAGATGCATCTGTTGTCATTTGATGTACTGTAACTGAACTACCTTCTTTATTTGCGGCTGGAGAGACGGGGTGCTGCTGTCAGGCAAGCTTTACTTGAAAAGGCTCTAGAGCTTTTCCCACACCAGTTATTCAAAAAAGGTGGTTTGGAAAGGTTCACCACCCAGGCAGGTTGTCATGTGCTTGAGAGAGATGAGCTGAAGGCTCAGTGTTGCTGAGGCTGGCAGAATGAGAGTTGCTCTTAAATAGCTTAAACGTATTTGTTAACTTTTTTTGGTTGAAATGCACCATATTTTTTTTTTAATGCCAGTTGGTTATCATTACTGAAGTTTTTAACTTTTACTATACTTTCAGCTTGCTTTTATATGTTTTATTTCAGCCTGAAAATGCCCTTTGCAGATAGTTGTAGATCTGTTGCATTTGAGACCATCGCAGCTTGCTAAGCTTAACAGACTTGAAGCCATCATGGTCTTATGATGAGTGTCCAGTTTATTACATAGCTTTGTGGAAACGATAAAATTTCTCAGACTACAAAAAAAAATGTACAGATCTGTTTTTACTTAAGCATGTGTTTTGCTTTCTAGGTCCAACAACTAGAGCTTTCAGAAGATGTTTTTAAATATTTTTTTAAATTTAATTTATATAACTCTGGTTGTCTCATGGGCATTATTTCATTCATTTTAACTGTTTTTGTTTATTATGGGAGCATCACTATTCCTTTGTGTACATAAGTGAAAAGATGTTGACACGTTTTCAGAGATTTTGTCTCTGGCATACATGTGTCTCTACTGTATACATGTGAAAGAATGTATCCTCTTCCTTGGTTATTTTAAAGGAACTACAGACTTTCTTACTGACTTAATAACATCTACTCAATAAACTAAAATTGTCTTATCAGGAGGATTTTTTTTTTTCTGTAGCTTTAGATCTGGCTAGCTGTTGTCCAGAAACAATAGATCTCTTTGAGGATTAACTGGTTGAAGAAAACCAACCTCAATATCTCACTGGTCCTCCCTATTGTATGGGCTTTATAAACCATAATGAGCTAATGTACACACTAGAAAAGTGTACGATTGTTTGATTTTTGTTTTCCTTCATTCTTTGTTGTTTATGGATTGTATCGCTTTGATTTGTAGACCTGTATGAAACAAACTTTTCATACATCAAGGAACTATATATAACATACAACATACTAATCTATAGTGGTAGCAGCTCTTACAATTAGCTCAAATAGGTGTACAAAGGCAGTTCACTGTATCTATGAAGCTGAATGCTGTAATGATACTGACTGGGAATGTCTTGCGTTTCATTTCAGGCTTTTGAGGACCTTAGTAAACTAATGGAGAAGGTATGGCATGTGTGACTCATCACAGTAGACTTATGCTTGTTTTCTCAGTTTTAAACATGTTTTCTGTGTTGAGCTGAAAGTTGATTTATCTATGTGTCTTCCTTGATAGGCTAAGGAAATGGTGGAGTTATCCAAGTCAATAGCTAATAAGATTAAAGAAAAGCAAGGTGACATCACCGAGGATGAGGTAAATGAATCTTGTTTCTAGAATCAACAGAAATGTTCCTATGCAAAGCAAAAGCTATCCTTTTAATAAATTCTATGTTAATAAAGAATAATTGAATGCTTTTTCTTTTAAATGCTAGTTAAAGAGACTTCACTGTTTGATGTTAGTATTTATTTTGACCCTTTTTTGTTAAACAAAGATTTTGCTGCCTTTGCGTAGAGAATGATGACGGTTTTCTGCTTTTCATTGGTGGTTTGCTGCTGAAAAATAAGTTGTATTAGTGTTGCCTTCACTTTGCTAGTAATTGACTTTATCGGCAGGAAACCAGTTGGGTTTACTCACTGAAACTGTCTTGTAATAATAAAATCAAAGTGTTTTAAAAATGAGAATCATGCACTAGCTAATGTACTTTTAATTTATTTATTTGTTTAGACCATTAGGTTCAAATCATACCTGCTGAGTATGGGTATAGCTAATCCAGTCACTAGGGAAACGCATGGATCTGGTACACATTACCACATGCAACTGGCAAAACAACTAGCAGGAATGCTGCAGACACCATTAGAGGTAAAGTACCTAATTTTGCACCAGTGTTTTCTGTGTGTTGCTGAATTTGGATGTAAATGTGTTTTGGGTGTATTACAGTGCCTATTTTTAAAGGTTCAGAGTTAGCAGCACAGCCTTGTATTGAGCGTTTATGGAAGGAATCTATATCCTCTTTCCAATTGAGAAAATTTAAGTGTATGAATTTTTGTTTGGAGTAATGGCATCTTGGTTTCTAATTCATGAAATGTTGGTGGTATCTAGTAAATCACATTAGCAGCCTTTCTGTTTGAACCACCTTTATTTCTTCCCACAGAGTATTATTTTTTTTAGAAAGAAACAACAGTAACTTTGAAAAGATAAGCAGTCATTCTTCAGACTGTTTAAAAATTCTATACTTATTCTCTCTTAGTAATGCATCATATTTTAATTTATCTGAAGCTCTCAGAGTTCAAGATTATTGCCAAAAAGCTTGATTTCCTTTCGAAACTTCTAAGTCTGTATGTCTCCTAAGAAACATATAGCATGTTTTGTGAAATAAATGTGCTACCTGCTATGATCAGAAGGACAAACTGTCTGAAAAGTAAAAGCTCTAAGTTGATCGATAGATTTAATATATTGAAATTCTTTGTTCCCGTGACTTATTCTTTATGGTAACTCAAAGTAACTCTCAGTTTCTGGATATAGTATCATTTTTTTACATTTTAAAATGATTAGAGAAAGATACCATCTAACAAATTAATGCTAGAAATGTGGTATTGTCCTGGGTAGCTTTTTTATTAAAGGTCATCGTTTAGCTCCTCAGTTTTAGTTGTTTAATCAGTCAAATGCAAGTTAAGATACTGCATTTACTAGATTAATACTATTTCTCTTACCAGTCTTGTACTTACACAGGAGAGAGGAGGAATCATGTCGCTCACAGAAGTGTACTGTCTGGTAAATCGTGCACGAGGACTAGAGGTGAGAAGTTGGTTTGTCTTAAATATTTTGTAAAATGTACTTCCTTTATAAGGTAATTGAAGAATAAGTGCAAAAGTATTCCCTACCAATTGCTCACTAACAACAAGAAGTGATAAGCCCTTCATTAAAATGAGGAATGTTCACCATTTTCCTTTCTCCTCCTTCCACGTAATGGTTGTGTTCTCTGTAGTTTGTCATAATGTATGCTGCCTTTTATAATACTGTATAAAAGAAATAATCCATCCTTATCTAGAAAGAAAACTGTAAGGACAGAATACTAAAGAATAGGGATTGTTTTTCCAAAGTACATCAATTTTCTCTGCAAACAGGGCAAGAAGGAGCATTACAGAAAACATAGCAAGGGATCAGGAAGGAGTGTAGAAGCCAAGAGAGTAGACAACAGTGTAAAAGAAAAAAAAAAGAACAAAATTATGTAATCTGGTGTGTATTATAGCAGTAGTTGTTGTAACTTTTACTGATACTGGAATTGCAAACTGTGAATAAACGTTTTACTATTTTTAGTTGCTCTCACCTGAAGATTTAGTAAATGCTTGTAAGATGCTGGAGTCACTGAAATTACCACTAAGGTAAGAGATTTACAGATGTACTTATAAAACATAGTACTCGCAAGTCAGGCTCAATACTTTACCTGCCTACAGTAGCTATTTTTTTTAACAAAGTCATCCAGGAGCTGCTTAATGCACCAACATCCACTCTATATTAAAATATTAATTTTTAACTGTCTTTCACTTTGTCTGCTATGGATATGTAGAATATGTAGCTGTATGAATGAAATAGGATGATTGAGTGATTGCTCCATGTCAAACCATTTATGTCCTGCTTTGTTGATATTGCCTATCAACATAGTTCCCCATCCCTGGAAGTGTTCAAGGCCAGGTTGGATGAAGCCTGGTGTAGTGGAAGGTGTCCCTGCCCATGGCAGCGGGGTAGGAATTAGATTGTGCCTTCTGGCACAAGCCATTCTGTAACTTTTTTGAGACTGAGAAAAGTGTTTAACTAATGCTAGGCGTATGCCCAGCTCTTGCCTGTCTCTTAAGGCTTTGAAGATGCTTTTAATTTTAAGTTCATTTTACACAGCTTTTTTTTTCTTTTTGAATGTGGTTATAACTGTGTGACTGGATTTTTTAGTAACTTTGACTCTCGTGATTTTAGGCTTCGGATATTTGACAGTGGTGTGATGGTGCTTGAGCTCCAGTCTCACAACGAAGAGGAAATGGTAGCTTCTGCTTTAGAGACAGTAAGTGAACTTCACTTCCTTCAGTGTTCAGACTGTGCTGGGGATACTTAAATACATTAGGTATAAAAAGTAAAATACAGGACCTCCTTTTGAGGTTTTAAAATACAAAATATTGCACTTCCAAAATCTTCTAACAGTAATACTTAAATAGCACTTCTCATCTTCAAAATGCTGTGCAGGCAATAGTCTTAGTCATTGCTTTTTCCTTAAGGAATAAAACACTTTACCATCTCTTTTCAAACTTCATTAACCTTTAACCTTCCTCCAGATCTTTTGCGCTGTAGGATAAAATTCATGGTGTATATTAAGCATGTAACTTAACAAAAGCGGACTTCGGTCTCTCTACACAATGTGCTTAAAGGTAGTGAAAGTAACTCTTAAATGTTGATATGGCTAGTTGTTTGGTTTGGGTTTATTTTGTAAAATAGCACATCGTGTGTGTAACACCTTATACTGAGTTTGCTGTAAAGAACACTCAGTTGCAGAGTAATACAGAGAATTAAGCTGACTTCATCAGGAGAAAAAAAAGTAGCATAGATCGCTCAGGGTGGTAAACACTCCTGGTCTTGCTATGTCTTGACTCTTTAAAGTGCTGCTGTCCCATTAATGTGGTGCATTTTCCTATATGTTTTCCAGTGGGATGTGAATTTGTTTTTCACAAAGCTGAATGAAGGATGGTTGGGTGTATTTAAAGTTAGGCATAAGTCAAAAAGGACTTTGACTTTGGCAGTCAAAGCAGAAAAAGTAGAGCTATCACCGGCATCTTCTCACTTGATAAATCAAGTGGACTCTTCAGTGTGGCTTTATGTGATTGGTACTGTTAGAGCACTCTCTCACCAAAGAGATCTTTTAGATAAGAGGAATGTGTATAGCTGTCTAAAAAATACCTTCTTCAATTATCAAAATTAAGACACTTAAATATTTCAGTTGTTAATCCTTTCAATTTTTGTTACATTTACAGAAAAATACCTAGTCCATTTCAGTCTTTTAATATATATATTTTTCCAAATTAATTTGTTGCCTTCAGTAAGAGGGCTTATCACTGAAAGGAAAGGAAAGGCCTTTTCTTAATAAATGAGGTCAACCACAAAAAGCAACAGATGGTGGATTTGTTAATGAGGTGCCTTTTTTCTTTTATTTTTGTAACATGGGGCTTTGACTTCATAGAAGAATGGAAGGGAGAGGCTTTGAGTGAGGAAGGCTAGCCCATAAGGGAAAGGGAAGATGAGATCAGAATAGTGGCCAAAAGCTCCCTGTGCTTAAATTATAATGTGCAGTAACTTGAAACTTCTGAGAAAAAAAAATGAAAGGAAATCGCAGGATTTCAGAGAGGAGAGTGATGTGGTTTAGAATGGCTGGCGAAGACAGGAAATGACGTGGAAGTCAATGGGAGCCAAAGTCACTCTTGATGAGAGTGGTGGTTTGGGAAGGAAAAATAGTTAATGACCCATATGCCATATTAGATTGTATAGCTGACTTCCAGTACTCAGATGCAATCGTTTATGGTCATGAAATTCGAAGTTAGGACTAATTCAATCTGAGTTTCTGCAAAAGGAATACTGCTGCTCAGGGAGTGCTCAGAATGACGCAGAGTAAATCCCTCCCCACCTGGTTATGTGGGAAGCAGGAAATGGCAACTACATGTGGATGTGAAAGTTTGCTTTAATCAGTGGAGAAATGGAAGAAATAATTCGTAGCTAATAAATCAAATGTTTATATAGGAAATTCAATGCAGTAATAATCCTGGACTTAACATTTTGTATTTTAAGTGTCCGCATGCCAACCTGTGTGAGGTTTCATTTTCGCATGTATCAACCAGTGTGATTGAGACAATGGGACCAAAGTTTTGGGTCCCAAGACTGAAACAGTCTTTTCTGTTATCCGAATGTGATGGTGGCTTTTACTGATCCCACTAGTAGGCCATAATGTAGGGTGGAGTAAGAAGGTTTTGGGATTTAATATAGCCAGTAGAGATACCTTAATTCAACTCAAATTCCCCACCTCCCTTTAAGATGATGTGAATTTCTAAATGGACGAGATGTTCTGCCCTGCTGGCTTTTATTTCCTCGCTTGAGCTTCACAGTCTGCAGAATCGCTTAGTACAGTTGAGCTGTGTAAATACTAATTGTTACAGAATACTGCTGTCTGTGAGCTATTTTTTAAAATGCAAACAAACTAGTTGTCTTCACAAGAGATTTGCTACCAATTTATCACTTCACAAGGCTAGACCTGACTGAGTTGCTATTTTAATGCCCTCGTTTGTTTATCTGTGTGTTTGTTTTTGATAGGTATCTGAAAAAGGTTCTCTCACAGCTGATGAGTTTGCAAAGCTGGTGGGGATGTCTGTTCTCTTAGCCAAAGAAAGGTAAGTAATAATTGTTGTGTTTAATAATGCCTTCGTTATCAAGTTGTCCTCAACTAATGCAACAAATCTTCTTTTGCTTTCTTTAGGCTGCTTCTCGCTGAGAAGATGGGCCATCTTTGCAGAGATGATTCGGTGGAAGGCTTGAGATTCTACCCAAATTTATTTCTAACGCAAAGCTAATGTAGTTTGTGTACATCTGCTATGTAACAGTTGAACATGAGAGCAGAGGGCAAAACCCTTGCCACAACTGACTTCAAAAAATTTTTACTTTTTGTCAAATGCAACAGTGGCGAACATTGCAATGCTTTACAGTTCTCAGGTATTTCAAGTGCTGAATGAATCTTCTTATGCAGAACCAAAAGAAAATAGGAATCACTAGGTCAGAAACATAGTAATTGTCTCAAGCTGGCTAGCTCATGTTTCAGGTCTTATTTGATGTGCTCTGTAACTTCTCATTTCAAGAAAAATGAGATGAAGATTCCACACAAGTGAAAGTGGAGAGAATACCCCCGTAGCCTGCCATGAGCGTCGGCGCCCAGAACATAGGTTATTGCATACTCCAATTTCAGTTTATTTATGTCTAGAGCAACAAAGCAGACAGATGCATCCATAGCGATAAGAACAGTAACTTCAGTGTGTACCGAGGTATAAGGAACAAGATGGTGTAGCGTAACCCCTTCTCCCTGAAGTGATGAAGTATTCTGAGAGGATCTTGGGATTCTTTACGCTCTGAGACAGAAAGAACCTGCTGCAGGAGAGATTAACAGATATTACGTGAATCTAGAAAGCACTGTTCATTTTGTCATGTCTTATACTAATATCTGACAGAAGCATTGTTAGTACAGACTTCCTCCCTTCTCTTTCTTTGCCATCTCCCTTCCTGTCTCATTGTGTTGCACTTTGGGTGCACTTTCTCTGTCCTCTCTTTACATCGTGCGGTGTAGTAGCCTCCTGTCACTTTACCAGACTCAGTGCTCTAAAGTGCTTGGTTTTTGTCTTTTACTTTAACGAAAGATCAGGCTTCGTCAGCCTGTTACCGTTTCGGAGAGACGGTTCATTTTGCTTGTGCCTCGTATGCCAAAATTAATGTACTTTCAATATTGAAGGGAGGAGGAAGACTATCGCCCTATGTTTAGTAGTCACGAGTTATCTTTCTGTGTGGTATTCCTCACCCTGTGTTCAGACTGAATGCAATTTGATGCCCTCAGCTTTCATAACTCCAGTGGAGTTGTTCTATTACTTGAAAATCTGTCATGGTAATAATGGTCAGTGGATGTTTATGATCCACATCAGTTAAATTTTCAGCTTTTTGAAATGACCAGTTTTAGTAAATAAAAATAATTCAAGTTATGGGCAAGGACAACATATATGCAACTGCATTATGGCTGTAAAGCCAAATCAGCATCACAGAAAAGGTGAGAAAGGTGTGTGTGTTTGTTCTGCAGCCTGAAAATGTTGTCAGAGCTATTTGTTACCATAGCTCAAACAGGGTTAAGAACCTGGGAACAGTGAGTTCAGTGTGGAGATCCCTACGGTGCTGATGCTTTTGATTTGTCAGATGTTCATTTAAATCTAGAGAACTCTATCCTCTTATCCTTGTCACTAGCAGACTTTTATGGAGCGCTTTCTTTAGGGCGGTTTTCCTCTGTGTTTCACGAAAGTGGCTAGAACTAATGGATTTGGCGCAGCTGAAAGAACTGTTCCCCACCATTCTTACTGTGTTAACCATCTAGTACCGTCTGTCCAGGAGCTGTATGGCCTGCTGCTTTCCCTCACCCTCCCCACAACCCACAGAAGAGATCTATGCGAGGTACTTCAGGCAACATCTGTCTAAGAAAGGACTGGAAGTTGAGAAATGCCGAAGCAAAAAGCTGGTTCGTGAAGGCTGAAGGCTGTTTCTCGTGCGTGATACCCAAACCTGCCAAGGGGAGACCAGTGGTTTGTGGGCCTGAACCTCTCCCCACAAGGGGGCATGTCTTCTGCCGGAAACACAAAGACAAAGGAAATGCAAAGTGTAAACTTCCAGCCTCTGTTGCTCCAACCCAGAGCATTTCGGTATCTTAATTAAGCAATAACAATACGATGTATTTAGAATGATGGTACCTTCTTGACCGTTTTGTTCCCGAGATTTTCCTCGATTTTTTTTTTTTTTTTTTCTCCCTGTAGGGAAGAAATCTAGCAGCCAGATCGTACAGCTGGTTTAAAATTTAAACACAAACAAGAGAAAATGACTGCCAGAAAGTAATAAAAATTAAAAGATTTTTCTTAAATAGACTGTTCTGTGAGTTTTTTCTTCCTAAATGTTTTGGGACAGCTTTAAAGTTTTTACACATCAAAATCTTGTGGTTGTTTTGTGTGGTTTTTTTTTTTTCCCCTCCAACCTTGATGTTTCTATGAGATTTTTGCTGTCTGATTTCTACCCAGAAGGGTAGAGGTCAGGTTCAATTTAAAATTAAAAGGTAGAATTAAATGCAGCTAAAATGCCCTGGTTCTGTTGCTTAGTAGCCTGTGATGTATCAGAGGCTACAATGACAAAACTGTAGATGCCCATGGAAGCACAGACTGGCTCCCTCGTGAAGTCAGAGTCAGACCCACACATACACCCTGTGCTGGCATTGGAAAGGCCTTGGACACGTTTAAATTTGTTTTCCCAGGTGAGGGGCCACAGAAATCATGTATCTGATACCTACAGTGAGCCAGCTGCTAGTAGAACAAGTATAGTGGCATTATTTATGGGTGTGATATCGTGGTAGCACATCAGATTGTCCGAAGTTGTCAGTGCCCAGTCCTGTTTCCATTGGTACTACTAGCAAAAAAAAAAAAAAAAAACAAAAACAAAAGCAAAACAAACTATTGACTACATTGATGCAGGATTATAGAAGAGAGGAGAGTACAGCAGCTCTCATTTCCACAGATTACTACAGCTTAATATGTAAGGTGCTTGTATGAACCTCATTTTCTTACAGGTTTTGATCGTTCCTAGGACATTTGTATCATACTATGATACCCGAACACTATCTCGCTTTGCCAGGATGTCCAATTATGCAGTCCTTTGAACAGAGGCTGGTAACAGAGCTCCATTCAAAAAGTCCTTGTTCCTTTATGGAGCAGTCTTAAATGATGATCATTTGAAAACACAGGCTTTTTTATGCCTCTGACAGGAAGAGAAGGCTGCTCAGGAATCTGTACATCTCTTCCGTTTCTCCTTTGCCTTTGTTTTCAGGAACAATTACTTTATATTCAGCCTATGGAAGCGTGGATCAGATCTGAGCTGTATTTCTGAAGTGCAAACTTTTTTCTGAAGTGTTATATACATGTCTATGTATGCATATTTGGAAGTCCTTAGGAGTGTATCTTTAATAACTGCTGCTGGTCATATAGTGATTAGCTAAACTCATCAATGCTCAGTTTTTCTAAGCTTTTACAGTTTGTCCAAAGGACCTGATTCTGTGTGTGTTGTAAAATTAGTGGAAGCATTGTCACCGAATTCGTAAAGACCGTAGTGGGAGCCAGCAGGAGCGTGTTGCCACCAGGAGAAGTTTTCTGCTTCCTAAAAGCTGGGGTGCTTTCATTTGGAACCAGACAGTTCTTTCAGCATACACGCTGAACAGGCAGGAATGGCAGATGCAAAATTATTTGTGGACCTGATATGAAATGGTTTTCTTGGGTATGAACGCCCTCCCCAACTTCTGAGCTATGTTCACAAATCAGACTATTACGTTGTTTCTCCTATTTTAGCCGTTCCCATTTCATCCTAATTCTCAGTGCTTCAGGGATTCAAGTGTCAGGTCTTCCTCTGCTCTCTTCTAGAGAACAAGTCTTAAGAGGAACCTGTAGCTGTAGAACTTAGGAGCATGGTTTAGTGGTGGACTTCTCAGTACTGGCATAACGGTTGGGCTAGCTGATCTTAAAGGTCTCTTCCAACCTGAATGATTCTCTGATACTAAGATTTAAGCTCTCATTTTGTTGTCCCAATAAAGCTGCAAATACACATGCTAAAAGGATGTAATGGGCATGCCTGTTGGCGATGTTTGCCTTTACTTTAAGGAGATACTTAAAGACTTTTTGGAGCTGAGCCCAAGTGGCATACCTCCCAGGTAGGTGTCCTGGCCAGCAGGCTTGAGAGCGATTTTTTTTTTTTCTTTGTGGATTGGAATTAAAGTATTATTCGAGTATTTAAAATAAAAAATAAAAAAAAATGGGGGAGAGTGGGGAGTCCTCAGTTTCAGAATACCCCATAGCCTGCTAGTTAGCACACACTCATGAGAGGTATACCTGATAGAAGCCAGCTTGCTTCACATCCCAGCTCCAAACCAAAGGCTAAGTATGATTTTGGGTTTCCTCTTTCCCTCTGGATTTTAAGTGCTGTGACTTCAGATTCTTCCAGAGGAGGAAAACATTAATCCCTGCTCCGCCATGCTCGCAGCAGTGACTGACAGTGAACTGAGGGTAAAAGGGGCTGGTACTGCCAGAATATTCATGATCCCCTTCTGAATTTAGCCCTTTGCTTCTACTTGTGGCGTGAGTTCAGAGCATCCGGACGTTTTGCATTGTTTAATTCACATATTTTATATACTTGGATGTTTTCACTTAGATGGCAGAATGATCTCAAGGGAGTAAGTTAAGGGGGAGACTGATGTAATCTAATCTAAATGCTGTTTCACTCTTTGTACTTTGAAGTCAACAGTCAAACAAAGAAATCAGTGCTCCTGTGCCCCTCGATTCACATGTGCAGAATACTCCCAGAAACTCAAAGGCAGGACTTGTTATTTTAACCAAAAAGTTTGCAGGACGATACACGCTGTGTGAAAGCACTCTCTTATGGGAGGAACTATAACGGCAGCATGGCTGCACTGAATAAATTTGTCTGTTGCTGCTTTGGCATTTGTATTGTGGTAATTTCATGATTCATTTTAAGTAGGTAGAATTCATTTCAAATGTTGCCTAAACGTGACAGCATTTGACACTGTCTATGAGAAACAGCTGCTCTTTCAGCCAGACTTGGCAGTTGCGCATGTGGCACAATTCCCCTGAGTTTCACTTAAAATCCGACAGAGAATTTGAGGTGTGTCCTTAAATTGCAAAGATATTATGGTCTGATCCACCCATTAAAAGGGAAGGGCAAAACTCCCACTGACTTCACACCCAGCCTTCGTTGTAATCAGATGCTGACCAGCTAACAGCTCTGCAAAGAGGTGCCTCAGGTAGGGCTGGGCTCTGATGGCAAGGAAGAGCTTAAAAGGTGGTCAGGAATAAGATCCCAAAATGTTTTGGTCTTTTCAGCAGAAATACTAAATGAGCCATAAGTGAAGCAAAGTGACTGGTTTTGATCTTTCTGCCTATTGTTTTTTCCACAGTGTTTTGGGAAAGCCCAAGATAAGGATTTTTTATTTTAGTTTATTTTCCGGCTGGGACAGTGATCTATTTATAGGTTATAAGGCCAGAAGAAACTATGACCGTCTATCTTGACCTCTCGGGTACCAGAAGCTGTAGGACTTCTCTTAGTTAATTTGTGTTTGAGCTAGAGGTCCTCTTTCACAAACAAGAGGCCTTGGTTTCTGGGAAATCCCACCACAACTCTTGGCAGATTTTTCCAGTGACTATTACCTGTTGTAAAAATGCTCTCAGTACACGTAATCAGAGCTTGCTTAGCTTCAGCTCCCAGGCACTGGACGTTATATTTAATGAATCTGCTATCACAGGTGTGTTCCCCACAAAAATAAACCATTTGGAGTCCTTCCTCCTCTACGTTTTCTTTTTTTCTGCTTTTTCCAAGGTCTTCTATAGCTACCTAATAGCCACATAAATTGTGCACATCAGAACTGAACAAAGGAAACGCCATTGCTGAAGTACTAATTGCAGGGGCAATTTGTATTTTTCGCCGTATATCCCCAATTTTTTCTCCTCCCAGCCTCCCAGACTGCACGCCCATGCTATCGAACAAGCGTTTGAGCCCACGTCCCTGCTCAGTTCGCTCCCCACCCGCACGGCTCAGATGCAAGCGTGAGTCAGGCTGCAGCCTTCTGGTGGGCTCTCACCCCCATGGGGATCTTAAAAAAGAGGGAATGTGGGGTTTGAGGGTGGTCCCCTGCACGAGCTGCACCAGGCTATGTGCTCTGCAGCCCCCATTCCCAATGAAAGTCCTAAGCTAGACCTTTGCTTAAGCTGAGAATAAAAACTCTGAGCCCCAAACCACAGTGGGGTTGTTAACAAAGAGCATAGGTGGAAAGACTCGGGGCTTAGCATGCTGAAGCCTGCCCTGCGGAATCACTGGTGGTTCACAGAAGCTTTCCTGAAAACGTGCTTCCTCCTTGGTTGTCCTTCAAGTTATGCTTATTGCTCTTAGCAAAACTCTTGCTGTATTTCACTTGAGAACCTCATCATTGATCCGGTATCAAAATGAAAACTACTCTCTCCCTGATTTTCCTGCAAGTTCTGTTTCCTCATAGTGATTTGACCTAGATCATATATTTTGTACTTGGTCATAATATTTTTCAGTGGGATAGTGGCAAAAAAAATAAACCAGCGTCTTTCTCTGCTCAAAACCTGTGAGCAGCCACACAAACTAACTGGATGTGACAGTGGGAGCTCATGGTTAGTTAACAAGAACCTGATCCCCAAATCCTTTTAACGTAATGAGTGCCCAGGACAGAGCTGCACGTCCTGTAAAGCATGTTCTGTGTTCCTGGATACGTAATTTTAAGGGAGATACTTTAAAATCTGTATTGCTTGCTAAAGCTCAGAGTACTCACTCAGTGGTAGTGACCTGTCATCGGTACTTGTCCTCCCGATATGTCTGTTATCTGAAAACTTGAGCAGGGACGATGCTATGTCCTCTTTTAGGTCTCTAGCAAAAGTTTTAAATTGCTAAATCCACGCTTAGATCTTTAGGTAAATACGTCTTGTATGAAGATGACACATTAAAATGACATTTTGAGACCAGTCAGTCAACATTTAATCCCTTTAATGTGCGCTGTGCAAATTTCGCAGAAATTTCCTTGGTAGAAATGTCAAGCCAAATGTTCTACGGAAATGCAAACATTATTACATCAAAACATCACTACCTTTGTTCACCAAACGTAATTTTAACTAAAACACCTTTTCCACCAGTCTTCATCAATTGGCATTGGCAGTGGTCCTCCCCTTTTTTATCACCAGCTTTTCGATCACTATGCCTGTATTCGCTGTAAGGCTACCAGGTTTGTATCAGCCCAGGCTGCTCTGTCTAACTGCAAACAAACCAAAATAAAACCCCGCACGTGAGTATTCTTCCAGTGGTCTGAAACTTCCGCAGCATTTCCAGGCTGATGGATTGGAAAACCCATGTTACTAATTGTTGGAGACGAGTTTATCCAGACCCGCTGATTTTAAATTGCTGTAGCTTGAGCTGCTCTTATTTTACGTTCTCAGATTTGTATTGGAACAAAAAGTATTTGGAATATGTCTCTATCATCTGTTTTTCCCTCAAAACAGAACAGAAATATTTATTGAACATCCGTGTTTCTTTTGCATTCCAATTGACAAGTCAGTTCTTTCACACAGTAGGACAGTTGCCATTCTTTCATTTAAAATGCACACTAAAATCAGGCAAAACTTTATCACTCAGCACTGTTGCCTGCAGGTCTCGTGTTCGTTTGAGTTCTTAACCAGATTTATGCATCTGATTTCTTCCAATTGATGTAAATTTTGCCTTTCTTCTCATTATTTTTATGTAATTGAAATGCTTTCTATAGCTAAATTATTAGTATTTGTGTCAGTTCTCTAGTCAAGACTAGTTCTTTTAACCAGTGCAACCTTTATTTATCTATTATTATTTTTTATTTTATTTTTGATAGCTTGAGAAATTTTCTTGAGTAATTTAGAGTTATCGTTCCCAAATGGACATACTTCAGTTTCTCACTGCTTCCAGCCTTCTGAAGTTTCCCCCTAAAACATCACATATTTACATTACTGTTTCGGCCCTTACCTTCTTCATTCATGACAGATTACTAGCTTGTATCGGAGCCAGCACCACTTTGGGGTTTTACAATTAATTCTTCTTTGTCAGTGTGGATGAGGGCAGATAGAGATTTGTCTTGTTTGCATGGTTCACTTCCTGAGCTGGGATATTATTAGAACTCCTATTAGGAAGCTTGAGGTCACTTTAATATCCACAACAACCAACTTTCAGCATATTTTGCTCAGATAGATAGAAAACACACACACACCATGTCGCATCTCTTCCCCCTACACATGGCGGAGAGGTGTTTTGGTAGCCAGCTGCTTTCCGATCCGGTGGTGTGCAGTCAAAATGTGCTAGTACACGATCTTGGGTTTATGCCAAAGAAAAAAAAAAGGCATTTTCTTCTCAACCAAATTGTGCTGACAAAAGAAGAGAGTCAAAAACCAACACAGCAGCTCATGCCCGCTGAAAACCAACACTGCCAAGCTGATAGTGGTGCTCCTCACCTAAACGCCCTTAATTTGGTTCAGGTAAAACCAGGTAGATGTGTTTCAGCTGGTGGTAGGAGTCTACGTGACGGATCTGGCCCAACCATTCTCCCTGTACCACTCTGTCCAACCCTGAGGTCAATGATGACGAGTGGCAATGTTCAGCTCACGGGTGGAATTTTTCCCTGGCACCCGGCAGGATAGCTGCCCACTGCCACTGCCTGTAGCTACACGTGCAAACATTTTACCTGCAGCTGGAAGACAAGTGATCCTGTTTTAACAGGCCAGGATCGTTTTCCTCGCCTGACCTCCCTGTGACGACTGCCTTGAACGTTTCAGTCAGGCAGCCCGATGGATGCTCAAGCGTCATCACTTTGTGTTCTCCCCGTTGCTTATCACACCTGCTGCTAGTGCTACAGATAAGCAATTAAAGGTCACTTTCTCTTTGCATCCTTTGGTGTCTAAATTCATTTTATTCTCAACTTTATGGTTCTGGGCTGAATGAGTATTCATCTGCTCCCTCCTTCTCCTGTCCCTTCTGTTATTAGTCTCTCGCTCTCCGGGGAAACCAACTTGAATGGCAAGGAACCAGATATTTTTATCTGCTGCTAACCAGATGCCTCAGAGATCAGCTCTGCCGAAGTATTTTAATGAAAAATATGTTCTTGATGAAATTTGGACGGCGTGTTAACAAAGACAGATCTTAGTCCCTAGCATCACAGCAGGTGTGTTATGTGCAAACACAATCCAGTATGCTTCAAAGGGTTTAATAATGTACTCTGTGTATTTATCCCGCGCTCATCCTTCTGTTCTCTGGGTTCTTTACAATTTCTATCATGTAATCATAGAGATGATCTGTGTTTTTTAATCACTATTTTTGGACTGTATCCCCTTTTGGAAATGTTGACACAAAGGGGAGATGGGTCTAAAGCAGGCATGAAGAGGCAACACTGTGACCCGAGTTGCAGTCTTGATCTTATTTCTGGCTTTAAACTTTAAGACTAATCTCAGTTTACTCTGGCAGAAAAATGAGGACAAATGAAGCCTTTTTCATCAAGAGTAGGAAATAAAGATCACATATAACTTGTAAAATACTTTAAAATCCTTGGATCAAAGGCAGCATAGTAAGTGCAAAGTACTGCAATATGAGTAAAGCATATTGCTGCATGTTTCAGGCTCTTTCCCGCTTTGTGAATTTATTTCTCCTCTGTATTACAATGGAGGAATGACATTTTTCTCAGTGATTTATTTTTTTTAAAACGTGTTCATAGAGGAAAAAAAGCCTGGCAAAACGCTCACCAATATAAATTTTTTTCAGATGTTAAACGTAGGCAGCAAGTGAGACTTGAGTTTCAGTCCTGGAAATTCATAGGAACTTTCAGAGCAGGGAGTCATTAGCAGCATGCTTCCTCTCCTCTCAGCTTCCTTATCATCAGTGATCTCTTTATAGTATTATTTTCTTTATTAGCAAGCATGATTTATTACCAATTTCATTCAAAGCAAACCCAGAATCATGGCACATCCACTTCTACCAGTTGGTACCTTAAATGATCAATATGAAATGAGCTTCTGGCATGACCATTCCTCCCCGGTGGTACTGCCTGGAGCTGAATTCCTGCTGCCAGGCTACCTGCACAAACCAGGACCAGACACAGGGAGCTCCCCTGTGTTCAAAGAAAGGGTTGAACGATGTCATCATGGGACACAGCACAAACTGAGCAGTCCCATACTGTGTGGTGTCCTTCTGATGGTGAAATGCTGTGACCTTTCTTCATTAGACTGGCCGCACACACATGCATATTCCTTCTCATCTGAAACATCAAACAAAATTTACAGACAGCAGAAAGACTGAATTAGAAACTGAGTTTAAAAACTGCACACGTGTTAAAAAATAAAATAAAAAGGAAAGAATATTAACAATTTGGATTATTCAAATCAAAATGTTTAAAAACATCCTGAAAACTCTGTATGGCACATGAAGAATTTACTCTTTCCCTTCCAGAATATATTCCAGGCTCCTCAGCAAGTGCTGCTCTGAATGTTTTTGACAGTACTCCAGATGGCAGTCTGCCTTTGAAGCTTTAAACACCGCAGACCACAGCTAGCATATGGAAAAGATATTTACCGTGCGTTGATCAAAACGGAGTGAAAGTGAGAAGGCAGGGGGCGATGGAGCCCAACATGGGCTGCTGGCTGTAACCTGCTGCTGGGGTTCAGCGTTCAGGTGAGGCAGGGAGACTCGTATTTTATGGAAGTTTTATTTTCTTGGTCATATAGATGACAGAAGTTAGCTAGGAATGACGGCTTGGGTCGAATTTTGGACACAAAAAGTAGAAAATTACTTCCTCTTGAGTCTTTATGCTATGTCCATGCTCAATTACTGAAATGGGGAAGATTTTTTTACACAACAGTCAATGCAAGTGCCTCTTCAAATCCTTTTGTAGTTTTGCAAGTGTGAGGGGATACTACCCATAGGTATGTATTTAAGTCACAGACTACACATCCGGGAAATAAATATGATAGTGGCTTGAGATAAATGCGTAACTTTGTGTAAAAATAAATGGATTATTTTCTTTTAGAAGTCTCTCCACAAGAGGATAATTTCATTCCGCATCAGTGTGTCCTGTCATAACAGTCCCTAAACATTACTTGTGAACTCTGGATAGGAACAACACCCATCCATACGCAAACTTTGGCTGCAAACGGACACTCGAAGCAGCTGGGGCCGCTCGTCCCCGTTGGTGAGATCATTTGGTGCCTTAGTTTCACTGCTGCTGAGCAGTACCCTTTGGTGTGAGGCAACAAAACCCACGGGCCCTCAGTTCAAACCCAGAACTTTTGGAGCAGAGAGGGATGGGGCAGAAGGGGACAGATCTTACGGTGGTGCCTGGCTGCTGACAAGAAGAGGCGGCTCCCCAGAGATGGAGACAGCCGCCCAGCTACCGGCAGGGAGGCTCCTCGCCTCACACAGCCCCGTCAAAAAACGCTGCCACGAGGCCGGGCCGGGCCCTCAGCGAGGCCCGGGGCCGCCACACCCGTGCCGGGGCGGGCTGAGGGCGGCCCTCAGAGGGACGGCTCCGGCCGAGGGGAGCCTCCACAGCCCGGCAGCGGGCGGGTAGGGCCGGGCAGGGCCGGTCCGGGGCGGTGCGGGGCGGCCCCGGCAGCGCCTCGCCTCGCCTCGCCGCCAGGGGCGCGGGCTGCCCCCGCACGGCGGCCGCCGCCAGCCGCAGCGCCATTTACCCCGGCCCCGCCGGCCGAGGGAGGGAGGGAGCCTCGTAGCCCTTCGGCCGCTCCTCCTGCCCTGTTCCTCCTGCCCTTCGCCGCCGCCACCTCAGGCAAAAAAAAAAAAAAAAAAAAAAAAAAAAAAAACAACCTTCGTATGGGATCGCTGGGAAGCCCCGGAGACGGCTTTCTGCTCTTCGTGCAGGTAGTCCCGAGCGAATTCCTCGGAATTTCGGCTGCGTCGCGACCGTGCCCGGTGCCCCGGTGCTCCGGTCCTTAAGGTAAACTTCTCGGGGGGGGGGGGGGGGGGGGTCCAGAAAAAATAACGTAAACGTAAAAATTAATATATACAGGAGAACGAAAAGATCAAACGGCTGCGCTCGTCTCTTACCCCACGAGGTATGTATGAGGTATCTTAACGTATTTAATTTATTTGCATTTGTTATTTGTTACCGCTCGGACATCTTCCCCCAAGCCACCTTATGCTTAATAAACTTATTTTCACCGCATGTTTTCCAAAGTAAACCTCGTCCATGGACTCGCTCCACTGTAGCCCTCCGGTTTCAGGGGCTGGGTATTGCTGGCCAGCTCTTGGCTTGCTGAGCCATTGTCAATAGGGGCTGAGAAACCCCGGGATTTTGTCATCTCAGCCATAAAATATCGATGAAAAGGGGCTTTGCCAGCTAATTATTTGTTTGCCTGCACGCAGGGAGATCTAGCGCTGTCAGTTCCAGCCTGGCAAATTTAGATGCATGATTTTAATAAAGCCATTATCTGATAACAACGTAAAACTGTCTGATGTGTAAATAAGAAGGGAAGATGCCTGTGAGGATGGCAGCCCGAGCCCCCCCGCTGTGGCAGACATCACACGCGTACTTTTCTCCCTCAACTCAATTCCTCCCCGGGAGCAGCGGCACGTTTTTGGCTGTGACCGCTCCGAGTGGTCAGCAGCGATTAGATTGGGATAAAACGTGACACACACCTGAGGGGCTCCCGCTTTCACGTCAGGGGTGGAGGATTAGATGAGCAGTTCTGAAATTCCCAGCAGGTGGTAGCGCTTCAATAGCCGCCTCATCTCGCACCGCAATAAGCAAAAATAATTAATGTCTTTGCTGACGGACAGATAAAATATCTTAAATTTACAGAAATGTTGCGGATACACACTTCTTTCTTGCTGCTCGTGCTGCTTGGCCACTTCCTCAAGTGAAACGTAGGAAGGATTTAGGGACTTTCAGGATTGGAGTTGCTGTTTTACTGCCTGCCTCTCTCATGCATAACCCCAGTTGTACAAATTCCAGGTTGCAAATGTGACTGCAAAATGTTTATAAATTGTAAACCCCTTGTAAAACCCATTGCAAGGGATTTGCAATGAGGAGGGCCGAGGGTACCCAGGGTCAGGGTGAGATACAGGCTCCAATGCATTTGTATTCTCTTAAAGCCCAGTGCTCCTTCATGGGGTAGCTGATTGATTCCTGATGGTCCTTTATTAACTGCAGCCTCTCCTCTGCTCTCTGAAGGGGGAATGGTTGCTGAGTGATGTATTGACGAAGCTAGGAACTGGTTAGCTGTGCTAAACCAGCGGGTCGTGGCACTCTGAGGAGCTGACTGGTTTGTAAAACATCAGATCTGTTCTGTGGCCTTTGATACTGCTGGAAAACCTACTGGAAGTCATAAATCCAGTCGGTGTTGTTGTTGTTGTAAAACCCATGGACTGTCCAGAATGATTACAAAATACTTAATTTTAATGACCTAGAGAAATAGGGGTATTATTTGAATAGGTGAATGTATGTGGCACTAAGTTGGTATATAACCTGTCCTATTAATTCTTTATTTGGGGAAGAAAAAATGTTGTAAATGAAATTGTATCTTCGGATCTTACATGGCTCCTGACACTGCAGTGCCAACACACCTCACAGTTCGTGGTGGATTTCGTCTCATATTACCTGTACCAGGCAGTGAAGTGCTATTTCCAGTGAAGAGCCAGAGGAAAGCTAAGTGATGAGACCAAGACCATACAGGAAATCTGTTGCAGAGCAGGGACTTGAAGTTTTCCTGTGTCATTGACATCACACACAAGCCCCTTGGTCTTCATTCCCAAGGCCCTTTATGGCTCATCCTCTCCTTATCTGTCATTTCCAATTCACTTTGGAGAGGAAGTCTTCCATTTCCAGTTAGCCCATTATACCGTCTCGTGGAACAGAAAGCATCTTTTTCTGTTGCTGTGTGTCTGCTGCATCTCACACAATAGAGCCTTAGTCCCTGCTTGTCCACCAAAGTAATAAATTAAAAAAGCCAATTATTCAAAGTCTGATAGCCGCCTCTGTTCAATCGCTGCTCATCTCATCAAGTTAATGAACTCGAGGTAAAAGATCTGCATAGCATAGAAACCATTTAAGATACATTGTCTGCCTTGAAAGGCAAGATTTTTTGCGGGTGCTGGAAGGGGAACAACAATAGAGCTGGGGGCAGGAGGTGAAGAAGTGGGAAATTTTTGAGAAGGAAAGAAAAAAAGAATTGTAGGAAGAAGGTGGCTGAAGGGGAAGAAATGTGAACCAAGCTTAGAGGTCAGTGTAGTGTTTGCACCAAACAGGGTGGAGGGAGAGAAAAATGGAGAGGAACAAACACGTGGAGAAAGAAGGAGGGGAAGGAGAGGAGGAATGCTATGTTAGAAATGGATGGGCAGTTCTTAGGCTGAAAGCTGCTATTAGAAATCAGCTGGCAAAGGTGTTAAAGCTCAGAGAGACTTTGTGCATGCATGTTAGCCTTGGATTTGTTCAGGGGAGCCTCAACTAGGTTGGTAAGTCGGGGGGCTCCAGCTGCATCCAGTGACAGCAGAGGGAGAAGTAGCCCCGGGCTGGACTTGGCGAGGCACCTGATGGAAGCGCTTGGAAGTTAGTTTTGGTGCCGTTTCAAATACTCCAGTTGCAGCTTGGGTGTTGCCTGCACTGCCCGCCAGAGCCTTTCCCTAAGCCAACCAAGATAACACAGATGAAAGGGTAAACGGGAAGAAGGGTTGGGGTCCGGTTCATGAAATGCCCAAAGGCCCTGGTGCTGGGCTGTGTCCACAAACTGGCTTAGAAAGAGCCTCTCCTGAAAAGTTCCTGCTACAAACATGGAGCGGGAGAGAGGGGATGGGGAGGGGGGTGCGGATTAATGATGCGGTTTGCTAACATCGTACATCTGACAGTGGCAGAAATAGGAACAGAAGTCAGGTCTCCTGTGTCTCACTGCGGTGCCCCGTCTAATGAACCATGCTGCGTTTCCATCTGTCAGCTTGACATGCGCAAATTAAAATGTATGGCAACTATCTCAGGAGTATTCTCCTGCCCGGTCTTCTTTCTTTCTTCCCTAGGATGTATTCCTTCTTCCGTAGCTTTGTTTCCTTTCTGCAGTGTGTCACTCGTTAGGCTCAGATTAAGGTGGTTTGAATTTTACCTGACGCTGTGTGATTGTCTAAAAACAATATTTGTAAAAGACATTTGAAAAATACGTGGCTAAGAAAGCTAGAGATGGAAAGGACCCATTAAGGCACCCAGCGCAATTGTGATTACTGCCCATAAAGCATTTTTATTTCCCCTCTTTAGTTCAGTGCAGTTTCAAGCAGTACCACAGAAGTTCTACTTACTATTTTCCTTGAATGATTATGCCATTGGCCAAAGCATCTCTTGCAAATATTTTTTTTTACAACCTGCTTTTTCTTTCTTGGATCACTCTTTGCTTCTTTTTTTTTTTTTTCCTTTAAATGCCCAATTAATGGTTAATGATGGTTAATAATGGTTAAATCCCAGGACCACCAGCGCATCAAGCCTCCGACACGACACCACGTCTCTCGACAGTAGCCGGTGCCGTGTGCCGCAGAGGAGAGCCAGCTCGGGAGTCCTTCAGCAGGCAAGCAGGGAGCAGCAGCCCCTAGGAGCAGGCTGGCCCTCCACCACTCTCTGCCATCAGCCTGCCCCTGGCTGGATGCACAAGGTTTGTATTCCTGTAATTTACAGCACAGGGAATGAAACCGGGTGTTTGGGGTATCGCTGTCACTGCCTAATTCATTCTGGAGCCCTGTCAAGTTCATGGGCCAGGTGGTGATGATTCCCCAGTAAATATGTACAGCTATTGTTGTAATGGGCCTTTGCTGAGCAAGGCTGTGCATGCTCCCGTTAATCTTTTCTTAGAAATTATTCTCTCCAGCCACTTGAATTAAGCGTATATGAGAAACCGGAGAGAGAATTGGCACGGAGTGGACAGGCGAAGAAGCTAAAACAATTTAAAAAGCTTTCAAATAACACATGGGCTGAATCTTAGGTCGACAACTCTTAGGTCAATAACTGAATGTTATTGTTGAAATATCTCATTATTTTTATGATTCCTGAAAACATACCTGATCTTTGTCATGCCCAGTTCTTGCGTTTTATGTTTATGTTCTGCAATTTTTTTCTCTCCTAACTTATGCGTGCTCCGGTGCCAGTTTTCTCTCATAAAATCGGGTTGTAAATTGTATTGAACAAGAATTTTCTTGCATGTTTGAGTGACGGTAAGCACAGTAAGGCTGACTTTCAAACACTCCTATACAATACGAAAGAGAGCAATTCTCGTATTTTGAGAAGGACTCCTTTGAGCTCGATCTTCTCTTTTTAGATTCTCTCTTGCTTCTGTTTCTGGAGCGAACTGTAGGTTTTGCTGCTGTCATTCTGCTTCCAGCCTGTTTTATATGATTGCTATGAGACTCGTAACGACTAGTTTAAAGCACATTGAAATAAAATTGTGAAACTTTTCAAAAGGTTCTCTATTTTTGTTGGCATAACCAATGCTACGTAGAATGTAAACTTGAAAAATGATGGAGGAAAAGTTGGAAGGTAGCACTTTCTCCAGCTGATCAGTCTGAATGACATAAAAAGCAGTTATATATCTTTTACAGAGCCAGTGAGATAACTAAATAATATTACTAGACCTGAAAACAGGGCAGTTTGAATTGTATAGCAGCAGTAAACCTCCAGTATCTACAGATGTTGAGGTCAGAGTTACATTTTGTATAAAATACTTCTTATTTTGCAGTTGTGGGTGTTGATCTTAATGTAAGATATGCACAAAAGCAGTTACTGCAGTGCAAAGGTAAATTGTTGTGACAGGTCTCCATTGTTCTGTCTCAGGACTTGACATTTAAAGATGGAAAATGTACTGTACAATGAATTGTAGTTGTGCTTATCCATCGATCCAATATTAATAATGGTTAGGTAAACGAGAGAAAGGTGTTAATTGATGGTGTGGGCTTTTTTATTTTTTTTTCTTACTAGTGGGATGTCTTTCCTCTTGTATTTTACGAAGCAAAGTCAACACAGCTGAATTTTTTAAACTTTCAGGTGTTCTTGAAAACCGTGCCTGCACTTTGGAGCTGAAGAAGGACATGAGGAGTAAAAGGACCTGGGATCGCACTGGTCAGAATGAAACAGATGTTGAAAGATTTTTCAAATCTATTGTTAGTGGTGCTCTGTGACTACGGTGAGTACTAGAGCTTTCAAGGGAAAACTGTGAGACGCATATTCACAAGGTGGTTTTGGATAGTGTTGTTTGTAGGATATCTGATGAAATAAAAGGTCACACAAGCCACCGTTGCACAGAATATAGTCGAGGTCTTGTGCAATATGTAGGTGGAAAAGACAACTCAACTTGCATAAGCTGCCCCTTTGGATCCAGCAGGAACCTTTCCTGCTGTGAATTTGCTCAGAGAAGCAAACAAGATAAATGAGCACATTTCTGTGGGCATCATCAAGGGGCTGGCTGTGTTAGAAGCAGTAACAGGAGCTCTGCTCTCTTTTGAGACTTGTATTCCGTAACATTTAATACATATCTTGGAAGACAGGTCTGTTTTAGGTGTCTGTACCAGGGTGGGAGGAACCACAACATACAACTGCCCATTCCTCTCTTTTAACTATAAAAGGAACCTATGGAAACATAGACGGTACGGGCAACTTCCTATGACTGTGTGAGACCCCATCTGATGGAATTAAGCTGTCAACTCAGAGGACGTTTGAGAACAACGAGGTGTTCTCTCCTTTGACCACGTAAGAAGCCAAAGGATGGGATTCGTATCCGTTCAATTGTAGTCATGTAAAATTAGGCAGCTAGTCTGATGCAATCAGTGTTGTTTGAGTCACAAAATGGCACATCTTGAGGGCAGCTCCAACCCATCTGCAGTCTGAGATGTGTGGGTTGAGAAAGCACCTCCTCTCCTTCAGCTGTCAACGGAGATTAAACACCTAGTTTGGCTTAGACAGCTACAAGATAGCTACAAGTCTGAGGGGAATCCTATGCATGGCATCTGTCTTTTCCAAGAACGTGCTAAATAGAAGGTAGGTTTGCAAAGATAATCAACTCTGTACTACACAGTGATTTCAGTGATTTAGAAATTTTGAAAATGGGACTCTTAATTTGTAAATGATACATGCTTTCAAAAATTACGTGCATAATTTAAAAGCAGGTGTTAAGGAGAGAAATGGACCGAGAATGTGTGCAGTTTGCTTTTCTTGTGTACGTGAGAAAATACGCTCAGCTACCTGTACCTCTGTTCTTGCTCCATCTCCACTCTAGAATAAGGGATCACTAAACACTACCAAGAACCCAGAATTGGCCTCTTAGGTGAGCTCAAGTCTAAAAGAAGTGGTGACTTTTGTCTGTGGCTTTTAGTACCACGTGTTGTTTTAATAAGACAAAGTTAGCTGGCTAAGTTAAGAACAGTGCTCTGAGTGGGTAACGCAGTGAAGATAAGTATTGAATTCACTTAATCCAGAAAGTGAGGTGAATGATTGCAATATCCAGTGGTTCTTGGTGAGCCAGTCCTGCAGGCATTCACTACTAGTTGACTCACAGGTAAAAGCTATTGTTTGGGAACTTTATAGAGAGTGGCACAGTGAGTAATTAAAAGGTGCAGTTAAAGAGCTAAATCTCAGGTGCATCATCTTTTCCCTTATTTCCAGTGAAAGGGTAGTCCGTAATTCTGAAAATAACTTACAAACAGGACATATCTTTGAGTATCACATGTGTACATACTTCTTAGAGAAATATTTCCCTCGTATGCGTCTCAATTTTACACCAATACTGCGTTTTAAATGAACAAGTATATTGTGGAAAATTACTGTAATGCTACAAAAAAAAAAAGGTTCTAGCATACAACAAAACAGTATTCAGTATTCTCATTTCTTATCAGTTTTTCTGATGTGTTTGTTCTTCGTAGCTCTGTTGTGCTGATGGCTGACAAGCCAACATCACAACCCAAGTTGGCTTGAACACAATTAAAAATAAATAAATATCAGAACAGCACCCTCAAATAATAATTCTCGCTCTTCAGAAGAAAAACAAGGATTTTCCTTTTGATCTTTCTGAGAGGGAGCTCTTGCAAAGACTCCTCTGGCAGGTTGTTGGCGCCAAGGCCAGACTCCATTCAGTGGGAGACCATTGTAATGACAACCAAAAATATACAAACGCATTGAAAGCTGCCCCTGACTGGGTGTCCAAACAATTGGGACCAGGTTTTGGCTTGTGACAGGGCCATGCACGCACAGGAGGCTGGAGGGCAGCTGAAGGAGCACGCGGAGGAAGCTGGCTGCTTCTGACTGGCGACTTGTGGAGCATTATGGAAAACTGCTGCATGGGCTACTTACGAACGTGAAGTTGTTTTATTAAACAAAGAGGGGAGAAGGGATGCTGTGACCTGAGGGGTGCCAGGCAGAGCTCTGCAGTGCTGTAACAGCATCCTGCAGTAATGCTCGCTTTCCTCACTTCCCAAGTGAGCCATATTAGGGTGGATGGGAGCTACACGGCAGTCCCCTGGCCTCTCTCCAGTCCTCCCACACGCATACACAGCAGTGTTATTTCTTCTGGTGTGGGCCAGTCCAAATAAAAAATAGTGCAAATGAGTAAGGAGAGGAGAGTAGTAGGTGTAAACATCAGTGCTTTTCATTACTATCACATCAAAGTTTTTGTTGAAAATTTGAAGCCTGGAGTTGAAATTTTTCACGCTGGGTTTTTGCCATGGCCTGATTTCTTTTTCCCTCATTACATTTCAGCCAAGTTGAATCTGGCCAATTCCTTTGTAGAGAAATGCATCATTTTGCCCTCGTTCAAAGAAAGAAAAACCCAGCAACTTGCAACCATTTCGCTTGGAAACTCTAACGCAGCTGTGGGAACTTCATGTTAGAGAGCTCATGAAGCTCTGGGACATGCATTTTGTTGTCTGTATGAGGATGTGGTCAGACTTGGTCCATTTCTAAGTCCTTGCAGATGAGTTAACAACAAAGCTCTCTGAGGGGTTGAGCATGCTCCAACTCCCTTTGCTCCTCTTGCCAGCCCCACACAATGCTGTGCAGCCCAGGGCAGCAGCTTTCCCCATGTTTGTAATGTCAGGCCCTGAAGGTGCTTGTTCAGTGCTTTCTGCTCCCCTTGCTGGCATGCTGGAGGTGAGCAAGAAAGGTGGGAACTTGCTGGAGTTGAATTGTTGAGGTTGCACGGAGCCTCTGGAGGCCATCTGGTCCAACCCAGCGCAGGGTGCCCAGGACCCCGTCCAGGCGCCTTGTGCCGCTCCCCCAGGAGGAGACCCCACAGCCTCTCTGGGCAGCCTGGGCCAGTGCTCAGCCGCCCGCCCAGCACACAAGTGAGAAAGGCCAGGTAGTTCTGAGAGGCCCAGATAGTTGTTCAGTTGATATTGGAGGAGTTTTCACCTTTGTGTCTGTGCCCTGGTTCCTAACACACTGAACAAGAATGGTGACGTTTCCTCATCTTTCAGGGCCATTGCAGGAATAAACTCGTGAATATTTCTAATACACTGATATACTATGATAAGAGCCCAATAAAAGTCCATGGGGGAAATGAATAATTCTGTATTATCAGGATGGATTTGGGATGCTGTGCAGTCAATAATACATGGGACCACCCATGGAAGGACAAGAATAAAAGAGCCCTCTGGTAACAGGCACCATCCATCTGCCAAATGAAGCAGGATCTTGTGGAAAAATTGGTATTGACTCATGCAAATTAAAGGCCGACTTACAGCACATGTATGTAAGAGCATACACATGATTTATATGTGTAAGGCTGTGCGTACAACCTTCATCCAGACGTTAGGGATGTGGTTGGAGCTGGTTATTTTAACCGTCTGTTACAGCTGGTGAAGAGTAATAGGCTGTTCTGGCGCATGCCGATGTAAATGGCTATAACTGGTCAGATGAATTGCTTCCTGAAAACTTTCTCTGCTGACAGGAAAGTGAATCCAAGGGGACGAACTCAAATTGAAGCTTGCAGTGGTAGTTGTCTAGTATTCTGTGAGATGAGTCCTGCTACTCCTGAATGCTGAGTGCTTGCCTTGGCACTTGCAGTGTTTTTCCAGCACAGCTTTCTTTGAGGTAATCTTAAGACATATGTAACAGATTGAACAAGTCAGAGTATTGTTAGTCGATACTACTTACTGAAGGATTGCTTTAGCTGAAGTCTTACAGTTGCATAGCACCTTCCATCCAAGACTCAGAAGCCTTTTTCCAGACAATTTATTATATAAAGATGTCTCACAGCACATTCTCTATCTAGAATAAATGTATGCAGTTCCCATTTTTCGGGTAACCTTTCTACGTCTGAAATCCTTAAGTTTCAAGCAATGCAGAAAAGCTAGCTGAGCTGAGAACAGAAATGTGATCTTCTCAATCCAGTGCTTTAGATATCATCTATCCCCACTAGTTACAGCATGTCTCAGGATAATTTGGCAACTTGCACAAACATGGTCATGCAAGAAGTGTGTTTAAAAAGCCTGTGCCATTTATAATGAAATGATGTCATTTAGACATGTTGCACCACATCTGAGACAAGAAAAGTGCTGCAGTCACCATCACTGTTATTTTCAGCTCTTTCACTCAAGTGTCTCTGTGATGCAAATGAGCAAAATGAAAGATTCATAAGACAGAGCAAGAGAAGAGGCTTCAAAAAGCATCATGCAGACTTCCTATTTTATTTAATTTGAGGGACATTTTTCATGTTTCTGTATTAAGAAACTACTTTTTTTTGTTTTTATTTATTTTTTGCTAAAATAAGTAGAACAGCTGGCCATTGTGAAGTGGGCTTTAGGAATCTACAAGTGAAAGAAGTGCAGATTTTCACGGTCTATCCCTAGAAATGAAGTTTTCTGTGAATCTTTTTTTTTTTGAAACCTTTTTTTTTAACCTTCCTGAGCGTGTTGCTACAGTGAGCTTTGAGCTGTTCCATATCCCATCCCTGCACAAAGGGGAGGTGGTGAGCTTTAATTGCTCTAGTTACAACTTTTTTTTTTGGTGATCTGATTCACTTTTGAAAGTTTGAGCACGATTTCTTAAATGTCCACTTTATAAATATGTATTTTCTTCTGTAAGTTGCATAAGCAATCGGTTATCTCTCTGTTTCTTAACACTGTTGTTACACTGTTTTCCTTTCAGTTCTGGGTGAAGCTGAGTACCTCCTGTTGGAGCGCCCAGGTCATGTAGCCTTCAGCAACGACACGGTGTCTGTGGAATATCGGTACTACAGCAGTGGTAATGTGACGGCAGAGAACCTGTCCATCCTCTTGCTGGATGCCAGCACCAACGAGATCATTGCAAGAAAACAGCTTCCCGTGAATCAGTCCCAGGGGATGGTAGAGTTTGAGTGTTTCTATTTCATGAGTGCTGGGGACTTTTTGTTCAGAATGGTCTCTCCCAGCGATAATAGCAGTGCTGCTGCAAGGGGAAGAACGTCCACCCTCCGCGTGGAATGGCCTGTATTTCACATCGATTTGAACAAGACCTCGGAGCTGCCTGGAAGCTCCCTTCAGGTTGGACTTTTTACAAACGAGCACTTGTGTGCCACGAGCAAGACAGTGGTTTCGCTGGATGTGATATTCACCAGCGCCCTTTATGAACTAGGAAGAGTAAGCTCTGATGAGATGCTGGGCGTTAGAACTAGCAAAGGAATCCTGCTGTCTAAGTCCCAGTGGGTAGAGTTTGATTGCCCGCATGTTGGTCAAGAAACTTATATCACTGTGTTACTGAAATCGTTAGCAACACATTCTGTTATTGCCTCCATGGGACCCATAGATCTCCTCCACAAATTTGGATACAGACTGGTTGTGGCACCAGAAGCAGTGTGCAAAACTTTGGTTCAGGTCTTCGTAGTCTCGCCCCCGTGCACTTCTATCGGTGGCAAAATTGTCGTCTATAAAGAGGCTCTCAAGCATCCTACTCTAAGAACGTCTTGGCTGTATGAGAACACCCTTCACCCAGGAGACAACAGGACAGAATTTAACTGCACTTTGTTTGATGTGGGGAAGAACAAATACTGCTTTGACCTCTATAATTTCTCAAACCGAAGCCATTTCCCAACGAGAGTTAAGGAGTGTATGATGATCCAAAGGAATATGGGTTTGTACCGACGTTTGTTTTCTTTTAGCAGAAATCAGCACTCTTCCCAGCCAACATGGGTAATGATAAATCGGTTTGATTGTAGTGTCTCTTATTGAATAGCTGTCTTTTCGGTCTTCTGCACCAGCAAAAAATAGTTGTAAAGGCATATACAGATGGGAGCAAAATGGATTAGGCTTGTGTAGAGGCGTACACAAAGACATTTGGTAACAAAGGCCACAGTGATAGCTTAAAACTAAACTTAAAACTAGACTTAAAACTTAACTAAAGTGAAGGCTAAGTACCAACCAAAACAGTTTGGGACATTTTGAATGATGGATCCGTCTAGTTCCAGTAAAGCTGAAACTTGGCTTTCTCAGTGGTTTAAGAAGCGACCACAGTAGATCTGACCCACTGGAGATATCTATACTGCATTTAAGTGTCTAGAAGCCAAATGTCCAACATTAAGTAGCTGTCTCGCTGTTTAGTTGAGAGAGGCAGACATCTCCCAAGGGTGATTCATCCCATGCTAAGATGGGTAGAGAAGATACAGGGGCTGAATCCTTGTCTGGCTGTCTTTTTCTACCTTGTTTGCTCTGGAAGTTTAAAATCCTACACGCTAGATACACAAATTTTGATGACATGAATCAAGAGTTGGCCATAGCAAAAGACCCTCGTGTGTCGTCAGTTGGGCAGCTGGAGGGGTTTTTGCAGCAGCCTTTCAAGCCGTATCTCTGCTGCTGCTGCTTAAAACAGATCACAGTCCATTTCCTGACCCATAAGGCCACCTGCCAGAGCATGGGTCACATCCATACAGCTAAACTCTTTTCTTCCAAGAAAGTATTAGATTCATACAACCTGCCATGTGGGGACAGTCTGTGTGGTCTGTGGAGTCCTTTGGCTGTGTCCAGGCATACTCTGGGAGAGCGCTGGTTGGCAGAGGCCAACACTGCATCCAGGAGTGTGAATGATCGCAGTTAAGGAGTGATCATAGTTAAGGATGGTCACAAGACGGAACTTGAGCCCATTTCTCAGTCCTGATTAAGGAATATCCATACGTTCTTTATTTTTTCTCTCTACAACTTACATAGGTGTAGCCTCATAGGCTCTTGGGGGTAGTAGTCCATGGTTTGGCAGGGTCTACTCACCACAGTAGCACGGCAGAGGAAGCAGATGAGCCAAATGTCCTCTGGTTTGTAGAAAACTGTAGCAAGGGATGGGCTGCATGTGTACAAGGGGATTGGGGTTGGGTTAGGTTGTGTTGCCCACATCCTGGAAGAGAAAAGTAAATGCTCTGAAGTTTTGGAGCAGGCTTGCACCCATAGGTTATGAATTAGTCTTTCCCATGGGCACACTTCAAAGAGCTTGGGTTGAAAGGCTGGAGATGTATTCGACACATCCCCACCCTGGTTTCCTGCAAAGGAAGTGCAGGAGCTCGAGCCAAAAAAGGGTCCTTGCACCTCCTGGGCAGGTCTCTGAGTGGGATGATCAGGAGACAAGGAGCACAGGACGTGGTCCAGACACAGCCTACCTAAACTAGGTTTCTTGTGTCGTGTGGTTTGTACTACTTCATTAATTCTGACATTGTGAGCTCTTTAATTAACACTCTGTACTGAGAATGACCTCTCTTTTCACCACATGCCAAGCCGGGTACGTAGTTCTTTTCTGGAGCTTAACTTTCCATCTGTATTCTCTGTTGGCGCTCTCGGTCTTTGGCACGGGAAAGTCCACCTAAAAATGAAAGCACACTTCCTTCATCGAGATAATTCTCAAGGAAAAAGGAAGAGAGAACTCTCATTCTTTCTCTGTGCTTGGGTGGTATTTATATGGCACGCAGATACTATCTAGCTAATTGCCCTGACAGATGAATATGTAGGATATGACACAGCTGCGTTTCTGTGCCCAATATTTGACTGGTTTTAATTGTTGAAATCCACCTTAAGCAATGCCTGCAAGTCGCTTTGTTTCCCGGAGCTGCACGTTAGCACCATCCCCACAAGTGCAGCGGAAAGAAATCAGGCTGCTCGTGAAGAACGCCTTCAAGTCAACAGCTGGCAAGTTGGAAGTGTCACGTCGACGAAGCCGATGAAAGCGAAACCACGTCGCCTTAAAGAAAATGTCAACCCGAAATTAATTAGACAGCAGCACGTCTGCCTTCGTGGCGGTATCCGTGAGACTTCAAAGCCCCCAGGCAGCGCCGGAGAGGAGCGGGGTGTTCGGGGAGGAGCGCGGCGGCCCGAAGCGGGGCGAACCTCCGTGGTCTGTGGGGGCTGAAGGAGGCCTTCTCCTGAGCCCCTGGCCCTGCGGCAGGGAAAAGGAAAGTAGGTGCATTTCATAACTCAGCTCATCTAGCTCCAGCCTCCAGTGAGGGGCTCTTGCTCTGCTGCTCTCTGCCAGACGAGGCAGCTGTTTGCTACCCATTGTCTTCCCCCTGCAAGGCGTTGGCACATCCAAATTGTGTGGGTCCTTCCAGATAACCTCAGTGTTCTTTTTGATAAACTGAACAGATCGAGTCCTTAACTGAAAGGCGTTTTCTTCAGGATTTGATTAATGTTCTGGCTCTTTGGGGCTCCATTTCCATTTCTTTTAGCAATCCTTTTTATTTGACGACACGGGTACCGGCTTTGGGTGTCATCTTCTAACGTCCTCCTCCCTGATGCCGTTCGAGCAGTAGCTTGAGCTCCCTCCTTACCGATCCTCTGCTTTTACTTCCACAGATTGCCTTGCTGACTTTTGCCGTAGCTTTCACCCTGGAAACCCTTGAGCTGTTCTTACACATGACCTTTTAGTTCCGTGGTCTATTCTGTGGGTACAGCTTGTATTCCTTCTGCCTACATTTTGCATTTGGCTGATTTACAGTCCACTTTCTGTGAGTTGTCCTAACTTATCATGGAACCTACATTGCTGCGTGCAATTGTGGTATCTCCTCGTGTCATCACAGCAGTGGCATATTTTCTCAATAACAATTTTATATTTATTTTCCTGTCACCGAGGCAAGCGTTGTATAGCACCAAACATTATCCTTATCCCTTTGAAATCTCTCCAAATGCATTCCCACTCGGTGATGATTTTCTGTTGACGATTGCATATCAAATCTGTCACTCCGCCAGCTCTTCCTCTATTTAGCATATGCTCTGTTATTATGAAACAAAGATACTCTCTTGTAAAAGATGAAAGCTCCTAAATCATTAAAATTATCTTCATCCAAACCACAGAAGATGAGATAAAGTTGATTTTGCAACACCTGCTTTCCATAGATCAGGCATCAGTTATTTTCCTGACCCTTTGTCGATCCAGCTCTTTATTCCTCATCCCTGGTGGGCTTCGGACAGCCCGTGGAAGAGGAATCTGTCTGTCTTGCGTCTGGAGGAGGAAGGAGAAGGCTTCTGGTCACCCTGGGCAGGCCAGAACAGCAGCTTTTCCAGCAGGGGGCATCAGCTTCAGAACAAGTGTCACAAAAAAAACCCCAACCCTGTGTTTTCCAAGGCTGTGAATCTATCTATTAAACATAGGGAATAAGTTCATTAAATGCGAGCCTGTGCCCGTGGAGCTTTCTGTAGACTGCAGCTGGAGAACCTGTGAAAAAATAACAGAGACGTGAGTCACTTCATTCACCTCGGCGCAGCGTTAACGGCTTCACGGAGATGACTAAGAGAGAGCCATGCAGCTAAGATTTTCCCCACGCCTGACTGAATTATCTGAATGTCTGAGAAAGAAAACTCTGCCAGGTCATTTTAGCCAGCAGCAGAAGCATTGCGGGCTCATTCATTTCAACACGTTATCCCGTGCTTTGCGTGGTTGGGATTTGAGTGTCCCCAGCAGTGGGACTTCAGCTCTCCGTAGGAAGATGTCCCACATCCTAGCTGGTGTCTGGCTGGAGTCATTCGGGATGGCTCTGATAAAATTACTCAGTAGTGCTATGCCATATAAGCGGGCATATTTTCTTCATGTTTCCAGTGTTAATTAACTTCTTTTTTTTTTTACAGTTCTTAGTTACACTCCCAAGACCAGTTTCAACCCTGGTGTAAATCCTAATGAAGTCTGTTGCGCTTGCTGACAGCAGGGATGAATTTTGTTGCCTTCTCTCACATCGGATTTTTGCTACCTGCCCAAAAAAATATCGGAAGGTCCGCAGGGCACAAGTAGAGCTGTTGCCAGCAAAGGGAAGGAGGAAGGTAGGAAAAGCTCTTCTGGAGAGAGAAGCAGTCACTAAGTGTGCAGTAAGGAGTATCCAGGGGTCGGGCGTGGATACAAGACTTGCATCAAACTCTTGCTCCCTGCGTAAGGCAGTGTGAATCAGCCCTGCCTGCTATCTGCACGAGGATCTGGGAACCAATTAGCTCTGTTGCCTCAATCCATTTCTGCCCTGCATTTGTTTAGAAACAGCCTAATGCAGGGAGGCTGGCTTTGTGCTCCAGCCTGCTTCGCTTCTGGCAGTGAATCCTTAATCTCCACATCCCTGGCATGTGAAGAATAAATGGGGTGTTGTGGACTCGCCGGGATAGCTCCTGAGAAAAGATTTCAGACAGTGCCCCAGAAGTTCTTAAAGATGTCTGTTTATGGGGAAAAGACTATAATTAGCCCAGGCAGAGTCTGGGTTTTCTTCTTTCAAGAGGATGATCGTCCTTTCATTGTCCAAATGAGCAACCTGTTGGAGCATGCCACCGTTTCAATGCGCCCAGGCTTTATTTCCATGGAAGTGGAGAAGCACGGGATGGCTGAGAAGGATGGTTTCCCAGCTCTTGGCCAAACACCACCGTGCCTGGTCTCAGGACCTAGAAACTGATCTCAGCTTCCACAAGTAGCCTGCAGTCCCCCAGGCTAGCAGGTTTTTGCGTGAGCCTGTAAATAAGTAGTGGTTTTATCCCATATTACCGGTCTTGTTGGAGTGCTTCGACCTACCTCGTGTGTCCGGGTGACGCTGAGCATCCCGCACCGCCTGTGCTGTAGGACAGCACTGCAGGCTCATGGCCCTACTAAGGCCGAAACACAGAAGTTTGGGGAGAGATGCTTACGCAGAGCAACAATTAACGCAAGTTAATTGCATTTATCTTTCATGTTGGCAGATCTGCCAACTGTCAGCTCTTTCAGACTAACTCATCAGTTAGCTATCTTCACATCGATAATTGATTCCTCAACTGCATATGAGAAAAGTTCACACTTATTAGAGCTAGTTTGCAGTACGTACCGTCTGTTTTTTTCCCCGGCACTTTGGATCTGTTTCTCTTAAATGGAGGTTAATTATTTCATTTCCTTGGGGGAGAATAAACTGCTTCATTTTCTTTCACATTTTGGTAATTGCAGGAGGTTGCAGAGCGGGTTGCAGGGTTTAAATCTCCATCTTTCACAGGAGCTGGAGCATTTCCTGCTCTCCTGCTGCTGAAGGCGCACAATCGTTGCCCCAAAGCTATGGATGCCAAGCGCTGAGGAGCTCTGTGCCTTCTGCTGAAGTTGAAGTCAGTGAAAAGTGCCTCAGAGCAACAGGCACGTCATACGTTTGACATCAAAATTAGAAAATTACCCATCCTAAGTGTACGTTAAAGCTCACAGGCATGAACGCAGAGGCTGTTGGGCACCCTCTGCTTTCAGCAGTGTTAGTAGTGGAGGCATCCAGAGCCCTTGTGGATCTGGCCCTCTCTCTGTCATTAACAGAAGCTAAGAAGAGCAGGGAGTGTGGAGACAGGGAAATGAGCTAGCTCGCGCATTGGAAGTCATGGGACTAATTTCTCAGCTGCTCACACTAATTAGTTTGTGGGGGGTTACATGCTTCTCCAAACAGCCTGCCTCCCTCTGCCGGGGGTGGGGGCACCGCTGGAGTCCCTCGTGATATCAAGACATCGTGAGAACCCCAGGTGCTGGTATACCATGCAGTCTTTTGGAAGAAGGATCGGTTGGCTATTGATTATGGCCACTTTTTATCTGCCTTCGGTGAGCGCTCTGCTCACCGGCTGGTGTGAGCAGGACCTCAAATACCCAGAGAGGTCCCTCGGCGTCGCGTGGGCTCGGACCGCAGTGCCACCAGGGCGTCTTGCCATGCCAGTCCGCGCTGCGTGCGAGGCCAGGCAGACGTACTCCAGCGTGCATCCGCACCGATGTGCCTGCACATGCTTTACAGCCCTGGCTGCCAGCACGAGCGGGAGCTGAAAATCTCCGGGCCCCATCCTGCGAGGCACGTGGGTGGCTTCATGTGGGCAAGGAGCCCCGCTGGTTCTCTCACGCTGCTCACATGGATGTTACTTCGCGCTGGCGTGCCCGCAAAGGTTTGTAGGACAGGGCCCAAAGCAGTTAAAATGTGACATTTATTAAATAACGTCTGTATTTATTTTTGTTAGGGACTTTAAAAAATAATAGCGTGCTACGAATAGAGCAGACACTATAAGGTGAAGTCGCAAAGCCACTTCCAGTCACCAAACACGGTCTGGTCCTGTAACATCACAAACTGCTCACTGATCGGGAGCGCTGTGGCATCCTAGCAGCAGAGCAACTAGATAATAAAATTAAATACCATGACCCGTGTTGGCAGTAGCAACCATAAATTATTAAAAAGAAAAATCTGATTTGCTTTTTGTGATTTATCTGATTTTCTGTTTTATCTCTGAGCAGGGAAATGGAGCAACTGGTCTGTTGTTTTTCTTCCTGATAAATTTTAAAGTCAGGCCGTTGAGCCGACTGACCCACAGGACAGTTCCCAGGGTACTTGTCCTTAAAGACTGCACCTAGACTCATCCCTTATTTTGGGATTTAAAGTTACAGTCCTGTCTGAGTGTCACAGCTTTCAGGTGTGGGCAGGTATGGTCCCTTTCTGTCTCTGGGTCCTCACTGCTCTGAAGTTTGAGTGCTGAGCACTGGATGAGTATGTTACCTAAGCAAAAAAGGGATTGCGTTTAAAAAATGACAACATCTGAGTTAGCATTAGAACCTGAGCCTGCCTCACGTAAAATAAAATAAATAAACCTGTGAAATTTCATCTTGAGTTAATTGCCTCTGTATAAGCAATAAAACAATAGGGACCTGTAAAGCTGTCAGATGAACGACTCAATAACACATTTGTGTGCTAAGAAGATCACAAAGAGGAAAAGCAGTATTGCCTCTTCATTAGGCCTCGTAGGCTTCTCCTCCTTTCACAATCACATAAATCAGGAGTAACTACACTTCAGTCAGTGAAGCTGTTCTGCTGTAAAGGCAGTATTTGTCAGGTAGGAATTGGGCTTTATGAATACATAAATTAGGAAGCTGTTAAAAAGATTTGTGGGTTAATTTCCATTTGCTGTTGTTCCGGGCAGCTCCTGCCAGCCTCAGTTAGCGGAGCGTGGTGTAGTGTGGGGCGAAGAGAGGAAAGCAAAAGTGGGAGCCGTGCCCCAGCCTCTGACGGGAATGGGAGCAGGTCCCTGGATCCGCTTGCTCTTTTGGTGTTGCAGTTTGCTTTGTTTGGTTATCTATTGCTTTTCTTGAATAAGAGAAGGCAGTTCGATGCCTTCTTTGTCTTTAGAGGTGAGGCAGACGTGTTCCTCATTGCCGTGAGCTTGTGTGTTTGCAGAAACGTGGAGCCTGTGGCAGCCCTGGAGCCCCTGCAGCGTCACCTGCGGAGATGGCGTCCGGGAGCGCTTCCGAGAGTGTCTCACCTCCTCGCCGGCAAAACCAGGCTGCGCTGGATCTCCGAAAGAGACCTCCTCGTGTTCCCTGGAGGATTGTTTGAGTACGTAGCTCTGCTGTCTTCTGCCTTGTCTCCCCTGGCAAAAGCAGGTGGTGTGTTATTTGAAGGGCGGGGGCATCACATCTCTGTGGTTGATGGAGTAGGGCTGGAGTATACATGTGTTTGTGGGACAGCTGGAGGCAGGGCTCTGAGATTTAGGCATGCTGTGGGTGCCGTGGAAGTGGTTGAAAATCTCCAGCATGGCTGAGGGTTTGGGGAAGGGCCGGAGGAGAGATCTCAGGCCCAGGGGAACGTAATCTGAATCACAGGTTAAAGATTCCAGGCAGTGGAAATCTGTTAAAAATGTAATTTTCTGGCTTGCAACGAGAGGAGGCATGTATTTTTGATGTGGTTTGGAACAGGTGTGGAAAAGTCTCGCCAGCAGTGAGAGTATCTGTAAAAGAGCTTTAGATGTGTGTAATTCCTAAAATGCATGGTGTGGTGGGATTCATGACAGCAGCTGACCCTGAGAAGTTCTCCAGTGTCACCTGCACAGGACCTCATGTTTTTTCCAGCTGAGCCTGCTCTGCCACTTCTCTGTTTCCTGTGCTGCTTCGTAATCAACTTTCAATTTTTCTCTGCTTTGGTGGGAGAGACCAAAGGTCCGCCAGCTCAGAAACTGGCTGATGTACCAGCTCCAGTGCCTTCGTGTCCCACAGGTGCCACAGCCTGGCAGGGATGGGGACGGGGAGACAGTCAGGGCTGTGCAGGCTCCTAGGCTCTCGGGCTATAATTTAACAGATGATAGCTGTAAGCTGTGCCAAAGTGAGCAATGCCTTACCTCTTGCTTTGGCTGCTTCCATGCCGCTGCTGGCAAAAGTGCAGTGTGGAGACCTGGAGTGGATCCAGCTAAAAGATGGCCGGTGTGGGGATTTAGGGAAGTTGCTTATCACATGGCCATTGCAGTGTTTGCGCCACTGAAATGGAAGGACAGCAGAGGGGTAGAACATGTAGCAGCAAAAAGCAGGACTACTTTTTCGATGGGAGTGTTGGCTTGAACCGGTTTCAAGAGGTTTGCGGAATGAAAGCGTATAGGCAGGAATGGAATGTGTTGTGGAGCACTGTAAGAAGCGGGTTGGTATTGAGCGAGAGGTCAGTCGAAAGGAAAATGTTAAATTAATAAATAACGATGAATATTAAAAATGCTATTCCATCAAGGCAGGTTTTTGCATTTTGTCAGTTTTCATGCAGCACTTGAGATGTTTTAACAGCTTATTGTTAAGGTTTCTGCTGTTTTTCATCACTAGAAAATGCTGGCTGTGCAGGTTTGCTTACACTGTGAAGCTGCAAGTGTAAGCAGAGAGGAACAGTTCAGATGTTTAGGGGCACGGTTTAAAGCTCATACCCTGCTCTAGGGCTGCTTGTCTTTTCTGTGCCAGTCTCCATCAGAGTGCTGAGGGCAAAGGTGACACCAGAGAAAATCCACGGGTTAGGTGGTGTTTTTCCAGAGTTGCTACTGAGTTCTCCTGTTTTGTGCCTTGTATTACCTGCTGGAGGGGTCAATAAATACTGAACTGGATTGTTGATTGAACTCGGCTCCTTTTTGGCCAGTTTCACACTCTTCTGCAGCTCAGAGAGTGGTTACGGTGCACAGAACTGCTGCGGTCTGAGGCACCCCAGAGCAGGGTCTGCAGAGTGAGCGGACCTGAGGAACCCCCTCACATTCCTGCGGGGTCTCTGGTTTAATAAAGAGGGTTTGTATAGAGAAAACCCACATGCACAGGAGGTCTGCATCAGCGCCCGTTGCCAGAGAATCATCTGGAGAAATCACTTGCTTCTGCCTTGCAGATGGTTTTTAATCATCCTGCTCCCAAGCCAGGCTGCTTCTTTTAGAGAGCTCCACCTATCTGGTTCTGCCTCGTTGAGTCTCACGTCGCCCAAGCAGTGTCTTGACACAGTGTCCATCATCTGTCTGAGCTCGGGCTGGCAGTGTACCCCCCACGCTCCCCCAGCTGTCCACCCCTTTCCAGAGCAGGCTGTGGTGGTGCAGCTATCACTGCAGTCATTAGTCCAGCAGATGGAGCAAATGGCTGAAGAAATGAAACCAGCGCACGGCCTAAGGGCAGAGGTAGATTGGGTGGCAAGAGGAGCAAACCTGGGTAACTAGATCCTGTTTCAAACCTTGCTGTTTGCTAGCTGCTAACTTTGTACTCCAGGTGATATAGCACAATGTGCATTACAGATCGAAAACTGTGTCCTTAGAAAATAACTGTGAGAAAACGGGACTGAGAGAAGGATGAGCAATGAATGGATTGCTCTGCAGCAGCGCTACTGAACAGGGCAAATGTGGCTCCCACCTTCTCTGTTGAGCTCAGAACAGCAGCGCTCCTTGTTCTCTGGGCGTGGTGGTGCTGGGCTCAATGTCAGTTTTAGGGACCCTCAGAAAATATTCAACAGGCAGCGCCGTTGTTCTTCATGCTGATGTCGAGCTCTCAGAGCGACATGAAGATCAAACTTAGTCTCGTGGCAGGATTTTTCAAAGGTCTTGGGGCTGTCTCACAGCCCTGACTCAAAGAAATGTGCCTCCAGCCCACCATCCGCTGCCTTGCACATCCACTGTTGTAGCAGCCTGGGACCTTCTGGCCTGTGTTTGTCGGTGTAATACATCCTGCACACTTAATAGCTCCCTGCCGAATGAGCATTTTTTTTCTGGATTATGGGCAGTACATTCAGACTGGGGCCTACTTCTCCTTTTTCTGCACAGGCATTTTGTGTGGTGGACAGGCACTGTGGGGCAGGCAGGAGCAGCTAGCAAGGCTTACAACAGACTGTCCATAACCCTGATGGGAGGCTCCGAGTCCTGGATGAAACTAGGGACTAGGGCAAGGCTGTGAAGTGGTTCAGTTTGAGCTCACAGCTTCATGACCAGCTCTTGACAATCACATCTGAGCAACCTTGTCCTCCAACAGCATTTTCATGGCCTTACAAAGCTGATGTTTAGCTGCAAGAAACTGGGAAGTGAGTGCTGTCTAGTATTAAGATTAGCTGCTGGAACAGTTTATCCGCTTTCAATCATGCTGTATTTTGGTTGGGGCTGCCACTGAAATGCTGGAGACCTTGTCCAAAGAAAGAATTATTAATCTCTCGTTGGTTCAGTCTTGTAATGTGGTGTAATGTACAGGCGAGAGGTTCAAATAGGGCTGTGAAAAGCTTTGAGGTGTTGATATTACCAGTTAGCAGAGTATTCTGCCCCGTTTGAAGGTCCATCTCCGGTTCACAACAACAGAGTGTTAATACCAGAATGCCCATGGCACCACATCAATGGAACCTGTTAGGATCCTGCTGAACAGGGGAAAGGTTTTTGCTCTCTCCAGGGACAACACTGGGCAACAGCTGAAGAAGCGCCCCCAGATGGCTGCTCTGAAAAGTTACGCTTCCACTGCCAGTGCTCTCTTCAAACTGCAGAGCTCACAAGTCAGTAATTCTCACACTTCTTTAAGCCATCCTAAAAATAATTTTGGAGTGATACCTGAACTACTAGCATCACTAGGGTTATTTTTACCCCTTTACAGCACTTCTCACCAGGAGATCTTGATGTACTTTGTAAAGGAGGGCAAGTATTACTATCCCATTTTACACAAATATGGGAGTGTCTTATGGAAAGGGCAGAACGAACAGGCAAAGGTAACGATTACATCTGAAAGGTCTTCGGGTCCTTTGATTTAAAGTGAGTAATCTGTGTCCGCCAGTTCAAAGTGATCAGTAGGAAGTCACCTACAATGAGCAAATCTTACTGTACTGTATTAATTAATTGCTTTTGCTTTGTAGTATCCATCCTAAAATACCAAAATGCTGATGACAATGCAGCTCTGGTGACAGACGTGTGTGCTCTTTGTTACAGTTGCCAAGCCTTCCATCCCACCTTCTGTCCAGCCAGGAGAGGACCAGAAAGCAAATAACATAGTCACCATCACAGGTATCTCCTTGTGCTTGTTCATCATCTTTGCCACCGTCCTCATCACCCTGTGGAGAAAGCTCTGCAAAGCTCAGAAGTGCAGCGCCGCTGTGCGTCGGAACTCCGTCCACTCCCCCGGCTTTCGGAAAAACTCCGACGAAGAGAACATTTGCCAGGGCAACAAGCAGCGGGACAGCTTCACTGAGGCAGGGGATGCCCCCGTTACCATTCCTCTGACCTACAGGCGAAGCCTCCAGTTTGCCCAGGAAGATGATGTCTCTGGAAGCGAGAGCTTTCAGCCAAATGCCCAAAAAATAATCCCTCCGATCTTCAGCTACCGCCTCGCACAGCAGCAGCTGAAAGAGATGAAGAAGAAGGGCCTGACTGAGACCACCAAGGTGTACCACGTCTCTCAGAACCCCCTCACGGACACGGTTGTTGGTGCCACCACAATGCTTCCCCTGAGTGCAGAAAACCAAGAGGAGGCCGTGGCGAACAAATTTCGGATCAAATCTCCATTTCTGGACCATCCAGCTGGTCAGCCCAAATTCCCGGGAGAGGGCTGTAACCCTAGGCTGGATTTTCCGTTCTCCCAGGCCAATCCTGCGATGAGCCCCACGCAGACCTTGGTAAGGAGAGCTCATTTCAAACACCAGGATAACAGAGGGGAGATGTCGGAGAGGGGCTGTCACAGGAACCCGCAGTTCAGAAGAACAGCCAGTTTCCACGAAACGAAGAAGGCCAGGCCTTTCAGAGAGAGAAGCATGTCCACCCTCACCCCCCGGCAGACCCCTCTTTACAACTCCAGGACCAGAACGTGGGAGCAGGGCTTGGAGGACAGAGCACGGCCGAAACTGAGGAATGCCAACCCGACTTGCGACAAGCTGGATCAACCCCACGGCACCGTGCCGCCGTGCGAACCGCAGGGCCGTGGCGCGAAGTGCCACCACAGGGCATGTCCCCCAGGGAAGAAGCTGGATCCCGTCGCTGACCGCCAGCCTGCCGGTCAGGAGAGGGCAGCTGAAAAGCCCGAGCCCAGCCGAAGCAAGCGGGGCCCTTCGCCCAACCCCAAAGGGGAGTGGCGGAAGGAACCGGGCTCAGCTGGCAAAGATAATTACCAGAGAGGCCTAACGATCAGTCCTGCCCAGTACCGAAAGGACAAGTGCCAGAGCTTCCCCTTGGACCCTGAGTTTGCCTTTTATGATAATACCACCTTCGGTTTAACTGAGGCAGAGCAACAAATGATCGACCTGCCTGGGTATTTTGGCTCAAACGAAGAGGACGAAACGAGTACTTTAAGCATCGAGAAGCTGGTGATCTGAGGGACTCGGTGCAGCCCTACAGGAGGGGCGTGTGCGGGAGAGGATCTGCAGAATCTGCCGGCTTCTGGTGGAAGGAGCAGTGGGAATTGTGTTTCCTCCGCTTGGAGAAGGAGGGAATTCCCAAAGTCTGACTTGTGGGAACGCATTCCTTCCTAATTACTGGAAAGTGCTTCCGTAGAATTATTTTTTGTATGTGTGTACCTAACAATACACACATAATACCCTGGGAAAGCTTGTGTCAGTGAAGGCATGACACAGGAATAACCCACGGGGGTTTATTGCATAAATCAGTCACATTTCATGCACCCTACATAACGAATCCCATTGATCTGGCCTTTTTCACCTTGTGAAAACCTCGTGCTAGTAGATTACGGTATCCTAAAAGATCCGTTGTCTAGTATCCTCAAACGTCTCTCCTACTTAGTGAATCGTTTCCGATTTAGAAAACACAAACCCCAAGTTGTGAGCAGTTTTTGTCATTTTTGTGGTCATTATTGAACTGTGTCGATTGGCTGTGATTGTTCAGGTAAGTCACATGGTGCTGTTTCTTTTAGCTGGTCGGATGAAAGTGCAAGCAACTGACGCTGAACATTTGGGAAGAACTTAAAATCGAGGGGGTGTTTTTCATTATTCAAGACTGATGTTTTCTTTCTGCCAGTATTTATTCCAAGAAAATACAGTGATGTTCAAATATTTCCAGGAAACAAGTAGAAAAGAGCATGCTACCGGGAAGGGCAAAGAAAACTGATGATCAAATTTTAGCCCTCAGAAATGTTACTCGAGCATTTAAGCACCTGTAAAAGGCAGTAAGAGAAGTGTTTAATCCCACAGCCTTTCTATAATCATCTTTGCCTTTATTAAGCATTTCATTTTGTGTGCGTAAACGAATTGACAATAATACTACTGCAGCAAGCTCAAAATAAATTATGAACAAAACCAACGAACAGCACGTTTATTTCATGAATACCCGTTTTGCAAACAAAAAGGATAAGGGCTTGATGTCTGACGATTCCCAGAGAATCTTAAGGTGAAGTACAAAAGTTACGTTGTTTTTTTCCTGCTTTAAAATCAGAGCTTAAAAAATTGGTGATTACACACGGCTGCAAGTATTCAGAGCTGGGTTGAAACCCCAGTTGACAACAGAGACAGAGCTCAGGCCAGCGAGAATGACTCAGAGAATTTGCTTGCCATGTGTTGGAGTAACCGCCTCTTCAGAGAGTTTGCAAGGAGAAGGGGAGTGCTGTTGGGCACAGTCACTAAAAGAAAAGGTGCTGGCAGTGGAGGATGGAATGAGGGAAGGTAGATTCAGGCAGAGAACTGTCAGTCTTCAGAAAACTCTCCCAGAAGGAGACTGATTTTTATGGGAGGGCTGGCCAAGGGAGGGTGCTCTCGGAGGAGCCAGCATCTCAGCGCTTGGCTGCCGGAGTCAGACTCAGCAGTTGGAGCAGTTTTCTCAGGGGGTGACGTTTTCCAGCTGCTGCCGGAGCACAGGATCTGGCTCCGGGGGTGCTGAGAGTCGCCTCCTCCCCAGGAGCTGTTCCAGCACGCCGCGCCGCCGACCTGCAGCCCTGCGCAGGGTCAGTACCAGCTGCGTCTTCCCATTAACTGCCAGCTAGAAGTGCCTCTGAAAGCCTTTCAGAACACGTCCATGCTTGAGGACCAAAGCTAGTCAAACATAACTAGTCTTTAAATTGACTTAAATGAGCTGGAAGTCAGCCCTCTAAAGCAATTACTGCTTAGCGTACTTACCACCCCTGTGCTAAGGTAAACGTGGCTGTGTGAAGCGTGTTTGCCCTGAAGCAGTGATCTGTCAGCTTCAGAGCTACAGCACTACGAGATAGATTTACAGCCTTGGTGAGCCTCGGCGCAGGAGACCCCGGAGAAATGGGTGATCAAACGTAGAGCACAACAACATTCAGGAGTACATAATATAACTTTCAGTGGGAGTTACCTGAGCCTGATGGTAGCCTTCAGATCAAATTAGTACTTGGCTAGTGTGATTTTACACTATTTATTGAGATTAAAAAGGTTCTGGAACACTTAGGGGTTGCTGTAGGAGCTGTAGGGTCCTGCCCAAAACCCTTTGACTCCTTCATCTCCAGCACTGGAGGTAGGGCAGAGGAGGGGATGCCCTGCTCTCTTCTTTCTGCAGCCTCTTCTCAAGAGCCCCATTTACTGTCTGAGAGAGGAAAAAAAACCAAATCTTGCTGCTGACTGAAGGCAGTCCAACTGTAATGGCTCTGGACTGAAGAGGCTTTACATCACTCATGGCTGTGGGGGAACTGGACTGGGTGGCTGTTGTCTGAGTATGCCCTGTTGCCTGTAGCTGCTGCTCGATACTCCACTATCAGCTGGGTCCTTGGCTGCTCAGGGAGCTATCGAACCCCTAATGCTGGCCGTTTGGAGTAGCTGATTTCCAGCACGCAGAGGTGAGTTTCTCCTGGCTGTAATCTTTACCCTGCTTCCCTAGCCCTTCACCGGTGTGGTCTTGCTAGGACATGGGCTTTAGGAGCACATCTCGCTGGAGCACAGACCCATTGCGCGCTGGTGTTCATTTACAGTCATTGGGAATAAGTGAGAACAGGGTTTAACTGCTTGAAAAAGCAGAGGGACCAAATCAAATTTTACACTGACTATTCACATCTGCGTTGTCTTCAGGACAGCTTGAGCCATGGAAACCAAATTTACCTTGCAGACCTTCTAAACTACCCAGCAGGTGCAAAAACACCAGAGACAACAACAAAACAATGAAATTCTTGCATTACGAGTCTCCTCAAGATTTTCATCCTAACTTCTGATCAACTTCCTACTATTTAAAAACAGATACAAAGCATTAAGTCCTACTCAGATGCTTTTATTTCACAATTACGGCTATATAATACAAATTATATATTATTCTAAAAGCAAATAAATGGAAATGAACTACCAGTTTAAAACTTATTGTAATTCAGAAAAAAATAGACTTATCCTACAACATGGTAGTTACATTATTTGCATCAAGCTGATATTACTGTTCATTTTTAACTGCAGTTATTAACTTGTGGAAAATAAATTTTCAGTATTCTATTTCTTTCAGTTATTTATGTTGCTCTTTAGTTTCACTCAGAAGAGACAGCGAAAGAAGCGTGCCTTGTGTTTCAATCACTTTCCACTTTGTTTCCTCTTTACTGAATCAAAGTAGTCTGGTAAATGACACAAGAACGTACAAATGAATCACAACTGCATTTTTTGAACTCCTAAGAATATCTGTGCTCATCTTAAATTTAGTAAAATCTGTCTAATTTAAATCTGGGACTTAAATTTGGTTGGCAGCACTGCCTTTGATTGCATTAGCATGTTGCAGTGTGCTATATAAACGGATCTGCAGAGGGAAGCTGTTGGCAATGAAATGCAGTGTGAACGTTGTCCACGTTGTGGGGACTTGCTCCAAAGCAGCCTTGGAAGAAGCCTGACTTCGAAGTAGTCCGGATGGTTGTTAGCTGTTGGGGCGTATCCATCTTCTGGTGTGGTTTCACACACTCTAGGAGAGTTCTGCAATTGGCAATTGGTGACCTCAGTGAGAGTTACCTAAAAACGTGTTCCCAACCCAAATCAGAACACTAGTGAAGGCACAACAGGTGAAGTCTGACTCCTTATCACTTTGTTTTTCCATTCTTGTAACTCAGGCACTGGCTGTTACAATCAAGATGAGAAAGATTTAGCCCTTGAAGGGTACAGATAGCTAAAAGAACACTCTTGAGCATTCAGGGTCCAAGGTTTTCATAAGCACTCTACAACGAAGTCCCAAAAACTGCTAAAAAAGAAAGCCACGGTTATTTCAGGACTGAGATCCATATATTTTCCATTAGACTGTTGGCTGGCATTGCTCAAACAACTTGCAACTTTTGCCTCGGCTAGTAGAAACAGACGCAACTACAGTTACCACAGTGCAGTTTTGGCAATTGGCAGCGGCAGAGGGCTGGCTATTAATGTACACAATTCTTTACTTCCCAAAGCAGCAGATTTCAGCCGCCCTGACTGTTCTCACCATCTCCACTCTCACTGTCAACAAAGAACGGAGCCCGTATTTTCATGGCCACGTATTTGAGCGAGTACCACGTCCCGTGCCACGTAGACCAGATGATGCCATTGTCGTGGGATCCGTTGTACCTCCCTGTTTTGTAGTATCGTCCGTTGAGGTTTACGGCGTGGCACCTTGTAACAACACAGAGGAGGTAAAAAGGAGACTGTTTAGCATGGAAAGACGTTACGTCATGACAGCAAGGTATAATTTTCACACACCATACGTTTAGAAATACTAGGGGTGGGATTCATGGACAGGTCCAGACACCTAGATACATCCGTACTGAACTGGTTATGGTCCTACTATAGACTGTGAAGAACTGTTTAATACAATCCTTGGAGCCCAGAGGAGTATGGGGGTCATCCTAATGTAGACACCTATTCTGGTCAGACAATTCAACCTGTTGGCTACTTTGAGTGTACCAACCAGGGATGTGATTCAGATACCTAAACAGAGGTGTGTGATGTCATTTGGTAGCCTTCAGCTCAAGTATAAGCAGCTCAACATCAACACCTAAAAATGCAGATGTTTTTTAATGAAGTTGAATTTCACCATTGATGTACATGTTTGTAGGTCCACTGATTTTCACTTTGTTTGTGATCAGGACCTGGCCTAAACAAAGAAGAGGCTCATCCTGCCCTAAAGCAGAGGAAAAACTCCTGATAACGGGGTGTTTACATTCCCAGGTCTAGTGAACCCACAACCCTATTAGTTGATGTATGGGTCATGCCCAACCAGAAAATGTACAATCAGGAACAGTAAGGGGTAGCTCATCCCCTAGACAAGTTCCATAACAAAGAAATTCATTTGTGCACACTTCATCTTCCAGTGGCTATGACTTTTCTTTCTTGGAATATAATCCAAAGCACGTCCAAGGAACTTTCAATCAGGCTTTTTTCCTTCTGGGACACTTCTCCTTCACTTTTATTCTGGCCCATTTTCTTAAAATGAATGCAACTTACCTGCTTGACTTCATAAGGAAAGCAGCAGATTGCTTTCCTGATGGCCTGAACATGGCAGACTTAGCCATATGAGGTGATGTGCTCGCAGCAACCTCCGACTGCTGTAAGGCGTGTAAGGTGTCTCGGCTGTACAGCCACCCACACCCTATGCCTCTTCCCAAGGGCTGAGTTAGGATCAACCATTCTCCATACCTGTTAAACCACCAACCACCCTTGTTCTCCAACGCGCAGTTGCCTGCCAGGAATCGATCGTGATCCTTGTCAGATGTGGTGAATTGCATGCCTTTGTGAGAGGCTGACCACTGGTCTTCAAAATTGCTCCCACCAGACAGAGCGTCGCCGGCGTTACCGGAATAGGTGCCAAACCATAACCTGTAGTTGTCCTGCAACAGTATGTGAAACACGCCTTTGGTATCAGCTCTCATTTTTGAGATTTCCTCTGTCCATTGTATCCCCTGTCAAAGACATGACTGTTGAACTCACAGCTAACTTTTAGCTCCATGCTTTAATGGTACTCGTGTAGATCACCACTGGATTTAAACTTCCAAAAGTGGTTACCAATTACTACTGCTGCTTAAGAGGGCTTCAGGTTTTATTGTCTTTTAATACTCATTTGATACTCTACACAACAATCTGGAAGGCTTTCCCTGGCTTGTAGACAACACGTTGCAGGAAAATGTGCCAAGTAGATGCTCTCACAAACTGCTCGTGGTTCAACTAGGACAACTCCTGTAGGAATTTTGCTCCTCCAAGGCCTGGAAGCCATCTGATTTTTAGCTAAATGGTCCTGTTCTGGTGAGAATACTTAGTTCCAGTGTGCACGACTAGCAGATCTGAGAGACATTTGGTAAGAGAGGGATGATTACTTCTGTGGTGAGGACTTTTCCTGTTATTACATTCCACTTTTATAAAAAAGTAGTAAGGCTATTTTCAAACCTTTTCATAAGAAAACTCTAATTGCAGACTGAACACATTGGGGTGGTGAAGAAGTTGGAACTAGAACTGATCCATGCAGGGAATTTGAGCTATTTACAAATAGGGTTCAGAGATGCAATCCTACAAAGAACTGCCCCTGCACTGAGCAGGATGCCGTCTGTCTAAAGCTAGAAAGCAAATACATGAATGTGCCTGGCTTTCTCTGGACTTTCTCTGTGTGTACCACTTAGTGCTGCAGTTACCTCTCTTCAGGACAGGAACTTACAACTGCTCTTTCAAAGCTTTGATTAGAGTGCACGGTTTTCTTTTAAAGCAAAGTAGATGGGTTTTGTTTTAGTGTTGTTTTTTATGTGATAGCCTGGGACACTCTCCTGGGAAGCAGCAGAGCAGCGCCCAGTTTCCTTGCAGAGGTTCTAACCTGCACCTCCTCCCTCATGGAAGGCTGTTTTAACTGTGAGGCCAGAGGTAAGTGCACATGGGATCTCCCCACACCCTGTGGCAGAGAGCTGCCCGATGCTGTGCAGATGCAGGTGCCCCACCCTCAGAGATAAAACAAGCAAATCACCACTCTCTCCATTTCTTACCTGCTCATTGTTGAGCTGGAAATTTTCATAGACTGCATAACGTCTTTCCCCATGCCAGTCCATCAGGTCAATCTTTAATGAGCTCTCTCCTAAATAGAGTAGTGCCCTTTTAGATCAACTATCACATGCAAATTGGAAGGAAAAATGTGGAAGGAAAGTACTTGCACCTCTAGTGAGCAGGTCATAGATGTGGTCGTTGCCCAGCCAGTATTCATCATTCTTGCCTTGGAATTTTCCAAATCCCAGTTTGTAATCATCCCATTTCCTGAAGCAGATACAAATATCAATTTCGGCATGCACAGGTAACAGCAAGTGTCATAGAATCACAGAATGGTTTGGGTTGGAAGGGACCTTAAAAACCACCTAGCTCCAACCCCCTGCCATGGGCAGGGACACCTCCCACCAGACCAGGTTGCCCAAGGCCCCATCCAGCCTGGCCTTGAACACCTCCAGGGATGGGGCATCCACAGCTTCTCTGGGCAACCTGTGCCAGTGCCTCACCAGCCTCACAGTGAAGAATTTCTTCCTTATATCTAACCTAAACCTACCCTTTTTTTTCCCCTTGTCTTATCACTCCATCCCCTGACAAAGAGTCCCTCCCCACCTTTCCTGTAGGCCCCTTTAGGTACTGGAAGGCCGCAATGAGGTCTCCCTGGTGCCTTCCCTTCTCCATGCTGAACAACCCCAACTCCCTCAGCCTGTCTTCTTAAGAGAGGCACTCCAGCCCCCTGATCATCTTTGTGGCCCTCCTCTGGACTCATTCTAATATATCTATGTCCTTACTGTGCTGGGAGCCCCAGAGCTGAACACAGGGCTCCAGGTGGTGTCTCACGAGAGCAGAGCAGAGGGGGACAATCATCTCCCTTGCCCTGCTGGCCACACTTCCTTTGATGCAGCCCGGGATACGGTTGGCTTTCTGGGCTACAGGTGCACATTGCCAGCTCATGTTGAGCTTCTCATCAACCAACACCCCCAGGTCCTTCTCCTCAGAGCTGCTCTCAGTCCACCCAGCCTGTATTTGTGCTTGGGATTGCCCTGGCCCAGATGCAGGACCTTGCACTTGGCCTTATTGAACCTCATGAGGTTTGCAGTCCCACCTCTCAGGGCTGTCAAGGTCCCTCTGGATGGCATCCCTTCCCAACATGTCAACTGCACCACACAGCTTGGTGTCACTGGTAAATGTGCTGAGGGTGCACTCAGTTTCCCTGTCCAGGTTGCCAACAAAGATGTTTACCAGTGCCAGTCCCAATACTGACCCCTGAGAAACACCATTTTTTACTGTTCTCCACCTGGACATTGAACCATAGACCACAACCCTTTGAGTGTGACTGTCCAGCCAATTCCTTACTCACTAAGTGGTCCATCCATCAAATCCATGTCTCTCCAATTTAGCGACAAGGATGTCAAGGTGGACATTGTCAAATGCTTTGTACAAGTTTAGGTAGATGACTGGAGTCATCTCAGTTGCTCTTCCCCTAACCACCAATGCTATAACCCCATCACAAAAGGCCACCAGATCTGTCAGGCACAATCTACCCTTATTGAAGCCATGTGGGCTGTCACCAATCACCTCCTTATTTTCCATGTGCCTTAGAATGGTTTCCAGGAGGATCTGCTCTGTGATCTTGCCAGGCACAGAGGTGAGACTGACCACCCTGTAGTTCCCTGGGTCCTCCTTTTTTCCCTTTTCTAAAATGGGAGTTATGTTCCCCCTATTCCAGTCAGCAGGACCTTCCCCAGACTGCCACAACTTCTCAAATAGGATGTTTAGTGGCTGAGCAACTTCATCTGCCAGTTCCTTCAGGACCCGCAGATGTATCTCATCAGGTCCCATGGACTTGTGCACCTTCAGGTTCCTCAGATGGTCTTGAACCTCATCTTCTCCTACACTGGGGGGTTCATCATTCTTCCAGTCCCTGTCTTTGCCTTCTGGGGCCCGGGCCATGTGGCTGGAGCTTGTCAGGGAAGACTGAGGCAAAACAGTCATTAATTACCTCAACCTTCTCCATATCCCAGGTGACCAGGTCTTCTGTTTCCTTCCAGAGAGGGCCCACAATTTTCCTAGTCTTCCTTTTATCACCAATTCACCTACAGAACCCTTTCTTATTACCCTTGATGTCCCTGATCAAATTAATTCTAAATGGGCTTTGGCTTTCCTACCCTGACCCCTGGCTGTTTGGACAATATTTGTGTACCCCTCCCAGGTTATCTGTCCTTGCTTCCATTCTCTGTAGGCCTCCTTTTTCTGTTTAAGTTTGGGCAGGAGCTCCTTGTTCCATGCAGGTGTCCTGGTGTTCTTGCCTGACTTCCTCTTTGTTGGGATACATCGCTCCTGAATTTGAAGGATGTGATCCTTGAATATTAACCAGCTTTTGTGGGCATCTCTTCCCACCAGGGCTTTGTCCCAGGGTACACTACAAAGCAGATCCCTGAAGAGGGCAATGTCTGCTCTCTCAAAGTCCAGAGCAGCGAGCTTGCTGTGCTCCCACCATGCTGCTCTCTGAATGCAAAATGGCACAGTTTCATGACCACTACAACCAACGCTGCCCTTGAGTTTCACATTCCCCACCAGCCCCTCCTTGTTGGTGAGAATGAAGTCCAGCACAGCACCTCTCCTCGTTGGCTCCTCTATCAATTGGAGAAGGGAGTTGTCATCAATGCATTCCTGGAACCTCCTGAATTGCCAGGATTAAATGTCAGTTTGTGACACTTAACTGTGGTAACAAGTAAATCTTCAGCTGCATCTTTAGGTCCTTTTAGAAAAGTATCTCATTCAGCACAAGCTGAGCTGAGATTTGTCACTCTGCCTCAGGAATATGTATGACACATCTTACTCCCTCGCCTGCTAACCCTGTGCACACATATATTGGAATCAATCCTTCACACTGCCAGATACAGTGTCTGCAGAGTGAAGTTGTAAGTTAGATGGAAGAGGAAAGCGGTAGCTGTCATATTTGTCTTCAGCAAAGCATCTGATATCGTTCTTCAGAAGGTCATAATTCATCTTCACTCCTGACTGGAAATTAATGTTGCAGTCTAAAATATACTACAGTCTTAGATGCATGAAGTGAAGTAGTGAAGAATCAGAAAATGAACAGAACCTGCAAACAAAAGCTTCCAGATGAAGCTGAAAGGAAAATATCTGGGTCTGCTTTGTGTTCCTGTTCCACTTAAATCTATTTTTAATTCATTGACCACTCTCACCTCTGCTTCTTTGCAGTATCACTGTCTGCATGTGCCAACTTGTCCTTTAAAGATGCATACTTACTTTTCATCACAATTTTCTGGCTTCATAGTTCTAAGAGAAATCTCATGTTGTTCCTTTCTCCTCACCATTTCATTATCTTAAAATCTCCTCTGATATTTATGGGCTATCTTTGATATAAACCTATATGTCCTGCATATTGATATTTCCAGTTTTAGTAACCCTGTGTTTATTCCCTCTCTCAGGTTGTTAGTAGGGATTTTAATTCTGCCTGACCTACTTACCAGTCAATGCTACTCTTCAGGATGATTTTCATTGGCATAAA